>NC_137000.1:10944130-10954130 GCF_032717465.1 Coenobita brevimanus | reverse complement strand
GAGGAAGGAAGGAAAGGGAGAGAGAATGGAGGTAAAGAGAGAGGATAGAGAGGCGGGAACAGAGGCAGGATGTGAAGATATGAGGGCTGGAATAAAACAGGGGACGAAGACGAGACAGGAAAGACTGGAATTGAGAAAAATCCGGATAAAGAAAGTTCGTAGAAGGTGAAAGAGAGAAGAAAGACTGAGAGGAAATAGAAAAGGAAGATGTGTGGAATCTTAAGAGAGGATGGAAAGAGGCTGAAGAACGAAACGGAATCGAAGAAATGAGAAGAACAGAAGAGTGAGGGGACAAGAGTCGCAGGAGAAAGAGATGAAAGATGGAGAGGGGACTGACAAGGAAGAGCTGATGAAAGTGGAGACAGAATGAGGTTGAAGAAGGAAGGGAGATGAAGAAAAGAGGAGTGAGAGGACAAAATAAAAAACGAAAGAAGAAAATTCAAGGAAAAAATGGAGAATGCCTTGAGATTAGGTGAGAAGGAAAACGGCTGTGGACGATTGAAGAAAATGAAGATTGAAAGAGACTGGAATGAATATGTGGATGGGAAAAAGGGAGAGGGAAGTGAAGTAGAAGTGAAGCAGGGGGAAGAGGGATGGACGAGATGAAAACAGGAAAGCTAACAGACGACGAAGAGCCAGAATGAGGACAGGAGAAGGAGGAAAGAAAAATAATGAAGAGAAGAGGGGACGAAGGGAGAGAGAAGGAAACTGAAATGAAGTGGGAGCCGAAAGCAAATAGTGGAGAGAGACAGGGGATGGAAAGAAGGTAGAGGACGTAATGAGAGAGGAAAGGAGAGGAGAGGAGAGGAGAGAAAAGGAGAGGAGAGGAGGGGAGAGGAGAGGAAAGGAGAGGGGACAAGAAGAGAGGGGAGGAAAGGAAAGGAGAGGGAAGGAAAGGAGAGGAGAGGGAAGGAAAGCAGAGGGGAGGAGAGGAGAGGAGAGGGGAGGAAAAGAGAGAAGACATGATGGGCTGAAAGAAATGAATATTATATCCAGGGGAGGTAAATAGACTGGAGATTATAACAAGATGGAGAAGGGCAGATGGAGTGAATGAAAGATGGATATTGGAAGAAGATGGGCTTGTAGAAAAGGAAGAAATAGAGGCGAAGGAATACAGGAGACGGGGGGGAAATGGATGAAAGAAACAGGATGCAGAAGAGAATGGAATATATAAATATACAAAGAATGCAAAAACAAAACAAAAATGAGTGAAAATGTAACAAAACAACTTAGAGGGGCACTCAGTGGAGCGCATCTCTCCGACAAGGGCAACGTAATTTCCAAACCACTCTTCATAATGGGTTAGGGTTTCTTACCGCTGATTAGGGTTTCGCAAAAAGTGTTTTCCGGATACAGAATCTGTAAAACGATCCGGATCCGTCCCAAAAGTTAAACGATTGACCCCTGGGACATGGGCTATCTACACACCAAATTTGGTCTACATCTCTCTTTTAGTTTTTGAGTAATGCTGCTAATAAATATGCACACTAACAAACAAACAGACAGGGGTGAAAACATACTCTCCTAGTCAGAGAGAAAAATACTGTATGTAAAAACGTACCAAGTAACAAAAACAAACAAAACAAAACCACCATATACACAGACTTAAAAAAAAAAGACTAAAAACGAAAAAAGGGGGCGGGGCAAAAAAATAGCACAGTGAAACAAAAAAAAATCTCACTAAAAAGGGGGGAACCTGAGTAAAAAAATAAAAATAAAAAAAAAGGAAGTAATTGTGTCAGAAATACGAATTCGAGGTAAAAATGAAGGCAAGCGTGTCTAAAATATGATCTAGTTTGTAACATGCGAGGCAGGTGAGTGGGTGGCTTGGTATGTATGCAAACAGACTGACGGATGCGGGAAATGAAGGACAGTATGTGGAAATGAAGGTAAGTAGGTGGAAATGAAGGATGGTTTGCAGAAAATGAATAATGATTTGGGGAAACTAGTGAAAAGGAGTGAAAATATATACGTTTTGTAGGACAGACTTTTGAAAAATAAATAAAATGAATGCTGAGTGAGAAATGAATGCTCTGTGAAATATAAATGGTTTGTGGAAAAGAATACATACTGATGGTTTGTGGAAATGAATAAAAATTAATGTTTGTGAGAAATTAATGATGTATGGAAATGAAAAATGAATGCTTTATGGATATACACGTAATGCAGAAAACTGAAAATTTAAGTACCTTGCAAAAAATGAATGTTGTAAAAATTATTGCTTTCTAAATATGAATGAATACTGAAAATGAATATTATGTTAATATAAAATGCTTTGTAGTAATACTCGTGTTTTGTGGAAATGAGAGAGAGAGAGAGAGAGAGAGAGAGAGAGAGAGAGAGAGAGAGAGAACCACTATTGATGTGTGTATTTATTACAAAGGCAGAACACTTTTGGCCACACTGAAAAAGAGTTAAGTCGGGCAGAATTTGTTGTACCCTCAAAAGTCTCTCTCTCTCTCTCTCTCTCTCTCTGCAAAATGAAGACACCACCTTTTCGCGCTGCATTTAACGAAGACGGACGGAATGACACGAAAATCGAGTGTGTTTGGTGCCGGGCGAGTGATGGGGCAGGTATGAGGTGTGTGTCTGCCTAATCATCAGTGCCCAGGTGATGAAATGAGAAGTCAACACGATCCCGCCCTTGCCCATGACAGAGGAGGGACAGACAGACCTCATCATAGGAAAGCGGTAACCTGCCAGAACAACATCAATTTCTTCCACAAATCCTGAACTGTAAATAAGGGGGAAATTGGCAGATCTAAATGGGTAACAATGGAACTGGCGTAGGTGGGTGGACGGTGTAGGTAGATGGGTGGTAAAGGGTGGCTGTAGGTGGGTGGACGGTGTAGGTGGGTGACTGGTGTACTTGGGAGGGAGGTGCAGGTGAGTGGTTGGTTTAGGTGGGAGGATATAGGAGGGTGGGTGGGTGGATGGTGTAGGTGAGTGAATGATGCAAGTGGATGGTGTAGGTGGGTGGGTGATGTAGGTGGGAAAGTGGTGTACACAACCCGCATCATGAACAGTGTAAATTTCCTGCTCAATAAATAGTGATAAAGAAAAGAAGAAAATGAATAATGATACAGAGATAAAAGCTACATTTACCTCTCAAAACACACACGGGACCACAATCACGTTAAAAGAGCAGCCAAATACGAAGCAATCAAAATTTACAAATAATCACAAAATACATACACATATTCAGTTTCTTCGCCAAAAGCATTGAGACTAAAATCAAATACACCAATATATTCAACTTGCAGTAATGACACAATCACATATTTTTAAAACAGCAAAACCTGGAAACCTTAAAAACGCCCCAAATCGCATCAGAACATTTACATATTAAATTTCCCCACCAAACCATTTCGCAATCAGATACTCGCAAACACATGATGCTTCGTGAATGCCAGTGTTATCTGACGCAGAAAAGACACTAGTAATGAAATAGAAAAATACAATGATGCTTAAAATTAATGTAAATCCTCAAAAAAATTAATTAAACCTGTAGCATTTCTCGATAAAACGTGTATGATAGCAGACTCACCAGGCGACCCGAGTGATGTTAATAATGAAGCATAAAAAAAAACATAAAACATTAAAGTAGCAGGAAATCGGATTAGACCACTCATAAACAGGCTGCAATTTCCTACCAAAGCAGACTGCAATAATAAATAAAAAGAAAGCTACTTGTAATTAAGAAGGAGTACACAAATATTACTTGCTGATACACTTGTAACATGACACATAAAAAAAAATGGCCTTCAAATCGCATCATAGCACTGATCATAATTGAATTTCCTGACAAAAATATACAAATCATGAAAATATTTGTACATAAAACAAGGAAAGTGACCGAAACTATCCCCATCCTCCAAATACTGCAGCAATAATAATAAAAATAATAATAATAATAATAAATTCTCCACCACATGCAATCTGCGGTTATAAAAGGAACACAAAACTAAGCTACAGTAAAATGTTGCTAGGATGTGCAAAAAACTTTCATAAAACATCGAAATATTAAATATTAAAGTGGCCGGAACTCTATCTACAGTATATCTTTCGACAGACGCCTTAACCCCTGCCACAAACAAATCGCCTCCACGTCAGCCTATCCTCTTGCATAAGGCTACACGAACTCCAATTCACGCCCCCTTCTCTCACCCCTCCACCCCATCTCCCTGCATCTCATAAACATATACCATTTTTCCTCCCAAATCATATTCTGAATAAAAGGCTTACTTACTTAAACTGCTTTACCGTAATCACATTAATAAAACTATGAAACGTTAAGACAATAAAGGCGGCGCCAAATCCTCTCAGAATATTAAAAAAACCATATAAATTTCTCCACAAAAAGCACACCGTGAAAGAAATAGACAAAAAAATCACAAAAATGTTTATATATACTTGGCGAGGTACAGACTGTCACTTTAATAAAACTGTAAAAATTTGGTATTAAAAGCGACTCGAAATACTCTCAGGACATCCAAAAAAAGATTAAATTTATCCATCTAAAGCATACAGAGATTTAGGAGATAGGAACACTGACTGTGACAACCACACCTGTCTTCCTCTAACTTGGCCTAAAATTGCCATCTCTCCATCTTGAACTCTGAGTTGTAACAGGAGATTAATGTCAGAACAGACCTTGAATCTGGCTCTCTGTTTTCTTGTTTTTGTTTTTTCTTGGAGGGAACAATTTGCGGGATCCTGGCCTTTGGTTCCTTTTTCCTTGCATAAAAAAAAAAAAAAATAGGATGCAAGCCTTGAAGATGTGGTATGGAAAGGATGTAGAGTCACAGCATTGTCTTTTACATGAAATAAACTGCAAAAGGAAAGAGATCTGGGCCAAGTTAAGGTAAAAAGACTATAGTGTACCATACCGCAATCGCTAAAATAAATACAAAAGCAATGTACGACTCAAAAAGTGCCACTAAATCGCATCAGAATATTTATAAGCAGATTAATTTACTCCATCATAAAATACTGCGAGTACGAGAAGTATAAAAAATAACACTTACGCTTACATGTATAAAGTAATGAAATGAATATATATTTCCTGAAATTATTAAACTCAACTATAGGTATTAAAATAAGTCCAAAATCCTCTCAGGACATTAAAAAATAGATTATATTTCAGAGTAAGGTCATTTCCCCAACCAGCCAAAGAATACAAATAAAATATACGCTTATCGATACTTGCTCAGAATAATTTACCGTAATGCCAAAAATTTAAAACAGCGAACACTAAATAAAAACAGAAAAACATTCCATTCGCATCAGAACATTCCTCAACAGAATAATTATCCCCAGGAGCATGTTGTGATTAGTAAGGCGTTTATAAATAATACTTTTTGACACTACCGTAACGCCATCATCTTAATAAACAATAAAGACATCAAAACTGGCGCCAAAATCTATAACATTCATAAATAGATAAAATTCCTCCACCAAACAGGTCTACGAAAAAAGGTTTAAAAATTAGACTTATCTTTACATAAAGAACGTAATGAGCAAAACAAAAACATACAATTAAGTGAAAAAACCTTAGATATTAAAAGTTGCAAAATACACTGCCAGAACACCCATGAACAGATTACTTGTTCAAACTAGAGCACTATATTCAGTTTAATAAAACGAAGAAGAATAAGACATTAATATAAGACAGTACTATATTCAGTTTAATAATACGAAGAGGAATAAGACATTAAAATTGGCGCCAAATCCTGCCGAAGCATTCCTAAACAGATTACATTTCCACGCCAAAGCCTTCCCCGGGCCAGCCAGGGCAAACCCACACGTTCGGATCGTAAAAATGAAAATATTTCGGATGCGTCTTAAGGCACATTTTCAACAATGGCGGTTCAGAAATCCTCATGCATAACCCAGCAGGATTTATTTTTCACGCCGTCGCAACGCCACAGGGAAAGAGGGTGAGAGAGAGAGAGAGAGAGAGAGAGAGAGAGAGAGAGAGAGAGAGAGAGAGAGAGAGAGAGAGAGAGACTGACATATACACAGATAAGCAAAGACTGACAGACAGATGAATAAACAGGGACAGACACAGACAGACACAGAGACAGCCAGGCACAGAAAAATAGACGGACTGACAGACAGAAAAACAGATGGAAACGAGGAGAGAGAGAGAGAGAGAGAGAGAGAGAGAGAGTCGCGTGTGTCTACTAGTTCCGGAAAAGGATTAGGTTGGAAGGCGAGTGTCGGAATTGTTTGGTGAGAGTGAGAGAGAGAGAGAGAGAGAGAGAGAGAGAGAGAGAGAGAGGATGAGGGAGTTACGAGAGGGTCCTTAGTGGCTGTGAGAGGCTTAAGAGGACCGACCTGGGTGATAGGCCAGTCACTCTCATTATAGCTCGCTCTCTCTCTCTCTCTCTCTCTCTCTCTCTCACACACACACACACACACACACACACACACACACACACATACCCAATTCCTGGAACTCGACTTTTTACCAGCAATGGTAGAAACAACTCTCTCTCTCTCTCTCTCTCTCTCTCTCTCTCTCTCACACACACACACACACACACACACACACACACACACACACACACACACACACACACACACACACACACACACACACACACACACACACACACACACACATACACGATTCCTGGACTTTCCTCTCAACCTGACCTTTTTCCAGCAATGACAGACACAACTCTCTCTCTCTCTCTCTCTCTCTCTCTCTCTCTCTCTCTCTCTGCAACCCCTTGAACCATCGACCGGGGGGCGCTAAAGGAGGGGGGGGCGCCACCCCATCAGTTACCCCCGCCTAAGAGAATCGATCACCTCAACACATTTCAAGCCGTGTCATCGTCCCTGCTATTCTCGTCCGTGTCTATCTATCTATCTACCCATCTATCTATCTATCTCTATCCTTCTGTCTTTCTATTTATTTATGTATTTAACTTTGTCTGTCTGTCTGTCTACGTGAATCGACCATCCTAACACAGATCATGTCATCACCCTCTGCTTTTCTCGTTCCTGTCTGTCTGTGTGCCCGTCTGTCATTCTATCTATCTACCTGTCTATCAATGTCTATCTAATTATTTGTCTATCTATCTTAATTTGTCTGTCTATCTACCTATACCTACCTGTCTACCATTTTTGTCTGTCTGTCTGTCCGTCCGCGTAATGTCATCGCCCTCTGCTGTTCTCGCTCACCCGGACGCAAATTATTAACCAATTTATTTACCTAGCGATCTAGTTTTTTTTGTCTGTCTGTCAGCCTGTCCATTTACCTACCTGCCTGCCTACCTACCTACCTAACTAATTATCTACCTACTTACCTACCTACCTACCTACCTATCATCATCATCATTATCATCATCATTATCGTCATCATCATCCTTTTATTCCTTCAGTTACGTACTAACTTGATACGCTTCAGAACCAGAATAAAATAGAGCACAGAAACAGGACAAATGAAGATGGGTCACGTCTCTTATTTATTCATCATTCGAGCCTACGAAAATTTAAACGCCATCCCATAAGCCAATCCATCCACGCAAATCCAACACAAGCCTGAAACTACACTCTGTTCACGTTAACCTGGCGCAAAATTGGCACTTCTCCGTCTCGAACGTGGAGCTGTAACAGGAAATTAGCAAAAGATTATGATGCCAGTCACGAAGAAGTGCTATGGAATGAAGAAGAATCGTAGTGCTGTCTTCAGAATTACAAAAAGACAGAGGTGAATGAAGTAAAGCACAATATCAATTTCTTTTTTTCATTTGACATTCGAAGCTTCAACTCACAGACGAAAAAACTCAAGACTAAAAACTGACACGATTTAGCCTTTATTTTTTTCCTTTGCCTCCTGATTACCTGATGGAGAGGCAGTGTTGGAGAGGGTTTGAGGGCGGGGTGGAGAGGTGAGACCAGGCCTATCACTCATCTGCCTCTCCAGCCCACGCCCACCCCGTCTGAAAAGACCACCCACACCCACGTGAGCACTTGGAGCCACGGATTTTTGACAATGGTAGAGGGGGTTTCTCTCTCTCTCTCTCTCTCTCTCTCTCTCTCTCTCTCTCTCTCTCTCTCTCTCTCTCTCTCTCACACACATACTCACACTTATATATACATTTTATTTTTATTTTATTTATGCGTCCGATCCTGTGCATAGGCCTAACAGTCCTCTACCTAAAGCTCAGCAGTCCTCCTTGATACACATACTTTCAAGTCACTACATACATACATACATACATACATACATACGACTACATACATACAAACTATTTCTCCGAGGTAGGATCCTATGAGGGGTGACCTTGACAAAAAGAGTCCCCAGCATTTCTCTCATAAGAATACTATTTCCCCTTCCCCCACCACGCCATCTTCTCTATCCATGACCCAGGCTGACCGGGCCTGACACAGTCTATCGCCAGCCAAAACAAAACACCGGAGAGTCAATTGGCCTTGATAGATGAAACTTTTGCCCGGCGTTAGGAAACAGGAATAGTTTTATTTGTAGGTGCATCTGACCGGACACTAAATGAATGTAGCGTGTAGCGTGCCTTTCACCGCACCGCAACTATTTTTCAAAGTACCCACCGGCTCTGTACGGCTCCGGAAAATATTTTGTGCCGTGCCTCCCACACACTGATTCCCTCTCTATATATAGCCAGCAGCCTCGACCACACAATACCCGCCCTGACAGGTAATTGAACGTGGGTTAATGCAAAATCCGGGGAGCATCCATTTCCGAAACGTTAAAATGGCAAATTACATCAATTTTCATGTGAGTGGAAAAATTTGTAGAACTAGACGAAATCATGGAGAGCAAATGAAACGCAATTCTAACTTTTTCGTTCACCCCATGCCCAAACCCTCCCCTCCCCCCCTCCTCTCCCCCACCCTTCCACCTCCTATCCCCTCCCTCTAGCCTCCCACCTCCCTCCCCTCCACACCTCTCCCCCTTCGCCTCAAATCTCACTCACTCCCCCTCCCCCTCAATCTCTCAATTTCCACTCTCCCCCTCTCCACTCTCTATTACTCCCCTCTCTCCCAACATTTTCTCCCTCCCACTATCCTCTTCACCTCCCACTCATCCTTCTCTCCCTTTTCTCCCTCTCACCCATTTAGTTCCTCACCCCTATACTCTCTCCCTCCTCCCTCATCACCTCCCTCCCTCTCTCCCTCCCTCTGTGTCTAACCCCACTCTTTCTCCTCCCATCATTTCTATACCTCATCCCTCTCTCCCACTCTACTCTCCCTCTACTCCATGCTAATTCCCCCATTCCTACCTCCCTCCTGCGTCCCTTCACCGCCAATCCAGCTCTCTTCTCTCCTTCCCCCCCTCTCTCTCTCTCTCTCTCTCTCTCTCTCTCTCTCTCTCTCTCTCTCACCCCAAACGGTGTCTTACACTGTTGGCGAAAACCCGGTTCCCCTCACACACTCACCATGGCAACACGTGTGTGTGTGTGTGTGTGTGTGTGTGTGTGTGTGTGTGTGTGTGTGTGTGTGTGTGTGTGTGTGTGTGTGTGTGTGTGTGTGTGTGTGTGTGTGTGAGAGAGAGAGAGAGAGAGAGAGAGAGAGAGAGAGAGAGAGAGAGAGAGAGAGAGAGGGACCAGACGACAACTCACTAGCCTCGTTACCCCAGCTGATGACGCGCCTTTATACCATCAACCATAACTCCTGCCTTACCCTGCTTCACCCTGCTTTACCCTGCTTCACCCTTTCCTTACCCTGCTTCACCCTGCTTTACCCTGCCTTACCCTGCTTCACCCTGCCTCACCCTCGCATTAACCCGATCACTCATAACTCTGACTTCACCTCTGCCTTACCCTGCCTCACTCATACATTAGTCTGTTTTACCAAATCACTTATAACGCCTTTCTCACTTTTGCCTTATCCTCCTTCACTCCTGCCTTATGCTGCCTTACCCGGCTCACCTCTGTCTCACCCTTGCCTGACTGTTAACCAAGGAGACTCATTCCTATCTCCCGGCTAAGACTAAGCGAATCACATGCAA
>NC_137000.1:10864130-10939130 GCF_032717465.1 Coenobita brevimanus | reverse complement strand
ATCGGATTAGGTCAGAGTGAAGGGATTGAATGCAGTATCTCAAACCTCTTTCCTCTAAGCTTCTGTATATCGTCTGGAGAGAGTATGTAAGTGACAGTGGTAGCTACAACCCGAGGCTCATGTGATCGTGAACCCGGTGGACTGCAGGCTGAAGTTACCATCCTCCTGCAGTCCACTAACTCCTTTCGGGTGATAGGGAGGGAGTTGAGGGGCGAGTGTAATACCGGGCAGTGGAGTCAACGGGTTAAAATGTGCCACCACGTGAAGGCGTCCCTCTCAGGCAACAGACAGCAAGCACAGAATATTAAATGACATCCTCGTACTGAAGGGGTAAAGGGATGACACTGTGCTCCAACTTTGGGTGTAAAAATGACGTGGGGTACAAAAGTTTGGTTAACCTTAGTGTACAACTTTTGGGACTCTCTGTGGCCTAATACTTTTTAATGACAGAGGTCTTGTTGAGGCTGGTGAGTTGTGTGTGTGTGTGTGTGTGTGTGTGTGTGTGTGTGTGTGTGTGTGTGTGTGTGTGTGTGTGTGTGTGTGTGTGTGTGTGTGTGTGTTCTAATGACAGAGGTCTTGCTGGATTGGTGAAGTGTGTGTGGTGAGTGTGTGGTAGCTGTGGTGAAGCTAACCTCTAGACTGGTAGCTTTTCTTTCAGCTAAATAAAATAACGTTAGCTCCCATAAACGTCTAAAAGGGTAATTAGCCGAGATATATAGCATGTTTATTCATTTTATTTATGTGGAGATTTTCGTCCTTCGGCAGCTTACTTCCTCTCCCTCAGTGGCAGGACAAGAAAATACCACGGCTCAACATCCTTCCCAGAGCACTTCTTCGTGACCAGCATCCTTTTCAAGTGTTAATCCCTTGTTACAGCTCAACATTTCACATGGCGAGATGGCAATTTCACGCCAATTGAAAGTGAACGGAGTATTGTTAATTGAGAGAAACCAACGCAAATCCTGAACTATGGATTTTTATCTGTTGCAAATAATAATAATAATAATAATAATAATAATTTTTCACCAAAGTAAAACGTATGTGGTGATGACGGGATGAGACTAAGTGGTGATGAGTGATGATATGAGAGAGATGAACTGAGGCTGCCAGTGGAAATGTGTGATGATATGAGCACTAATAAACGTGTCTTGTGGTGATGAGTGGCGGTAGTGAAGTGAGTGATGAATAAATGGGAGTTGTGATGGTGTGAGTGGTGAGAAAGTAGTCTATGAGAGAATGAGTGATGACAGAGACTCAACAGCAATCAACGAGAATGATGCAACAGAACGAGAAAAGTGATGAGCGATAGGAAGGATGATGTCTGGTGGTAATGACTATGAAGTGGTGACAGAAATGAGACTGCAAGTGGAAATGAATGATGTTATGAGGACGGATGAACGCGTATTGTGGTGATGAGCGGTGACAGTGATGAGAGTGGTGAGTTATGGGAGAGGTATGCGGAGTGAGGTGACAAGTGGCTCTAAATAATGATGAACGATGATGGCGATGATGACGATGAGTGTGGTGGTGATTCAAAGGTGGAGATGATGAGTGCTTGTGGTGGTGTGATGACTGTGATGGAGAAATGGTGGGAGAGTGTGGTGGTGATGAAGAGATGGAGATAATGAGTGGCTACGATGGAAAATGTGATGACTGTGGTGATGGAGAATGGTGGCGAGGAGTGCAATGGTGATGAAATGGTGATGCGAGTGATTACGAGGGAGAGTGTGATGATGGTAATGGAAAGGCAGTTCTGTCAAAAGTGGTAATGATGACTAAGCTGGTGATGAGTGGCCCTGGTAAAGAATGATGATGGTGGTGATGAAAAATGGTGATGACTGGTTGTGATGTCTTGTGCGACAGTCGGAAATGGTGATGAAAAAGACAGTGATGGCTGGTAATAATGATTAGTGATGATAATGATGAAAATGTTATGATGTATGGTAGTAGTGATGATGGTGATGAAAGATGTGATGTTTGGCAGAGGTAATGAAGATAAGGAGAAGGTAATGACTGGTAGTGATGAAAAATGTACTGGTGGTGAAAGGCAATGGTGATGAAAATAGCGAAAAGGTGATGATTGATATTGGTGGATAAAGTAATGGTGGTGAAGGTAGTGATGAGCCTTGTTCTGTCCTATCCTTGTCTTACTCTCTTACTCTAGTTTTACGAGACAACTCAGCATGGGAAAACCGGCCTAATGCAGTTATTCTCTTCTGCACTTCATGCTGAGTGGTGGTGGTGGTGATGGTGGTGGTGGTGAAAGGGACAATGATGACTCGTGGTGGTGATGGACGTGACAAAGTTAAGATGGACGATAGCGGTGGTGATGAAAATAAATGAGGAGTGCTAGTATTAATGGGCGATGATGATGATGATGATGATGATGATGATGATGAGGAGGAGGAGGAGGAGGGGGAGGAGGAAGGGGAAGAGGAAGAGGAAGAGGAAGAGGGGGAGGAGGAGGAGGATGGACGGTAGTGGTGAAAAACTGTCACTATAAAATGCACGTGTTATCTAAAAATAAAAAAAAAATAAAAAAAGTCAATGTAGAAAAATTAACTAGAAAATGACTAGAAAATTACTGGAAGGGCAACTGAGGGAGCATCTGGCAAAGTGTCTAGTCTACTGGTATTACCCCCTTCACGGTCGGGACAACTCTGGTACTGTATTCCAGGTAACACCAGACGATTTTATTCAGCTGGGAGGGAGTCACAGGAGCCTAAGTGTTAATACCAGTACCAATAACCCTCTCACGGTTGGAACAGTTCTAGCATCCTATCTCAGCCACCGCCAGACCTGATAGCGAGTCAAAGGACCCAGAGACAAGCCTTAGTTATGATTTAAGAATGAATCTCCTTGGTTACCAGTGAAATCAACGCTCCAATCTGACTACACCTGCCATCACCTGAGCTGGAAGGGGTCCGGGATCTTCGCCAGGTCAGAACTAAAGTGGTATAGTGGTGTAAGTGTGTAAATTAGTGGTATTAAAGAGTGTGAATTGGTGTGCTGGTGTTGGTGCTAGTGTGGACAGTGGAGTGAGTTGGTACTGGTATTAAAATGGGTACCGGTGTTGGTGTGAGTGTACTGGTGATGTAGATGTGTGTAGGCTAGTGGCGTACTGGTACTGGCAATAATGTACATACTGGTGTGAGTGAACTGGTTATATGGATATGACTGGTACTGGTGTTAATACTGAGTGGTGTAAATGTATGATACTGGTCTTGTTACTGGTATTAAAGGACGTACTGGTGTGAGTATACCGGTACTATTAAAAGTAATACCACAATTCCTCCTTGGTATCGGGGAATATAGCAGTGAAGTTGCTGCATTAGTGACGGTGTGAATTGGTACGAGTAAAGCTTGGACCGGTAGTGGCGGGTGTACTGGTAAAAGCTCTTTCTGGTATTGGTGAATGTACTGGTCTGAGCTTGGACTGGAAAATAAGAAAATAAAAGGGAATCCCTGTAGTAGCCATGTACGCCCATTCTAGACTACTGTGCTAGAATAAGATGATTTATATTTTTCTTAGTAGTGGCTTTCCGTTCCCTAAGAATTAACAAGAATCTCAAGCAGCCTATCCCTTTCGAGAAATGACAAATCTTAGTCACTCTGTTTTTGCTTCCGATGCTTTGCGGGTAATAAGAAAGACTAAATTTTATGATAAATGTACGACGAACGTGAAAAGCTGAGAGAATGGTGAGTGCAGTGATATATCTAGTAGTGCTACGGCTAAAATAGTGGTGGTAGTGGTAGTGGGGGTGGGGGTGGGGGTGGGGGTGGTGGTGGTGGAAGGGAGTGTGTGTGTAGTGGTGTGAGGCTGTGGCGTCGAGTTCTGGAGAAATTGAAAAATGTGGTAATGACGGTGTGAACTGCGGTGTGGTAAAGTTAAGTGAATGAAGGTCCGTGATGAGTGGGAGTGTGGTACAGTGGTAGTGCGGTGAGTGTGGCTATGTGGTGGAGACCGTGGTGTGTAGCGGAGATTCGTGGAGTGATGGAGATTCGTGATGTGTGGTGGAGGCTGTGGTAAAAGTGCGGTTAATGAAATAGATGGTGAGGAGTGAATGCTTGTATAGGGGATGTCAAGTGGCAATTGAGGTGGGGGTGGCTGTAGTGAAGAGTCGGGGACTGTGGAGATGGCGCGGAGAGTGAGGGAGAGGGTGTGTGGGGTGAGAGGTGTGGTGAAGGGTGTGGTGAGTGTGTGAAAGAGGGACTGTGTGGTTGAGAGACTGGTGGGGTGAACGGAGTGTAGCAGACAGTGCGGTATGAGCGATAAAAGGTGTGGCGCGTATGGTCAGGGGTGTGCTGAAGTTTGGTAGTGTGGTGAGGGGTGTGGTGATGGTGTGGTATGTATGATGATGGGTGTGGCAGAATGTGATATGGTGTGGTGTCATGGAGTCTGGTGAAAAGGTGAAGTGTGCAGTGGTATGATGCAGAGTGTGGTAGTATGATACAAAGTGCGGTGCGGTGTGATGCACAGTGGGTTAGAGTGCGATAGGAGTGTAATGAGAGATGTGGTAGTGTGGTACGGGTGTTATGAGTGTGTATGTGTGTGATGAGGGCTGTGGTGGTGTGTGGTATGTGTTAGGAAATGGTAAACTGCGTAACTAACCTGGTAGTTTCCGTATCCGAGGTGGTCACAGGGGCACCTACACTCCTTCAGGTGCAGCTCCAGCTCCGGCGGCAGTGTTCCCACCGATTCACGAGACCCCCGCAGATCCCGCCACTCCTGGAACTCCCGTAGGTCGCAGTGGCTCGCGTGATGGCTGCGGATGCTGCGGCTCTCGTAGCACTCCGGTCGCAGTTCGGGCGGTACGTCTCTGTGCACATCCGGCGGCAACCGAACTTCAGTAGAGCGTACGTCGCGGTGCACATCCGGGGGTAACCGAATTTCACTGGGTTGGATGTCCGGAGGGGGCCCCAGATCGGTTCTAGATGGGCATTCCGCTGCGGATGTGTAGCACGGCGCGACAAGACCTGGCCCGCTACGATACTCACACGGCCCGCTAGGACAGTCGCTACACGTCCCCGCCAGGCACGGACCCCGGTGCTCGCCCCCCAGGTAGGTCGGCCCTGCGTACGTGCACTGCTCGGGCGGGTACACCTGTGAGTAATCCCTCTGCGGCACCGGGTACTCTTGGCGATCGTCCGGGTACGGTGACCCCACCGACACCGGGCCGGACTTACTGGTAGTCTGATAATTAGGGTGGGTGATGCCGTACGTTGGGCGGGCGGTGGGCGGCGGGGTGTACGAGCAGTGCTTGGGCGTGCACTCCCCCCGCTGCACGCCCGTAGACACATAGTCCAGGGTAGTCTGAGGCGGGTAGTCGCGTTCGGGCTGATAGCCGTGGAAGTCAACCACAGTTTCGTGGACGTTGGTGCGGGGCAGGGTAGTACGGCCGAGGTTACAGCGGATGTCCCCATTGGCCATGGCCCACTCCATGGTCGGGTGGAGGAGGCTCAGGGGTCGGGTGGGAGGCTCAGGCCGAGGCTCAGGGCCACCCTAGCACTCTGTCTCACGCCGGCCTCGCCCTCATACCCTCCACCAGCCTACCTCATCACATCACTCCACTCTCACATGGTGCCACCCCTTACTCACCGGCGGCCACCACTTACACAACAACAACTATTATAAGCATTTCCTCCAAAGCAGTGAAATCATTGATGACAGAAAATTAACTTATACACAGAACACCGAAGGTCCGTGGGACAGCTCCCTCTGTCCTCCCTCAACTGATTTTCTTGCCACATCGGACCCTCGGCCTGAGCTCACTGCCAGACGCCGCCACAGAAACCGGCCTCAGCACGAAATTGGGTCACACACACTAGGTCACATCCTTACTGGGCCTAATATTACCTTATATCTACTGATCCTCACAGAACTTGCGTCCAGGCACATTGTTGCACAAAATCAGGAATGGGAATGAATGTGGCGCTGATCGTTCGTCCGGCAGGAAAGGAGGGTGAAGTCCTGTCCTGCGCAGTGAGGACGCCGGCATAGGAAGCAGAGGATAGTGGCTGTGTGAGAGTCTCTGTCGCTCCCTTCCTGAGAGACTGTTACCCCTTGTCACCTCACACCACCATCCCTCTCTCTCTCTCTCTCTCTCCTCTCTCTCTGCATGTCGCCATAGCAACTTCAGCTTCCCTGCCTCCTTTTCACACTGCCCTCTCACACACCACACATCTTTCCAGTACCACTCACCTTTCTAACACCACACGCCACACATCTGACACCACACATCTGACTCCACACACCACATCTTTCTACCACCATATGTATTCCTAACAGCACACACTACGCATTTTTCTAACACCATACATCTTTCCAACGCCATACACCTTCCTAATTCACGTCCTTCGCCAGCAGAGTATGCAAAATTTCTTGACACAATCACCTCCACTTCGTAACCAGGATTCTTTTCGTAGGAAAGGAAAGGAAAGCGATAGTATCAGTAAACACGTTGCTCCATACACTTACGACCCTCTAGCTCCCTGGCCTAAATGGGATTTGCTTTTGGTGGAACAATTAGGCAAGCATCTGACTCTCAGCCGTGGGAGTTCAGGCCGCTGATTTATGACCTTAAGATCAAGTCCAACCTCATGACGAAGATCTGTTTTCCATCTATGGCCAGACGCCTTAATCCTGGAAAGAGTGGCCACAAATGAGTCGCCTCCTTGAAAATGTCCTCCACCTTCAGGCTACCCTCTCTCTAATTCTAACCTCACTACCATCATATACCTCACCACCATGAACGAAAAAAAAAAAAATCCAAGTTACCAGTGAATGTGGACCCAGATCTTTCGTTCGTATTTTCGTCAGTGTAAAATCTCTCAAAATAAACCCGTAAGAAGGGAGGATGAAAAACGTGACAGAGGCGAAGTATTTAACCTACACCGGGTCATCCTAGCCGCCTCCTCACGCCTACCTGATCGATTTCACGTTACCTTGAGAATGGCGATACTTTATTACCGCCTCCACAGTCCCTCGCATCTCCATCCATGACTCCGAGATAATCCTCTCTCTCTCTCTCTCTCTCTCTCTCTCTATCTCTATCTATCTATCTATCTATCTCTATCTATCAGTCTATCTATATATCAATTTCCGTATCTTTCTATTAATATATCTATAGCCAGACGCCTTAACGGAAGGGGTGGCCACATACAAATCGCCTCCATGCCACTGCCTCCTCCACCATCAGGTTGCCCTCTCTCCAGCTCACACCCACCTCCCGCCTAACTCTCCATCTCACCCACCTTACTAAAACTGGCCAAAAGCTTAACACAACCGGCTCACATCCATCCATATACATTACGTTCTTTGCCGATTCGAGTCTGATCCAATTATAATATGTGATTATGTAAAGACGATTTTAACTTTTACACAGGGATGACCACGACAAAAATATCTTCACGCACCTGTTCTGGCTCACCTGTGCTTCATTATCGATCCCGCCCCACAATCGCCAACTCCTCACCTCTATCATCTCTATCCTGTTCTACGACTATCTTTTCTCATCACCATCGTCATCATCATCTTCATCATCCCCATTAATCCCCTCCTCCTCCTCCTCATCCTCCTCATTCTTCCCTTCACCTCATCTTCATCCTCAACCTCCTGGTCCTCTTTCTTCTCCTCCTTATCCTCCTCCTTCGCCTCATCATCATCATCATCAATCTCCCCTTCACCTCATTCTCATCCTCATACTCCTCATCCTCTAACTTCGCATCATCATAATCAGCAGCAGCAGCAACAGCAGAGGTTCTTAACTGGGAAACACGCCCCCTAGGAGGTTGTGAGTAATTTCCATGGGGGGAGGGAGGGGGGAAGGGGGTAAATGGGGGAGGGATGTGATGAATGGCCCCAACAAGGGTGTGTATATCATGACGAACTTGTGATTAATTGGGGTCGGAGGGACGGAGAGCGCCCAGACTCCCACATTAACCTGACCAAAACTCACAAGAGCGGGTACGGGAAAATGGGAGCATATACAAATGGAAGTATATAAAAATGAAAGCATATAAAAATGGGAACATATAAAAATGGGAGCATATACAAATGGGAGGACATAAAAATGGAGCATATAAAAATGGGAACATAAAAATGGGAGGGTAAAAAAATGGAAGCATATAAAAAATGGGAGCATATAAAAATGGGAGGGTATAAGAACTGGAGCATATAAAAATTCTGCTAGGCAATATGTTCGAATCCTTTTTGCGCGGCGTTGGAGAAAAGGCTATTTTAAAACGATGTTGCTAACTATCTTCGTCTAAAATCATACGTAAAGTTATACCTTCGTAATATAACCTAAAACTGTTCCCAAGACACCACTGGTAAGCGATAGGTTACTGCATAATAAACATAATGTACAGCTTTGATTTCAAGATAACTCTGCTACATACGTTAGTATCTAAAAATATTACGGTACGAAACAAAATTCTGAAAATAAAGGCAAAGGAGAATTCATGCCTGTTTTATTAGCTCTTCCTCTCAGCGTTATCGGCAAGGGATGCTGCAGTGATTTCGACTTTTATTGTTTTAAGCTTAATATACTGAATTCAGACGCCGTAAGATTCTTGGTGAAGATGTTTTGAAATAGTCTTTTCAATGAGGCCAACTTTGAGATCGCTCCGAACCAAGACGTTCCCTTCTTACAGGGATGAGATATAGCTGGAAAGTAAGCACGCCTTGCCCTCACGTACTTTGCATGTCACTGTCCTTGTCGTAACGCTGAATAAACCTGCATCCCATCTCTGGACTTGATGTTTTTTATTCCACCATACAAGAGAGTAGCAGCGTGTAATATCATGCAAATTAAACTGCTATGGAAGAGGTGCTACAGAGCCTTCTAAGCCCACGAGAATGCCTCCTACACTGTGGAGTTGCTCAAATATATTCCTCAGTCAGATGATCAGGATACGGACATTTATCGCGGTGTCTGGGAACTGTAGAGGCGTGGCAGTTAAAAGGACACGTATGTATGGGTTTCAAGAACACTGGATGAGTTTCGGTGCCATTTAAATTAAAACACTTTTATGAAATGAAATGGCGTGAGTTTACCAAGGGCGCACAATAATGAAGAAGGTTATTTTTCACTATTAGCACGACACTGCGGCATAGTTAACTTCTGGACCAATGTTGATATATACAGTAAACATTAATTACAATGCTAATCACACTGAGCACAGCAGGCATTCATTATACGAGGCGCTAAAATATGAAAAAAAATACGACCAAAGTAGAAATAGTTTAGTTCTGTTTGGCGGCCATTATACCAGAGTTGCCAGGTTCACTTGACACTATTTCTTTAACAAAATCCGGACAACATCTGCTGATAATGCCACGTTGTTGACTAGGTAAGGGAATAAATAAATGTAGGTGAATTTTTAAGTTTCTTCTCGCTATTGACAGACGATTTCACACAGACTGAAAAAGTCCTGGGGTGGAGTAGGGATGAAAAAGGAAACTAACCACTAACTACCGTACTTGAGTAAGATTTTTTTTTTAATTATTCCTTCTACAACCAGATTAACTTATTCACCTTAGACGCCCCCTAGAAGTAAACAGGCTAATGAAATCTGTATCATATTCCTCCATCTCGAAATGTCCCTCCAAAATTAATGATTCTGTTGGAGGTCACAAGCGTCATCGAACTTCTAAGTTTTCCAAATGTTTATGCGTTTTTGGCCGACAACCAATTGACGATGGCAAACTTTACTGAACACAAGTTTTTTATGGATATGAGATTCAAGCACTCGGTCATGTTTTCGCCTCTCTCTCTCTCTCTCTCTCTCTCTGGTTAATCTCCTGATCATTTCGGTACGACGATATCTTGTTTACTTCATACTACCACTAGACGAATTTATTTAGCTATGGGATGACCTCACGTAATGAAGGGGTTAGTGAAGGATTTGTCTAACCCATCAAACTAGAAAAATCTCTCCCAACCACCCAGTGACGACAGAAATTTGAACTACTTAATGCGTTTATCATCCACTGTCTTCCCTTTGCCTCTTCATTTTTTTTTCTTCCGTTATCCCTCTTCCCTTTCATAGGATTCTTCTTATCTATCATTATCACCCTTTTTTCATGTCCATTTTACCTTCACTCTTTTTATCTTTCATTATCATCCTTTTCTTTCATGTCAGTTTTATCTTCAATGACCCTTTCCCTTCTTTCCTGTCATTCTCTTAGTGAAGTAACACGAATGAATGAGGATGCTAAATATTATACTCCTTTTACCTTAACTTGGTCCAGAATTTCTCCTTTTTGCAGCTTGCTTCACATAGCCCAGGGACAGAATAAGCCAACACAGCGGCTCTTCATCCTTTCCACAACACTTTTTTATGACTAGAGAGATGGGAATTTCAGGCGAAGTTTGAGAAAAATGAATATAATCAAAAACAGCCATGAATCTGTGACGTGTGAATGTTAAAGTGAAGACAGTTACTCCTCTCCTTCACACCGATGCTGTCTTCCCAGTTTCGTCTAATTAGTGTGCCTTCCAATAACCTTTGCTATTCTGACGTATACTGCCTCTTCACATCACCTTCACTAGGCTGCTCGAGACCCGTGTTAACCCCTCTCAGAGTTGTAACCCCCATTTTTCCCTCCTACCTTACGCCGTACATCTTTAATTAACAGACGGAAATTGTTGACCATTAAAGGGGTAAGTACTGCTGACTGAGCTACTGCAAGGGACTCCTGACATCTACGGTGGTTTTCATGCATACTATGAGCTAACATTTACAGTGGTTTACATGCATACTATGAGCTAACATTTACAGAGGTTTACAGGCATACTATGAGCTAACATTTACAGAGGTTTACAGGCATACTATGGGCTAACATTTACAGTGGTTTACAGGCATACTATGAGCTAACATTTACAGTGGTTTACAAGCATTCTCTGGGCTATATTTCGGGATGCATTTTTCAGTAATACAGAATATTAGCCCCTTCACCCCGGGGACGTCTTTTAAAATCTTCTCCCTATTTCCAGGCAGTTGTTTTCAGTTTAAGAGGGACTTCAGGCTGGAGGGATTACATTTCATTCAGTAGCCTCTTCACTACAAGACATCCTTCCTAAGCTAAGTGTGTGTGTGTGTGTGTGTGTGTGTGTGTGTGTGTGTGTGTGTGTGTGTGTGTGTGTGTGTGTGTGTGTGAACTAATTATCAGGGTAGGAATTACCGCAAACAGGTGAAGAAAACAAAGTGCATTATTTCGAGTACTCTTGGCAAAACTAGAGCTGTCCCGACCATGAGAGAGCTGGGTGTCAAGGGCAGGATCATTATACGCAGCTGGGAACAACGAGGCGCGTTATTGGGGTCAGGCTCGTTAGTACAGGTGGATCAGTGACCACCTTTACGGGCTGGGTTGTGGTGGACTTATGATGCTCCCTAGTACGTTTTCTTTCCCTCTTTCTTTTTAACTTTCTTTCTTTCTTACTTTCTTTCTTTCTGTCTTTTTTCCAGGGCCGGGATAAACAAACGCACTTACGATGAATCCCTTGCCGTAACTCTGGTTTTGATTGACAGGAGGGACTAGGGAGCTGTCTAATCCTCCCGTCTCCTGCTCTAGCTTCATAAATAAATCTAAGAGACGAAAATTGCAGCAGGTTATAACTGTTTTCCGCAGGATGATCAGGGAGAGGAATGCAAAATCATCCCTAGTCTAGGTCTTCCTGTAAATAGATATCCAAATTAAGACGCAGTCGATTGTAAATATGTCTAATTATCCCACCTCACCTTACTTCCTCCCGCGACTCATTATTTACTTGTATGAAGAAAAAAACAATGCAGTAGTTCATATAGATATTGTCATTTCAGGTACTAAGGGTCTCTCCCCGCCTCACCTGCATGACAAGAAGTAACCAATGGCGTTACTGTAAGCGCTAAGAGATTACTTCTACGTTTCCTTACAGGTGTCGTTGCAAGTATCCAAGATCAAAGCAGTACCTCATCAGATCTGGTCATTTAAACTAAGAAGGATCCTCTTGACGCCTCAGCTGCATGCCAGCCATTACTCGGTCTGGTTATTGCAAGCACGAGAAATTAATTAAACACTTGTATACACACGTTACTGCAAGTATAAAAGACCAAATCAGAACTTTATCATATACGGCCATTTAAAGTATTACGGATCTCTTGACGCCTCAGCTGCATGCCAGGCAGTACCCAGTCTGGTTATTGCAAGCACACTCGAAGGTCCTTGTGTAGTGCATTGACCCAGTTTCCCTTTTCCCAGTACGACACTCTCTCCGCACCTCACCCGGCAGCGCACCCCAGCCAGCGGCACGGCGGTGGGGCGAGCTGGGAAGGTGAGCTGGCACTGGCACTCAGTTGGCCGACAGAGGTTGGGGGGAATGTTATGCTTTTGGCTCTGTGATGGGTTTTTGTTGGGAGTTTGATGTGGTTGTGTGTTTGACTATACATTTTGTTTATATTAAAATCTTTCTCATTTTTGGCCTCTACTTTAACATTTGATCGGTGGCTCTGTGCTGGAGAGGGACGCCTTCACGCGCTGGCACAGATATAACCGGGCATCTCCACTGCCTAATAATACTAACGTCCCTCAACTACTTCCCTGTCTCCCAAAACAGGGATGGTAGACTTCAAAAAGAGCCTGAAGCCACAACAGCAGCAATCAGCATCTCGCGCCATTTACCTGTCTACTAGCTACTGTTTTATCTACGTCTCCTTATCACCAACCTACCGATTTATCTACCACTCAGTCATGTCCTTACCTTCCATCATGTTGTAGCCTATCTATCGCTACACCTATCTATCGCTTTTATCAAACTTCTTAAGACAGGCGAAACTTTTATTAGAATATTCTCGCCACCGCCAGACGATTTTATACATGTGGTCTCGTTGTCTATCTATCAACCCATCTATCTACCTACCTACCTATCTATCGATCTATCTATTTCATCCATCTATCTAACTACTTACCCACTTATCTATCTACCTATATCTATCTTTCCACCTATCTATTTATCTATCCATCTACCCATTAATCTATCGCGTACCTATCTAACTACCTCCAATCACAGAATCCAAGACTTCATAAAAAACAAATAAAATAAGAATATTATAAATTGAACATAAATCCCTGGGTTAATCCCGGCTTAACTGCTGTCCTTCATTCCATGCTAATCCGACTTACAGAATTGTCTACTTTTCCTTCCTGTTGTCTTCTTGGTATTCCTCTCCTCCTCCTTCCTCCTTCTCCTCCTCTTTGCTTTCCTATCTCTGTCTTTAATAGATAGAATAGTTACGTCAGTCAAAACCAACCCTGTAACAATCAGCCTCTACCAATAGATCTGTTGCTGTTGGCTTTCCTTTGTACTCCTCCTCCTCCTCCTTCTCCTCCTCCTCCTCCTCCTCCTCCATTCATCCATCCTCTCCATTACTGTACACTCGCTCATTAATGCATCAGGATACACTTCAAACAAAACAAACTGACACCAAGATAGTCGCAAAACGCCCAATGACTACTCAGTGTTGGTAAACCTATTTCATTCGGCTGCTGTATATCGCCTGCTCCTGACATTTCCTTATCAGCACTGTTATCATACGCAAAGTTAAATGATATGAAGTGAATTTTGGGGAGACATCACAGGCAATCTTGATCATCTCGATATACGGATGATTCTAACACAGGAGATTAATTTTAACTTCGTCTCAGGTAGGAACATCATTTTTTTTTATTCAAGCCTTTTCCAGACGATTTTTCTGAGCTTGGGAGGGATTTTTCAAACATGAGGGATTAGATAAAGCTTACGTTAACCCTTTCACTACGAGATATCTTTAGTAAGCTGAATAAAATCGTCTGGAGGCTGAGGGAATGCGGTACAAAATACGTGTTAAAGGTTAGAGCAGCACCTGGTAATAGATTTAATTGATTCTGATACCTGACCCGCTTCTCCCTTACCTGCTATTCATTCCCGGTGTGAGAGGCAGCTGTGGGTGAGAGGTAATGTGTACTGCTTTGTTACTAATGGAAGGAATGTGTGTGTGTGTGTGTGTGTGTGTGTGTGTGTGTGTGTGTGTGTGTGTGTGTGTGTGTGTGTGTGTGTGTGTGTGTGTGTGTGTGTGATTGTTTTGATAAGGATTTATTGGTCTTTCGCACTTGCCCCACTCATTCAGAGCACACACACACACACACACACACACACACACACACACACACACACACACCTTCCACCCCCACACCTCACCCACACAAACTATCCCCACACAAACTCAAGCACGCACACATCGGCGCCGGTTTCATCCAACCCCTCACACACACACACACACACACACACACACACTTCTGATATCTTGTCACTTGGTCTTATGTTTTTCCTCTCCCCTTCTTCCTTTCTCTTCCTCTTCCTTTCAGTCTCTCATTCCCCCTTTCCTATCTTTCTCTTCCCCCCTGCCAGAATCTCTCCCTTATTTCCTCTACATTTCCTGTTTTTTACCCTTCCCTCTTCCCCTTTCCTTTCCCTCCCTCTCCCTTTCCTCCTTCCCCCTCTCCCATACCTCCTTCCCTCTCACCTAGCTTTTTATCTCTACACCTTTACTTCTTCCTCTCTTAGTCTCTCCCTCTCCCTCTTCCCTCTCAGCTAATCCCCGCTTTTCCTTCTCTTTCAATCTCTCCTCCTCCCCATCCACCGTCTCTCTCTCTCTCTGTCATTATTAAGGAAAGATCTGAAGGTGAGCGTCTTCTTTCACACAGTCGCCGTCATCCTTCTCCTCAGACCAAGTAGTTTATCATCTTTCTCAACATCCTGCATGGTTTTTTTTACTCTCTTTCATTTCCCTCTGACTCTCTCACTCTCTCTTTTCCCTGACTCACTATTTTTCTTTCATCTCTCTCTATTTTTACCTTCCCCTGGGTCTTTCTTTCTCTTCCTCATCACCTTGTTTGGTTTGTGGTCTCTCTCTCTCTCTCTCTCTCTCTCTCTCTCTCTCTCTCTCTCTCTCTCTCTCTCTCTCTCTCTCTCGCGACCGCCTCTTTCTTGGCTCTCTCTCTTTCACCTTTCGACTTTAATCTGTACCTCTCTCTCACTCTCTCATTCTCTCTCTTTCCTTCCCATGTTCCTCCCTACCTCTTTTCTACCCTTCTCCTCACCCCTCTCTTTCTCCCTTTCTTTTTCTCTCCATCCCTCCCCTTCTTCCCTCCTTCTCACTTCTCATAAATTAGGTATCATAGTTATAACCTATGCCATTACAAACAGCCTAGAATCGATCAATAGCTCTCTCTCTCTCTCTCTCTCTCTCTCTCTCTCTCTCTCTCTCTCTCTCTCTCGCTATATGTGTTTCTGCCTCATATCTTTCATCCCAGCCTCTCTTTTCCTTTGCCTCCGTCTCTCCTTCCCTCCCTCCACCTCCTACTCTCTCTCTCTCCTTCCCTCCCTCCACCTCCTACTCTCTCTCTCCTTCCCTCCCTCCTCGTTTCCTCTCCATTATTCCTCCCTGCTTCCTCCATCCCTCCCTTTGCTTATCTTATCTTCGGCTTCTTCCGTTTTTCTCTTCCTCTCTGCTCGTGTTTCTTCCCTCGTATTTTCACTCCTTCTTCCTCTCCTTATTTTTTTCTTATTTTTTATGCTATCTCTTTGTTTTTCTCTTTCGTTTTGTTGCTATTATTGCTATTATTATTATTATTATTATTATTATTATTATTATTCTCTCTCTCTCTCTCTCTCTCTCTCTCAGTCTCCTTCCATCTTCATTTATTCCATTAATGTAATGTTTGTTCTCCTCCCCTTCCCCTTATCTCCTTCGTTTTAACATCAGTTCTTTCTCATCTTCTTCATATTCTTATCGCGTTATCTTCTTCCTCCACCTCCTCCTCCTCCTCCTCCTATTCCTCTCACATTTCCATATTCTTACCATTACTTAAATCATCTTCTCTTCTTCATATATCTTCACTTCCCTTCTCATCCTCTTATCATTCTTATCGTGACATCTTTACCTCTTCCTTTCCTCTCTTCACTCCTCCTCCTCCTCCTCCTCCTCTTCTTCCTCCTCCTCCTCCTCCACCCACAAAATCATTCTCAGTGTTTCACCAGTTATCATCTTCCTCTCATTTCTTTTCCTCATTTCTCTTCTCTCTTCCTCTTTTCATTCTTTTACGGAAATATTCTCTCTCTCTCTCTCTCTCTCTCTCTCTCTCTCTCTCTCTCTCTCTCTCTCTCTCTCTCTCTTTCCTCCTTCTTCTCTGGAGCTACAATAACAGTTTCTCTCACTTTTTTCAACATTATCATCTGTTTCTATTATTTCAGTCTTCATTATTTTCTCTCCCCTCCTCCTCATTCCCTCTTATCCTAATATCTCTTCCTCTCCTTCTTCCTCCTCCTCTTCCTCTGTTTCCATATTTACATTTTCTAAAATATCTTAACATTATCGTCTCCTTTACTCGAGTTTTCATTTATCTTCCCTACCTTCTTTTCCTATTTCTTTTATTTTCCTTCCTTCGTTCCTTCACAGATTCCTTCACAGTTTCTTACATCATTATACCTTTATCTTCTCCCTTCTTCTTCTTCGTCTTATTGTTATTCTTTCCTTTCCTTTTCTTTTCTTTTTACCTTTTTCTCGATTCAATTTAAGATTTCTTCAACACTTATTACTGTTTCTTCCTTTATTCAGTTCTTTCTTTTTCCTCTTCTTTCCTCTCTCTCTCTCTCTCTCTCTCTCTCTCTCTCTCTCTCTCTCTCTCTCTCTCTCTCTCTCGCAACATAAATTGTGGATTCTGTATTATTCCCTGTCTATATCTTCAGTAACAACAATTCTCTCTCTCTCTCTCTCTCTCTCTCTCTCTCTCTCTCTCTGCCGGGTATAAGTTAGTGCCTCATCACTTCACCAGAACAAAGGGAAGGCCTCCCTCCTCCCCCTCCCTATGTTGCTCATCTCTCCCATTACTTTTGTTTGGCTCTGTGTTCTTTTGTTTGACACGAGCCCTCTCTCTCTCTCTCTCTCTCTCTCTCTCTCTCTCTCTCTCTCTCTCTCTCTCTCTCTCTCTCTCTCTACTTTCTTTATCTTATATTTTATTCTCTCTTGCTTTTTCTCTATTTGCATAAGCTGGCCTCTTGTCTGCCATGCACTCTCTTTCCACTCTCCTTTTTTTTTCGGTTCATTTTCTTTTTTCTTTTTTTCTTACTCCTCCTCCTGACTCTTCTCCTCTCCTCTCGTCTCTTCTCTTCTACTCTAATCTAATCTAATCTTCTCTACTCATCTCTTTTCCAAGTTATGCACTTATTTACATCAATTTCTCCCTTCCTTCACTCACAGCGAAAGTGGTGGTTTCTGTACCCTCTCTCTCTCTCTCATACCCACAGCTCTTCCTCCATCTGTCCCGTTTTCTACAACTTTCCCACAACTCCAGGATATACTGTTATAGATTCACATTCTCCCTCCCACAACTTGTGTACTCTGCAGTCACATTTGCATATGCCTTCACTCTCTCTCTCTTTCTCTCTCTCTCTCTCTCTCCACACCACAATCCCTCCTATACCTATGTTACCATCAATCTAATTTCCCAGGTATGAGATTTTAGGACAGGTAATCGCTTTTGCACCTGTCTAATTAAAACCTGCCTTTACACTGCTTACGTCATCATCTGGACACCTGCAATCAGCCTGTCCTATCTCCAGTTCACACCTCCCTCTTTCATATACCTCTCTCTCATCCTCGGTCTCTCCCTCCCTCTCCCGCCCTCCACCTCACTCACAGACACTCTCCTAGTCGGTCTCTCCCTCTTTTACTTCTTTAACCATAAAAACTGATAAATTTTGCGTGAATGTCAATGACTATAACTAACAATAACGACAATAATAACGAAAGAATGACATCAACTAGAAAAACAATAACAAAAACAACAACAATAATAATAATAATAATAATAACAACAAAAACAACTACCATACAAGAAAACAGAAGCAAAACAGGATGCATTAAGTCACTCTAGCAGGAAAAAAAAAAAAAAGTGAGGTAGAGCCATTCCGGATAAATAAATAAATAAAAACACAGCCACAAAAGATTTACCACGTACCTTCTTTCCAGTGATCCTGTAGATTGGAAGACGACTGAGATGGACTGAAGAACTGACGACTGTTGTGAAAGGAAAATGTCTCCAGTTCACGATGAGCCAGGAAAATGAAAGAAGACCACGTTCATCCGGGAAAATGTGGCATGCAGGCTATTTTCTCGCCTGCACCTGTGATGAAAAAGAGGATATATTGTGCCAGGTGATAGTGTATGAGAGTTGGGCAAATTTATCATAGTGTCACCTCAAAAAAGAAAACTGATTAGGAAGTGTTCTTTAGGTGGGACTGAAGTGTTGGTTTAACGTATGTATTGAAGAGAGACGTATGGCACTGATCTGCTGTCTATCTGTCCATCTATCATCTATCTGTTTCTCTATCTGTCCATCCCTCTATCTGTCTATCTATCGATCTATCTATATCCATTCATTTATCAACCTATATACGGGTAGCTATCAATTCATCCATCTGTCTTTATAACTACCTAGTTCTTTGTCTCTATCTACTATCTCTCTGATTCTCTGTCTCTGTCTCTCTGTCTCTCTCTCTCTCTCTCTCTCTCTCTCTCTCTCTCAACCCTAACAAGAGTTGACAGATCCTCAGATATTCCGTTTAAAGGACTCAATCCCATTCCCTCGCCCTGTCCGCTTCACTTAGAGGGGATCCAGAGAGATTCAGGGCCGGTCAGAATGTACGGCAAAATCCGTTTCCCTCCTACGTCCATGTTCACTGAAATTGGGGACCTGGGTGTAAATTGGGGACCTGGGTGTAAATTGGGGACCTGAGTGTAAATTGGGGACCTGGGTGTAAATTAGGGACCTGGGTGTAAATTGGGGGCAAAATGGGGACCTGGGTGTAAACTGGGGACCTGGGTGTATAGTGGAGACCTGGGTGTAAATTGGGGACCTGGGTGTAAATTGGGGACCTGGGTGTAAATTGGAAGCCTGGGTGTAAATTGGGGACCTGGGTGTAAATTGGGGACCTGGGTGTAAATTGGGGACCTGGGTGTAAATTGGGGACCTGGGTGTAAATTGGGGACCTGGGTGTAAATTGGGGACCTGGGTGTAAATTGGGGACCTGGGTGTAAATTAGATTGTTGCGTGTCGTGTTCTAAGGTGAAAATTGTGACTTGGAAAAGAATATATATTGTTTGTTTCAATGACGTGTAAAAAAATGATAAAAGAAATAAGGTATATGAAATAGGGAATAAATCTGTTTATCTATCTATCTATCTATCTGTTTGGCTATATCTGTGTCTGTCTGTCTGTCCGTCAGCTCTCTATTTCTCTATCTATCTGTTTAGCTATATCTGTCTGTGTCCGTCCGTCCGTCTATCTACAATCAAACGTCTTAATCCCACAAGGGGTGCCCACAAACAAATCGCCTCCACGTCATCCTGTCCTCCGTCAACAGGCTGCCCGATCTCCAACTCACACTCTCTCTCTCAAATAAATATAATGACAGAGACGCACTTAAAATTAACGGAATAAAAATCACTAAAACCAACAACACAGAAAACATCAGAAATACGGAAATAATACGGTAAATACGGAAATAATACGGTAAATACAAACATAAAATATGCATAAAATCCAAAAAAATATGATCTGTGGAAAATCTATAGAAAACAAAATGAATGTGGCTGAAAGTTAGTCCAGGATTCGAATATATTTCCACTTATAATGGGAATAAAATGGAAGTCTAAATGAAAAAAGTTAAAAATGAAAATTTGATGAATTGCATAAGGCATAGAGAGAGAGAGAGAGAGAGAGAGAGAGAGAGAGAGAGAGAGAGAGAGAGATTAATAAGGACCAGCACCAAGCCCAGGAGGACTATATGGCACTAAGAGAGAGAGAGAGAGAGAGAGAGAGAGAGAGAGAGAGAGAGAGACAGACAGACAGACAGACAGACAGACAGAGACAGAAAGAGACAGAGAGAGAGAGAGAGAGACCTCAGACATCACGCCACTAGAGGGACGACCAGAAATGAATCTTAACCCCTTCATTACGAGATCTCTCTTCCTAGGTTGAATAATATCGTCTGGCGGCAGCAAATCTTAAAATTGGCATCATCTGCATCAATAGCAAACAAGTAAATATTAATAAGACATGTGAATAAATAAAGTCTGGTTAGTACTTGGATGGGTGACCGCCTGGGAACACCAGATGCTGTTGGCATCCCTACGTCAAGTGGGGTTGGTGGAGGATTAGTGACCCTTCCTGTAAAACAATTAACTTTAAGCCCTTGGCCACCCTGTCTGGGATACATGGCGTCTGGCAATGAATGAATGAATGAATGAATAAATAAAGATAAATAAAATGGTGTGTCTGTGTGATGTTTGTACAGTTAGGGACAAAATTTCACACACTGCTCCAATGGGTATACTTCACACTTAGGGCATGTCCGTCGCTTTTCTCCTCGACGCATCATATCAAAGAGAATCATCTACTGGCGGAGATAATTACCAGGCCTCTCTCTGCTTAGGAATTTTAGCTAACGGAGGAAAGTGACAAGTAAAAGAAGTGAAATATTTACACAAAATTTTGGCCCCGACTGTACGTATGCCCAAAATTCCATAAAATCTACGGTACACTTCTGCCATGTTTCACTTACTACAACACACACACACACACACACACACACACACACACACACACACACACACACACACACACACACACACACACACACACACACACACACACACTCAACTGAATAAAATCGTCTGGCGTATGCAGGACCATGATAGTAAAGGAGCCCCTAACATGAAAAAATAATAATAATAAGAATAATGGTGAAATTCATAACTCTCTCACACTTCTACACTCACTTTTACCCGAACCAAATAATCTGAGGTTAGTGCCAATAGAATACTTGCGTGATATCAACCATAAGATGATTAATGTTAACAGTTTTGACAGATACACTCCTATGACTTCTTTGTTTGACACCAGCTGGAACAAAATACTGGAAGAGGCGAGAGCAAGCGATGATTAGGACAAATGAAACAAAAAAGAGAAAATGACTGAAAACATAAGCAATGAAAATAATAACTGACTGAAACTTAAAAAATAATAAAAACAAAACCGAAACAGTAATGGACAAAGATTGATAGGAGTGATGCGAAAACCTGTAACCTTGGTGTCTGACCCAGTTACATCAAAATCGAATACCTTTTTCTCATACCCAAGCACAAATACCAAAGATTATGGACCCCTTTCCTTGATAGTCCTGCGGAAACTAGTTATAATCTGCTGTACTTTTTATGTCGTAAGTTAAGATTTATTTATGACGTTACAACACGACAAAGAGGAAGATTATGCAGCCTCCTTGTCCCTCCTGCATAACAAAACCGGACTTGCGACAGGGATTTGATCGTAAGTGCGTTTGTGTATCCCGAACCAGATGGGTTTCAGATTGGATCAGGCATTCACTGAGATAACTCCACGCCCTGAACTCTGACCTTGACCCGTGACTTTTACCTTTGAGGGATTTGCACCAAACACGTAACACGTCTTCGCAGAGCCTCGCACAATGTATATGCCAAGTCTGGTCCTCATCAGATCGGGCATTCATTAGATATTCTGTTAACATACATATCCACAAAGGAAACAGACTATCACAAGAACTACGCCTTCGATGTCGCTAATCAGAAAGAAATAAGAAATGGTTTTGGTAACGCTCACAACCAAACTGAAAGGAAGGGAGAATACATGGAAGGAAAATGATGAGAGGAGTAAATTACCTCTCACCAAGAACGAGGAAGCAGTGAAACCAGGAGAGGATAATGGTGTGAAAATATAGACAGACAAGAGGGGTGGTGCGAAGTGAGGGACGAGAGAGAGGGTTCGGTGAGCTGATGAATATTACTTCACTCAGAGATTGTGGGGCTTAAAACCGTCCCCTACACTTCTCCTCTTCCAGCTACACTTCCCTCTTCCTCCTCTTCTGCATTCCCCCTTCATTATCCATTCCTCGTTGTTGGAGATAATTGCGCGACACATTCATAAATCGTTTTTTTACCCGAAAGTGTTTGTTTTGAGTACGCGCCCCTCTGCCCAGACTGACGCGGGACCTAGGGGAGACTGAAGGGTTTTTGATATACCGAGCTTGGTTGATGGTGTAGGGTGGCGCTAATGGTGATGATGGTGGTAGCTGTGGTAGGAGGTGGTTGTGGTAGGAGGAGGTATTAATTGTGGTATCTGGTTGGAAAATGTGGAAGTTGAGGTAGCCAGGACAGAAGATAAAGGTTTTGATGTACTAAGTTTGGTTGATGGTGTGGGGTGGCGTTAATGGTGACGATGGTGGTAGTTATGGTAGGAGGAAGTTGTGGTGGTGGTAGAAATTGTGGTAGTTGTGGTGGTAAAGCATTATCGTGGTGGTTGCTGTAGTGGTAAGCGACTGAGGATAATGGTTTTAATATTACAGGTTTGGTTGATGGGGCAGGGTGGCGCTAATGGCGATGATGGTGTTTGCTGTGGTTGGAGGGGATGGTGGTGGTGGTAGTTGTGGTAGGTGGTGGTGATGGTTGTAACTATCAGATGTCTTCAATGATGGAGGTAGACAGCAACGATGATGGTGGTAATCACGAAAGGGGGTGATGGTGGTGACGACTGTAGTGGCAGGAATAATTTTCAATCGTGGTTGTAGTTAATAATAATAATAATAATAATAATGATCGTGATGGTGATGGTGGTGGTGGTGGTGGTGGTGGTGGTGGTGGTGGTGGTGGTGGTGGTGGTGGTGGTGAGGGTGGTGGTGGTGGTGGTGGTAGCGTTAATGATCAGAACTGTTTCCTGGTATCACAAAAAAAAAAAAAAAAAAAAAAAAAAATCGTACGGAGAGACAAAAACAAAACCTCCTCCACGGTCTTCTGCACAAGCTACCCTTGGATCTTCCCTAGCTGTTCCACGAGTTTCATATTATTAAACTGTGGTGGAGGGGAGTAACATTCCTGCCTGCGTTCGTACCCTGGCGATCAAAGAAATTACAGCAGACACTAAACACGTAAGGAGGGGATATGAAACTTCTGTCTGCCATTACTGTCATAGCAGAGGCAAGACATTAACATTGCGGTAGTAGGAAATAAACTCCAAAACGACAGACAGACACAGACAGATAGATAAACAGACAGACAGAGTGATCCTAACTGCGAGATGTGGGGTTGACGACAAAATCTATACTCCGTTTATTTTAACTTGGCCTTAAAACTACCACCCCTCCATACTGAATGCTGAAAAGTAACAACAGAACAACACTGGTATATGATCCTAGCCACGAAGAAGTGCTATGGAAAGCATGTTGAGCCGCAGTAGACATTTTCCGCCAATGAGTAACGTGAAATAAGCTGCAAAAGACGTCGAAAATTTGGGCCAAGTTAAGGAGAAGAGAGTACAGCGTCTCCTCCCATTATGGTAGTGGTAGGGCATTGAATGGGACGGGAAAATAAATGGGAACCGGCACTAATGGGTATGGTAATTAAGAGGTAGTTAATTAGAGTGTTTGTGGTGGTAGTTTAGTTGATCGTGGCGGGAATGATACCTCGTTTGGGAGAAAGGGTAGACTGGGTTAGGTTAAATTAGGTTAGAATAGGTTAGGTTAAGTTAGAGTAGGCTAGGTAGGATTAGGCAGGGTTAGGTAAGTGTAAGGTAGGTTAGATTAGGTTAGGGTAGGCTGGGTAGGGTTAGGTAAGGTTAGGTAAGCGTAAGGTAGGTTAGGTTACGTTAGGGTAGGTTAGGCTAGGCTAGGTAGGGTTAGGTAAGGTTAAGTAAGAGTAAGGTAGGTTAGATTAGGTTAAGGTAGGTTAGGGTAGGCTAGGTAGGGTTAAGTAAGGTTAGGAAATTGTACGGTAGGTTAAGTTAGGTTAGGAAAATATTAGGTAAACAAGAACGAAAAAAAAAGTGAGAATGCAGCGCCTATCTCTCCCAAAGAAAATAAACATTGCGATATGTTTAGTTTGATTAGGTTACATTAAATATGACTTGGTTTTATTACTTTACACCAGATTAGGATAAGTTGAGAGAGAGAGAGAGAGAGAGAGAGAGAGAGAGAGAGAGAGAGACAGACAGACAGACAGACAGAGAGAGAGAGAGAGAGAGAGAGAGAGAGAGAGAATCTATCAAGGCTGGTGCGAAGGAGGGACGAGAGGAAATAGAGGAAGCAAAAAGTAATTGAGTTCGATGAGCGAGGTTGGGAGGAAAAAAGAACGGTGTGTGTGTGTGTGTGTGTGTGTGTGTGTGTGTGTGTGTGTGTGTGTGTGTGTGTGTGTGTGTGTGTGTGTGTGTGTGTGTGTGTGTGTGTGTGTGTGTGTGTGTGTGTGTGTGTGTGTGTGTGTGTGTGTGTGTGTGTGTGTGTGTGTGTGTGTGTGTGTGTGTGTGTGTGTGTGTGTGTGTGTGTGTGTGTGTGTGTGTGTGTGTGTGTGTGTGTGTGTGTGTGTGTGTGTGTGTGTGTGTGTGTGTGTGTGTGTGTGTGTGTGTGTGTGTGTGTGTGTGTGTGTGTGTGTGTGTGTGTGTGTGTGTGTGTGTGTGTGTGTGTGTGTGTGTGTGTGTGTGTGTGTGTGTGTGTGTGTGTGTGTGTGTGTGTGTGTGTGTGTGTGTGTGTGTGTGTGTGTGTGTGTGTGTGTGTGTGTGTGTGTGTGTGTGTGTGTGTGTGTGTGTGTGTGTGTGTGTGTGTGTGTGTGTGTGTGTGTGTGTGTGTGTGTGTGTGTGTGTGTGTGTGTGTGTGTGTGTGTGTGTGTGTGTGTGTGTGTGTGTGTGTGTGTGTGTGTGTGTGTGTGTGTGTGTGTGAGAGAGAGAAAGAGAGAGAGAGGAAAAAACTGAAAGGGAAAGGACGAAAAAAAATGAGAAAGAAAAAAAGGAAGAAAAAAGAAAGAAAAAGGGAAAGAAGGAAAGAGAGAGAATGGAGGAGAACAGGATAAGAGAGAGAGAGGAAATGGAAGGAAAGAGGGAGGAATTAGAGAGAAGAAGAGAATGATTGGAGAAAAAGAGAAAGAGAGAGGAGGGTGAATGGCATCATGAAAATAGTCTGAGTCGTTGAAGAGAAAGAGGCTGGATTGAAGGAAGGAAAGAAGGAAGGAAGGAAAGAAGGAAGGAAGGAAGGAAGGAAGGAAGGAAGGGAGGAAGAAATGGAGAGAGAGGGAAAACACGAGGAGGAAGCTGAGAAAGAGAGAGAGAGAGAGAGAGAGAGAGAGAATGTGTGTGTGTGTGTGTGTGTGTGTGTGTGTGTGTGTGTGTGTGTGTGTGTGTGTGTGTGTGTGTGTGTGTGTGTGTGTGTGTGTGTGTGTGTGTGTGTGTGTGTGTGTGAGAGTAAGATAGTGGAGAGGGGAGGGGGGCTAACGAAGGGAGGGGATGAGGAGATTAAGTCACAGGAAGAGTAAAAGAATGGGAAGGAAAAAGGGAGAAGTTGTTGAGAGAGAGAGAGAGAGAGAGAGAGAGAGAGAGAGAGAGAAAGAGAGAGAGAGAGAATCAACATTACCATCATCATCATCATCATTTCCCTCCTCCTCCTCCTCCTCCTCTTCCCTCTCTCCATGGTTTCTTCTTCTCCTTCTCCCCCAGCTCTTCCTCCTCTTCCTCCTCCCCCTCCCCCTCCCCCTCCCCCTCCCCCTCCTCCTCCTCCACAGAGCTCTCCTAGATGCTACTTGGTCTGCACTCCTTTCTTAATCTCACAATCTTCCACTTATTTTTTTATTCTCCCTCTCTCTCTCTCTCTCTCTCCGCATCTCCCCTCCTCCTCTTCCCCTCTCCCCATCACCCTCTTCCCCTCCCCACTCCCCCCTCCCCTCCCCCTCTTTAATTCGAACCACTGTTTAACTTTCCAGGCAGAGAACGGCGCAGAATTGGTTGGATTACTGGGGCTGTGGGGAGGGGAGGGGAGGGGAGGGGAGGGGAGAAGGTGAGTAGGTGAGGAGAAGGAAGGGAAGGGCACATGGACAGGAGGGGAGGGGAAAAGAGGGAAAGGATAGGAAGGGGACGGGAAGGGAGAGGAAAAAGGTGAAGGAAGAAGATGGGAGGGGGCAGGAAGGGAGGGGGAAAGGGAGAAGGGAGGGAAAATAAGGGGAGGGGAAGGAAGGGGAGGGGCACTTGGGTGGGGAACAGAGCAGGTTAGAGCAGAATAAAGTACAGAGGAATGAAGGGGTGGGGAGGAGAAGGGAGAGGTTGGGAGGAAAAGGGGAGGGGAGGGGAGGTACAGAGAAAGAGCAAGGGTTGGGGAGTGGGTAGGAATGGGAGACAGTAGAAAATGAAAAGAAATTAAGTGCATTAAGATTATGGGGAGGAGAAAGGGAGGTAGGGGAGAAAGAAAGAAGGGGGAAGGAGGAGGGATAGGGGGAGGGGAGAGGGTGAGGGAAATGGAACGCAAGGTACTGGGGAGAGAGAGAGAGAGAGAGAGAGAGAGAGAGAGAGAGAGAGAGATGGGGGAGACAGATGATGATGATGATGATGTCGGGAAAGAGACGGAAATATGGAAGGTAAGAAAAATATGGGTGAGGGATAAACAAGGAATTGTGTGAGAGAGAGAGAGAGAGAGAGAGAGAGAGAGAGAGAGAGAGAGAGAGAGAGAGAGAGAGAGGGGAAGGGGAAGGAAGAAGAGGGAGGGGAGGGAGTGGGAGGAAAGGCTGGGAAAGAAAAAATGTGAAAGTGAGTTAACTGCATGAAAAGACTTGAGAGAGAGAGAGAGAGAGAGAGAGAGAGAGAGAGAGAGAGAGAGAGGGGATGAAGGGGGATGGAGGGATATGGCACTGAGATCTGGGGTCATCAAGAATGGGAGGGGAGGTGGGGAAGCAGGAAGGGGAGAGAAATGAAAAAAGGTGAATGAAGATAAACAGAGGGAGAAGGAAAGAGAGAGAGAGAGAGAGAGAGAGAGAGAGAGAGAGAGAGAGAGAGAGAGAGAGAGAGAGAGAGAGGGGGGGGGGAGAGGATGAAAATGCTGGAAAAAGAAATGTGAAAATAATAAAAAGATAAAATTAAAAGAAAATGGAAAGAGAAGGAGGGGTAGGGGAAAAAAGAGGAGGGGGGAGGAGGGTGGGGGTGGAGGAAAAAGGGGGAGAGAAAGAGGGGGAGGGGGAGGGAAAAAATGAGGAGGGAGAGAGCTGAAAAGGGAGGAGCGAGGAGTGGAGAGAAAAGGGGGGAGAGAGGGTGGGGGGACTGAAAGAGAAACAAAAAAGTTGAATGAGCAAGAAGTGAGCAAAGATTACTTAATGGAGAAGGAAGGGTGTGTGTGTGTGTGTGTGTGTGTGTGTGTGTGTGTGTGTGTGTGTGTGTGTGTGTGTGTGTGTGTGTGTGTGTGTGTGTGTGTGGTGAGAGAGAGAGAGAGAGAGAGAGAGAGAGGGGGGGGGGCTTATAAATGGACTGGACACAAAGAGGGGAGAACATGAGAGGGAAAAAACAGTATCACTGGGGAGGGAAGGGGAGATGGTAACTGGGGAGAGGACTGGGGCGAGGAAGTGAGGGGACAGGAGGGGATGAAGAAGGGTAGAAAGAGAGGCGGAGGGGAAAGGAGGAGGGAGAGAGAAAAAAAAAGAGAGAGAGAGAGGGGAGGAGGACGGGAGGGGAGGAGGAAGGGAGGGGAAGGCATGGAGAGAAGGGAGAGAATAAGTAATGGGGGAAGTTTGGGAGGGGATAAGAGAGATGTTAGCGCCTGGAGGGGAGAGGGGAGGAAGATGGGTGAGAGAGAGAGAGAGAGAGAGAGAGAGAGAGAGAGAGAGAGAGAGAGAGAGAGAGAGATTTGCACAGTTACAGGCACACAGAACACACAGACATTAAGGTCCTAACGAGGTGCTTCAGGCGTAATAGTACTAGAGTATTATTTTATGCATAGAAAGAGAGAGAGAGAGAGAGAGAGAGAGAGAGAGAGAGAGAGAGAGAGAGAGAGAGAGAGAGAGAGAATGCGTGAGGGGGTGGGAGAGATAAGTTTCAGGAGGGGAGAGAAAAGAATAATGGTGTAAAAAGAGGAGTGGGTCAGTGGAGGTAAAGGGGAGAGGAGAGGGGTGAGGAGAGCGATCAAGGGGTGATGGGGTGACTAGAGGTGATGGTGGCTTGCATTACCTTTATTGGCCATCAGTATAACAGTTCGACGGTGTGTTATAAGATAGATAAATTAATAAATAGATAGACAGCGATAGACGGATAGATATTCTCGATACAGCTACAGTTTTCTGTTTTATTTTTTTTTCACACTATAAAATACACAGCAAGTTGCAAAAACACTGCCTATTAAAGTTCCATTGGTACTTACAAAGCTGGTTGGCAGTTTCCCCAACTTTCAATGACAGTTTTATGGAAAAAGTTGGTATTCTGGAATATTTTTCTAGCATACAGCAGGAATATATATATATATATATATATATATATATATATATATATATATATATATATATATATATATATATATATATATATATATATATATATATATAGCCTCCTCTTGTACATACAAACCACACTCCCCTAAAATACACGATACGCATGCCCTGCTCCTACACCCCCCCACAAACCCACACGCCACCTCCCTGCAGCCTCTCCCCTTGTATAATGAAGCATAAATCACCCCTTCCACATAACTTTCCACACTGTGTTAAGGACTGAATTCCCCATAATATGCGAGGGGGCTTAATGTTGGTTAGCTGGTGATGTAGTGGCCTGCTGATGAGAGTTAGCTTTATCTCACTATCTCTCTCTCACATACTTTTTCTACCACTCACATACTCACACTTCCACACACAACCTCTCACACATACACATTTACCAGATGATGATGTGTGATGGTGATGAGAGTTAGTCTGTAATGTCTTACTATCCAATTTCACACTCATACACATTATCTTTCGCCTCTCTCTCTCTCTCTCTCTCTCTCTCATCCCCGCTGTTCATTTCGTGTGATGGATACTCTTATTATCAAGTTTCCAGGCTTCATATTTTTTTCATGCATGTCCTTCATTTATTTTCATCATTTTTCACGACTAATCCTTCCACTACCAAAGCTCTTTTTTAATCTGAAATAAAATCGTCTGGGGGTAAGGGAGTATTGGAAAAGAGGTCATCGTACTGAAAAGATTAATGGATTCTCTCGTCGCTCAGTGGTAAAAATAAATAAATAAATAAAAAGCAATATTACAGCTCTACCTCCTTTCCCAAAAATATACTCTTCAGTACCACCATAGGCTATCTACTGCACGTTTGTTCTAATCTATCGACGACCCCTAATTTCTTACCGCCCAGTCGATGGCCAGGTGTAGTCACAATGGCCAGGTGTAGTCAGGTTAGCCAGGGGTTGTCAGATTGGCCAGGTGTAGTCAGATTGGCCAGGTGTAGTCAGACAAGCCAGGTGGCCAGACTGGACGGGTGCAATATGATTAGTCAGGTATAGTCAAATTGGCCAGGTGTAGTCAGACTGGTCAGGTGGTCAGAATGGACAGGTGCAATAAGATTAGTCAGGTGTGGTCAAATTGGCCAGGTGTTGACAGATTGGCCACCTGTAGTCAGAATGGCCAGGTGTAGTCAAACTGGCCAAGGGCAGGCAGAATGGCCAGGTGTAGTCAGACTGGAGCGCTGATTTGCCCAGTAACCAAGGAGATTTGCTCCTACCTCGTAACTAAAGCTCATTTAATTTCACGTAACCACGACTTAGTATTCACATAAGAGTGGACCAGTTCCGTCAGATGAAAAAAGGCCGAATTTACTTTCAATTTCTTGTTACAGCTCAACATTTAAGGAGAAGGGGCAATTTTGGACCAAGTTGAAGTAGGAAGAGCACTGTAACCCTCTGGGGTGTTTGGGGCAGGCCGGCTGGATTTTATGAATTTCCAATGATGTAAAAAAGGGAAATGGGAGTTAAATCGTCTGATATTGAAGGGAACTGTAGGCCTAGCGCATGTGGGGGGGAATCTGTGTGGGCTATTAGGCTTGTTATATATACGCATATTTTTACAATTTAATAGAAGATAAAACAAAAAATATATCACACAAAAATATAAATAAAAAGAAAGATTGGTAAAACTGCCTAATATCGAAGGGAAGAGTAGGCCTACTGCGGGCTGGAGAAAATTTGGATAGGCTATTATTTTTTTGTTTTATGTATAAATTGTGTTAAGGATGAATGAAAGCCACAGCAACTTATATATCAGAGAAAAATGAGAGGGAAAAATGAATTAAACTGTCTTTATGTCTTAGAGGAGATTAGGCCTATTTCAGCTTGACGATGATGATGATGACGATGATGACGATGATGATGATCATGGTGATGATGATGATGATGATGATAACTGTGTAGGCTGTTACGTTAGTGTTTCTCGTACAAACATATTTACAAACGAATAAAAAGCTACACCAAGAAATATACTAAGCAATAAAATGGACAATGATGACTTAAACTTATAATTAAGGAAGAGATGGAATATTTCGAGTCTGTGGACATATGGATACGCTGTTAATGTTCGAGTTACATCCATAAATAGTTTTACAAATGAATTACCTTTACACTGGACATGTATATAAAACAGGGAGACCAATCCCACATGGGGGGGGGGGAGATGTTTTCAGTACGTTTGAAGTAATGGCCGAGCTACCTGGGTATAAGAATTTTGGGATGACTGATATGAATTTACAGAATGAAAAAGAAAACCTCCAAAAAACGGGATACAAACAGATAGATAGACAGATAAGTAGACAGGGACATAAAGATATATGGTGAAGATTCTGAGAATGAGATAATTTGGAACAGAAAAAGGAAATAACACACAAAACATGAGAAAAAAGAAATTGGCTAATCAATGGCAGAAATAAATAAATGCAGACAGAGCAGACACGAAAAAGAGGAGGAGGAAAGAGAGATAAGGAGACTGATACAAATACAAAGAAAGAGTGACAAATAAAAACCCAGACAAACAAGACAAACAAACTGGTGTAATTAATGGCCGAGGTAAATGATGTTGATAGAAGAGAGCCGCAGCCATCCATCATATCGCTAATCCACTCAACGAAGCAGAAAACTGGAGATTAATATGGGGTTTAGGCTGATCTGGTGAGGCCTAAAAATGGAAGACCACAGTGGCTAACAGACCATAAATCATGGTGTGGGTGAGAGAGAGAGAGAGAGAAAAAAAGAGAGAGAGAGAGAGAGAGAGAGAGAGAGAGAGAGAGAGAAAGAGAGTTGTGGAATATTATACACACCGTTTATACCGACATACATAACTATGCACACAACTATATGACATTATGTATATGTACGTATGCATGTATTTTTCACACATTAATATATATAACATTTGTCATTCCTCTGCCTGACTCACAGTAAAATTCTTAATGTAACTTTGTCTAGCTCACCCTCCTAACATAACCTGATCTTCGTAATCCAGCCTTATCTAACAACCCACCTAACTCAATCTAACCTAATTTTTCCCACTCCAGCCCTAACCAGACGTACTGTACCCTATCTACTAACCACCTGACACACAACCTAGCCTAACCTAACCTGACCTGACCCAACTTTCGCAGCCTTACATAACCTCGGCCATCCCAATACCCCACCCCAACCTAACCTGACCTGACCTATCCTAACCTGCATTAACCTAGCCCAGTGTCTGCTAGCCAATTTTCTCCAAACCTGACCTATCCTGACTTTGGCCCCCCCATTCAACATTCCAGCTCCGCCACCAGCCTTCATTACATAACTGCTATTGCTCATTCCACGCCCTACCTCTCACACACACTCTTTTCTCAACCCTATTATCTCCCCCCTTGTCTCTCTCTCTCTCTCTCTCTCTCTCTCCTCTCCCCATGTATTCTTCCCTCTAACATTTGTCTCCCCTTCTCTCTCACACCTACCTTATCTGCCTGCCTTCCTCCTTCCTCCCCTCTCCTACTTTGTCCCTCCCTCCCGCTTTTCGTCCTTGTCTCCTCTCTCACCCCCCTCCTCTCCCTCTCTCCATGTCTCTTCATCTTCCTCCCCCTCTTCCTCTCCATCTTCTCCCCTCTTTCCTTCTCCCACTTTATTTCAAGTTAGATTTCTATTTAACTGAATTCTAACTATCGAAAACTATACATCCATGCAGATCCTCGTTTTCTCTCTGTGTTTTTGTCTTTCGTTTTCTCTAACTGCCTGACTATAATGTTTGGTCTGTCTATCTGCATTTATCTCTGGGAATCTGTCTACATCTAATATTTATTTACCTCTGTATAATTCTACCTTCGTATGCATATGAATCTTTATCTCAGTATCTACTGTATGTACCTGCAATTTCGTTACCTACCCACCTACCAACAACATTCTACAGATATATATTTGTGTCTAACTGTATCGATCTATACGTCTACATGTCCCGGTTCATATTCTCCTTGTATTCATCGCTATCTGCTCGTCCAAATACCTGGCAGTCTATCTATCTATCTAATTCAATGATCTTTCTGTCACTCAAACTCAGGCAGTCTACCCATCTTCTTTACCTATCTGTCCATCTCTACCGCTATCTTTCTCACTATATCTCCCTTTCTCCATCAAGGTAAGAAAAAATCATAAAAACGCCAAGACGAAATCAAGGTGAGAAAATAAGTAAGACAATCAAGGTATTAAAAGACAAAGCAAAATCAAAGTTAAACAACAGAGTAAACAAAGGGCAAAAGAAAGCCAATGCAACTACGATTTATTGTTAAAAAAAAAAAAAAAGTATTCAAAGTTACAGTTCAATCGTCAAAATTTTATTTGGGCTAAAAACCTGTCAGTTTCAATTAACGCTAGAAAAATACCTAGCGGTCAGGGGTGGTAAAAATTTATCTGGTGCTTCCCTTGCTAAAATGGACGTAATTTTACCAGAGGATTTTATGTAGCTGAGTAAATCCTAAAAAAGAAATCGATTTTAAAATGTCTCTCGTCTCTCTTGTTGACATGGACGCACCTTGGCATCATGCTCAAGCTTACTCCTGTCGATTGTGTTCAGTCCAGAGTAGTCGTAGGTGTCAATGTGTTACATGTTCTCTTTACTAGACATTATGCTTGTTATATCGTGACTAAAACTACCTGATTTTATTTTGCTGATTCAAATTAGAGAAACAGTAGCTCTTGATACTTCAAAGATTTCTCTGTTGGTAACAATATGAAGTGAGTGAATAACAAAAAGTTGGCAAAAAAACAAAACAAAAAAACGTGAAAGTTAAAACCCCATCATTTTCATCATCAAAAATCATCATCATCATCATCATCATCGTCATCATCATCATCATCATCGTTACTCATACCCAATCTTTTCACTCATTCTTACACTCAGCCTTGTTCAGTCCTTCACGCAGTCTTGCATTCATTCAACATTCACGCGCCATATTCTCACATGCTCGCACTTACACCAATCCACACACCCCATCTTTCAAACACCCACACTCCCTCCACCTCGCACGAGATTCCAGAAAGGGCTCTTCGGGTTCGAAGACTTCCTTTTCTTGGCAAAGGGTTCAGTGGATTGAGAGCTGTTTGACGCTCTTGCTCTCTCACTTTCATACTCACTCACTCACTCACTCACTCACATTCAACACAACACCCTTTCACAGCTTAACACAACCTTCAACTAAATTTTACACTCACTCAAAATCAAACACACACATACACACTCATATCTTTCTCTCACACATTCACCCACCCATTCAATCCTTCACAGTCACACAGGTCACTCACTCACATTCTCATTCTTTCTTTCGAAATCCTCCTTTTCTTGGCAGGTGGCTCAGTGGACTCAGAGCTACTCTTCTGTCCCTTTATCTTTACCATGGCACGGCAAGACTCCTCCAGCGACACAGTACTTGACTCTCTCTGACCCAGGCGTCGGATCCTGGTGAGACTTCGAAGCTGGCGCATCGAATCTTCTGCTTCCCTTATCGCCTGGAGCATGCGGTTTTCTGACCTTTTTTTGTTATGGTTTTCTGGGCTATCTGCTTCTCTTTCGACTTGGCTTTCTGTGCTTTCTGCTCCATTTTTGGCCTGGTTTTCGGGATTAGGTACCTCGTTGTCTGCTTCTATGTCTTCCACATCGTGGTTTTGATTCTGGAGCACCGAATATCCAGCTTTATCTATGTTCACTTTTCGAAGCCGTATCCTTAGCCTTTCTCCTTCATTTCTGTCCCGGGTTCGATTCTTAGCCCCTGTCTTTCCCGGTACCTCGTTGTCTGCTTCTATGTCTTCCACATCGTGGTTTTGATTCTGGAGCACCGAATATCCAGCTTTATCTATGTTCAGTTTTCGAAACCGTATCCTTAGCCTTTCTCCTTCATTTTTGTCCCGGGTTCGATTCTTAGCCCCTGTCTTTCCCGCTCCTTTCTTTCTCTGGCTCGGCCTCCACAGCCACCGCTTCTTAATTCTGCCCTGGACCGTTTTCAGAAGGTTCCTAACGTGGACGAACTTACGCAGATGGCGTTGCGGGTGGGTAGATTTTAATTTCTCGATCGTGAGCTTGATGTTGCGGCTGCTCTCGTTCATGAGGGGGCGTACTTGTGTTTGGTGTTGATTCTGTGGCCGCGGTTCAGATTGAGAGGCTTGGCAAGGGGTGGTCATGATGGCTGATGTGGCTGTGTGTGAGGGTGAAGACGCAAGTGAAAAATTTGGTACAGAGGGAGGGAGAAGAGAGAGGGAGGAAGAGGAGAGAGAAAGGAAGAAGAAGGGGGGAAAGGAAAAGGATGACAGAGGTAACGGGACAGGTAAATGTAGGAGGAGGAGAAGGAGAGATAGAGGGGGGGGGGAGAAGGAAGGAAGGAAAGAGGGAAGTCAAGGGATATGAACGAAGGTGTGTGTGCGAAGAAGGGAGGGTAAGGAAGGAAATAAAAATTGGAGAGGGAAGGAAAGAAGGAAAGGAGGCAATGAGTGGAAACAAAAGGGTAAAAAAACAGACACAGGGTGCGAAGGAATAAGGAAAGGAGGAGGGTAAGAGGAGAAAAAAAAAAATAATGTGTCAGGGAAGGAAGAGAAAGTGGAAGGAAAATCAGGTGAAAAAGGGGTGGAGGTGTTTTGGAAGGAAAAGAGAAAGGGAAAGAGGGTAGGAGAGAAAGGAAGAGAGTGTGTGACGAGGAAAGGAATGACGGAGGGAAAGAAGGAAAGAGAATGGCTGTTTATGAAAAGGAGATGAAAACAGGAAGAGAGAAAGAGAGGGATGGATGGAGACGGGGAAGAGAGGAGGGGGATCGGCCAAGATGAAGCGAGATTATAAGTCTACATCGATCTTGCCGGGATGAATGCTGCACCTGAGTTTTAATCCGAAGTTTTGATGGCCTAATATTTAACCTAGAGGCTCCAACTTAGATATTAAATTCTCTCTCATTACAGACGGTTTCATGGCGGGAACAGGAACCTAACGTATTCAGAAATTTAGAAACAGTCTCTCTTAGTGCAATGGTCCAAAGTAAGATTTTTAACTATCGCTCCTTCCAGACGGTTTTATTCAACATCTTTCACTGCGATTTCCTTCAGCAACTCTTCCAAAGCAATGGCCACACCTATTTAATTCTCGCCAGACGATTTTATTCCGTAACCAGCAAGCGAACATGATAAAAAAAATAAAATAAAAATAAAAAGTCTCTCTCGTCGCAATGCTCGAACTTAACCATTTAATCCCCAGTAATTCCTGAAGCTTTTTATCAGCATCTCTTCCACTGCGATGCCCGAACCTTTAAAATCTGACTCTCATTAACCAGACGATTTTATTCAGCAACGAAAAGCCTGTCAAGGCATTCTAACTCTTCCACTGCGACGGTTCAACACGGGCAAGTACTCCCAAACGATTTCATTCAGCAAACAGCAACCATATGTAGTAAAAAAAAACATGACATTTTCGTTTTATTCTTGCTATCTCGAGACGATTTTATTCAGGATTAAGGCAGACTTGGTATGGGGTTGGTAGGAGCCAGGGGGAGAAAACAGGAAAGTAGCTGCAATTTTAGGGTGATTTACCTGTATCAAAAGGTGTGTTTATGCTACGATTAAGTACTCACCTTATTAAGCCAGGCAGTCGTCAAAGAATATTAGTGTCCTATTCTACGCAGCCTTGGAGAGTCGTAACACCTCTTCCTTAGCGATTTATTCTACATCATTCCACCTCAATGTCCTCTCGTACGTCACTGATCCAAACTGTCAGTATTTAAACACCATAAAATCACATACAAGAGGATGCTCAGGTGTAATTAGCAAAACAAATCGCTGACGAAAAGGTGCCACTCCTCTTCCTATTACACCTGTTTAATACTGGTGGTTAAGGATACAGAGGCTGGTGCGAGGCCTTCCTACGTCCTTCATTTGCCCTTGACTTCCACGAACTCTCCTCTTTCTCCCCTCCCCCTCCCACGCACTCTCTCCTCCTACGCACTCTCCTCCTCCCTCTCTCTTTCTACCCCTCTACACTCTCTTTCCTCCTCCCCTCCTTCTCTCATGCACTTTCTCCTTTGTCTCCTTCCTCTCTCCCACACACCTTCTCCCCCTTTCTTCCTCCCACGTACTCTCACGCACGCATTTACTGTCTCCCACGCACTCGTCCCTCTCCCCTCCCCCACTCACATACCGGTTCCTCGTTCTACCTCCCTTCCTTCACCACACTCCCTCTTCCTCCCATCCCCCCTTCCGTCCCTCCCACTCCCTTTGTCTCTCCCTCCCACACACTCTCTCCCTTGCACGTAACAAGATAATCTAAGAATACAGTGTACCAAATGAGATTAATTCCTTCAATTAGGTGTGTGTGTGTGTGTGTGTGTGTGTGTGTGTGTGTGTGTGTGTGTGTGTGTGTGTGTGTGTGTGTGTGTGTGTGTGTGTGTGTGGGTGTGTGTGTGTGTGTGTGTGTGTGGGTGTGTGTGGGTGTGTGTATTTTTCTTGCTATCACCAGACAATTTTATTCAGCTGAGGAAACAACCCCTCGCAGTGAAGGGGTTAACGGAAGCCTTGTCAAACCCCTCCAGTTCCAAAAATCTCTCTTAAACTGAATAAAATCGTCTGGAGGGGGTTCTAATTAAAATTATATATCATGTGACTGAAGGGTTGTCACTGTACGTCGTCTGGTTTCATGGCAGCTCCTGTCTGAGGGTATTATTACACTCCAAGAATAAGACAAGGATAGTGAAGTTCATAATAATAATAATAATAATAATAATAATAATAATAGTACGGCAGTAGTTGTAGCAGTAGTAGTAGCAGTAGTAATTGTAGTAGTAGTAGTAGTAGCAGTGGTGACCAATATGATGATGATGATGATGATGATGACAACAACAACTACAACAACAACAACAATAATAATAATAATAATAACAAACAATAAATATAGAGGACGTGTACTTACGATAAAAAATAGTTTAAAGATGAGCGACTCAGCCTGCAGGTGGACGTGATAGGCAGAGGAAAGAAATGAAGATAAGATAGCGATGTTTGGGCAGAGATAAGGGAACGGCAGGCATCGGAGTCCTTCCAACCCTGCCACCCTGGGAGAGATAAGAGAAGGGACGTCAGGATATATATAGACACAGGGACAGATAAACGGGTAAACTGGCAGAAATTGAAGTAGACAGCGACCTTACACCCCCTCGCCTAAACCCTCTCACGCCCCCCAGGTCCCCGTTGATCCCACGCCTCTCTTCATCTACTACAGCCTCACCTGACTTCATCTCACCTGATCTGACCTCACCTGATCTGATCCATCCTCGCCTAACTTCACCTTACCTGATCTGACCTGACTTGACGCCCCTTGACTTCACCTGATTGCATCTCATCACACCTCAGCCTTGACTTGATCTCACCTCACGTCACCTTCAGCGCTACTTAATCCTGTCACCACTCGCAGCATGGCCAAAGCATAGGTGTATCAACAAAGTTTATCATTCACAGATACATACATTATGGGCTACATAATATAATGCAAAAATGCAATAAAATGGAACAAGGCACTAATTATCTGTGATCACATTAAATTTTGCTCCCTTTCCCACACGGTTACTTTGCACTATTATTTATATGATTTAATCTTTCGATTGTTTCACAGATTTTCATCATCAGCTTATCTGTCTAACTATCTATCTATCCAGAGCCGAATTATATGTTGTAAATGTCTCACTGTGATGCTGATGTTGTAAGGTAACCATAGATGCCTCTGTGAAGTACGGGAACAGAGAGAGAGATAAAAACCGGGGTTATTTTTCCCTGCATGCTAATTCAAATGCTGGTGCCAGCCCTCCAAATCATTATCAGTTCTTATCATTCGTCGAAAACCCACACCAAATGATTCTTAATACTTACGGCACAGTCTTTACTCACACCAGCATCAACTGTCTTGCGTTGCGAGAGTGAAATAGGAAACTCGTGGGTTGTTATGACTCATACAAAGCTTGAATATAAACAAGTTCACAATTTCAAAAGCCTTATAAATAATCCATAGGCCAGTGACAAAATATTACTTACGAATACCGCTAAACACACCGACGCACCCCTCCACCAAACTACTCTCACTCATGCTGCCCAAGCCTTGCCTGAATCGAGTTGCCAATGCAGGGAAAAATTTAGGTATTTTGAAGTGACTGTCATTCGCTATCTCATTCAGCAGTTTTACTCCGCCTCAGTGTTTCGTTCTCTACCTTTATCCACATGATCATTTCCTAGTCTCATCTTTCGCTTCAATGGCAAATGTTTATCGAAGTCTTGTCAACTGCTCTTTCATTCTAGTTGTACACTTTCATTTCCTACCTTCATTTGGAGTTTTTCTTCCTTTACATAAATTATGCTCTCGTAACTTTTTCCGTGACCCATTCCTCCTCGTAGTTTCTTTCTCTAATATCACCAGCCATAGTTTAATTTCTTACTAAACTTACCAAACCAAGTTTCCACCGCATATGTTGCCTGTATCCTCACTGCTTCGGTTCACCGTTTCTCGCATCACCTGTGCTTCATTCCCTTTCTCCTTCCCCTGACTCTTCTGGTTAACTCCCACCATCTTGCCCATCTCACAGCCTTGATGAGTCACTGCCGTCTCATCAATTGCTCAGCTTCCCCGCTTTTCTGTTCTCTGTCTTATTCATTCAGTCTGCCCCATTCCACCTCTAACCAAATGTTAACCTACATTCTTTCATCAACAACATAAAGCAATATAAGACGAACAGTACCCCCGTCTCGAAATGGTTGAATAAAAGTGAAAGTTTAGCATGAATGAGTGTAGGAAAGACGTGAATTTACCGTAGCTTTGGATCATATTGCCCATTACCAGACTGTATTCATGTTATTGTAACTAGATTATCATCTTAGCCTATGTAACTGCAATGATTATATTGTCCAGTATTGGTCACCATGTTCCTTGATCATTCCTCGTAAATCATATAATATTTTAAGATAATATCTGTCAGTACAGTGCAGGATGCTGCTTGACCCACTGGTGTCCATGGTCCTTTAAAAAGGATGGAACTGGGCACTTTCAAAAGGTGATAAAGGGGGAAGCCTTTGAGGAGGAACCTCAGCTTCGCGATTAATAGCCGATAGGCGGAAGGTGGTACGCTAAGTACGGCAAAATCCCACTCTCAAGACCCCTGGCCACTACTTGGCTAAGCACTGACAAATCTATTAGTTCTTTAACTCAGTGGTGCCCACGGTCCTTTAAAAATGACGGAATTGGGCACTTCAAAAAGGTACTAAAGGGGCAAACCCCCCTGGGAGGGACCTGCTAGTTTCGCGACTATAAGCCGACAGGCAGAGAGCGATACGCTGAGTACCATTTCATCAAAATCCCATACTCGGGATCCCTGAGCACTACTGGGTTAGTTGTCCCATTTACTGTACATCTGTGGTATGTTTACTGTCAGCCATGTTTACGTAAACACATAATCTTACATGTTCAGATTTTACAGAGTACAGTACGAAAAACCTACTGCAACTTACTGGATTCCAAACATGGAAGTGTCTGCAGTTTCTTCACTTTGTACTTTTTCCTGCAACTTACCGTAATCACGTACCTCAATGGAAAAGACACTGATATGGCTCTACATCCTTTCCATTGCACTACTTCGTGACTAGCACCGTAGTCATCTAAATCTGTTACAACTCAACATTCACAATGAACAGGTGCGGATTGGGGGGGGGGGATTCGATTGTCAGCATGCAGATATTTATGAGAGAAATACGTGAATAAGAATAGGCTTTCCTTAGTTATCACTAACCAGCAAACGCTGGACGCAATTACTACATCAATCGCGTAGGCTCGTGCCTTGGAGACCTTTTATTTATTATGTGTAAGTTGTATGTCCCGGTACAGCACTGAAAATCATGTACATCTCATCGGATACTGTACCAGTAAAATCAGAAAAGTGAACTACGTTTTTACTGCACATGGGTTGCATGTATCTAGTACCGTATTGTGGACTAACACTTGAACCCCCACTGGGTGTGCATCCCGTCGGACACTGTGTACTAGTTAGCTGAACTTGTTGAAAACTTAACATTGGTTGACCGGAATCATTATTCGTAGACTAAAATGTAGGCCTGTACAATGGGAATTATATCCTCATTATTAACTGAAAACTGAACAATGGTTGGAGACAGTTTATGTAGACAAAATGTAGGCCTGTACACTGGGAATTTTTACTCTTTTCACCTGTCCCCCCTCCCCTTCCCGTCCGTTGATCCCATGAGCAGGCCCCCCCCCTCCCGTTCCCGATTTTCTGGATCCACCCCCGATGGAGAGGGCAATTTTAGGCCAGGTTAGAGTATAAACAATAAAGTATCCTATACAGGAACTACCTAATCCTACCTCACCTTGATTCCTTGCTGATGTGTGAGCAGGCACAACTTAGACGATGCACAAGCGAACATACCACTGCACTTCGTCCAGCGTTCATATATATATATAGCGACGGGAAAAGTGAGGATACTTTGATTACTGTACACGCAGAATAGGACACAACAACAAGGCTTACCGATCCTATGATGCTGTCTCGTGGGATCCCTCCCTCAATCCAAGGGGAGGGAGGCAGTCTTCATTCCATTCCCTGTTTGTCATTTATGTTTATACTGAGAGAATAACTTTCGTCAAAATCTATCGACTTTTTTAACCAATGCAGTTTTTATTGCCTCTTCTCGTCATTCATGAAACTCCTATTCTAGACTGAAAAACAACAGTTGCACAAATGAGTCGGCAAAAATGATAATGCTTACTTTTCTAATCTCTGTTTTTCCCCCTTTTCCATTCATTCATACATCATCTAATCCAGTGTTGCCCGATGAGAAACGTAGGAGCCCGGGGTTAGGCAAGTTGCTCCTGACATTTAAGATGGTTACCACCAAGCACAGTAAATGGTTTTCTGGTGTACTGGAAACCATTTGGCTTGTCACTCAGTGTAAAGTCACACACAGGCAGATGGAAGAGAGGAAAGAATGAAGGAAGACAGAAGAGGGAATGTAAAGTCACCCGGAGGCAGAAGGAAGAGGAAGGAATGAAGGAAAGACAGAGAAGGAAGGATGGAAGAGAGGAAAGGGAAGACACCCAACGCAGCACTACATTGAATGAGTGGATGGTGAGCGCCCCAAGAGTTTCTTACCCTCAGAAAAAAATAATAATAATCATATACTGCCATCTACCAAATTTATCAATCACTTAGCTGGATAAAATTGAGGCTAAACATGTCCTAATGCACTCAGAATAGAAGAAATTAGGATCACCATAGGACTGTAGGTTGGTTGGTCCATACTAGGCAGCTCTGCTCAACGGTAACCAGAATATGAGATTAAAATAAGAACAAAGAAGGATACCCCCGTTCATTCATTTGTTCGTTTTTGAAGGCTCCAACATGCTTGCATGCATTGGCCTTGGTCACCTACTGGCAGCCCTTCATGCTGCTCAATCTCCGGCAGCTTCCCTATTCAGTCCCTTATCCCTGAGGTAACATTCAATGACCTCAGGCCTTTTTTGGTCTACCTTTTGCCACCCTACCCCTAACATTAACGCTTCTCACTTTCTGCACTCAATTATCATCCCCCATTCTCTCCACATGCCCAAACCACCTCAATCTACCTCTCCTCATCACAACACCAATACACTCCAGTCCCTTCCTACCCCTCAACACTCCCATCGTAAACCTAGTCCCCCCTCGAGCCTCACACTCACGGATGCATTGCACATCCACCTAATCATTGTCATATTTGTAAGTCTGAGCCTACAAATAACCTCTTCCTTTACTGCCCAAGTCTTACTACTATACAACAATACACTCCTAACACATGCATGCACAGGAGAGCCTCTCAATGTCTATAGAGGCAACAGCACCCTGAACTTCTTCCAACCACTCCTCACTCTAGCCACAGAGCTAGCTCCAGCCCCACCTCCAGCACAAAACATGTCTCCCACATAACAAAACTCCTCCACACACTCAAGAGACTCGCCAGCAAGTTCAATCCTTTGAGGCCTGATAATCTCCACCTGCTCTTCCCACCACACTGCACACACGAACTCAGCATTATCCCACAGTCTACCCCTAATACCACTACATCTCATATGCACCCACTTATCACAGACGCTGCACAAGATGGAAGTGCAGTACTTCCCACAACCTTGTGGCAAATCGCACATGGCCACTCCCCCTCCTCTTTGACAGTACCACCACTACCATTACTTTTGTTTTATCTGCATTTACTCTTAAGCCCTTGTTCCCCATACCATACCAACTCTCCAATTCATCTGCATTAAGTACTGTATATGAAATCCTACAAACTTAAACTAGCAGAAGAAAGTAAGAAGGAACACCATGCAGTCAAGGAAAATTGTCACAGAAACTTTCTAGGAACAACGGAGAATATTTCCTGTACAAAAATCAGTCCTAAGTGGTTCAGTCACTAAGACAAATCTTAAATCCAACTCACTCTGCTTCTACACCTAAGCAGCCTATTACTGTAAATATTAAACACTACCAAAGCTTAAGAAAAAAAAATTACCCACTCCAGAATGCTATTTCCTAATCAGTTCCTTCTTGTCTCCCTATTTTTTTTTTTTTTTAGCACAACTTGAAGGAGGAATGGGTGGTTATAATAAAATGGTCAAGCAGATCATACTGCATGTAATCATCCAACTGGTCATGCATCTGATCCACCCACAGGCCACTGGTTGATGCAAGTGGGGCACTATGTCATAAGAATACTACAAGACTTTAATACAGTCCTCTGAAAGGAAGCAGTGCCTTAACTCCTCAAGAGGGGTGTGCATGGTGTTCATCATCATCATCCAGACCTCCTTTCCCACCCATCAACCGAACTTTGCCCAACTGACTGAACTTCATTCCCTTTCATTTGCCTTTCAAGTCATGGTAAAACTTTAATGCAAGTGGCACAAAAATTTATCATAACCCTACTCCCACCAATAAATGGGATGATGGTCAAGATCTACAAACAGAGTATAGGAACTACTGTGTGAAAAGACTGCCCAATGAAATGGGCCAAACAGTCATTCCTTAAAAATTCAAGCCTCTGCAATTCAAAAATCCACTTTTGAGGCTAGCCATTCACACATTTTCATGTACTTCATAATGCCTGTAGGATGAATATTTAAAATATATATATCTATCTATCTATCTATAGCCCGACGCCCTAATCCCGCAAAGGGTGGCCAAAGACAAAACGCCTCCAAGTCACTCTGTCACCCACCATTTGACTCCCCTCCCCCCAACTCACCCCCCCCTCCCTCATATACCTCTCAACTCCATCCCTCCACCTCATCCTCGGTCTACCCCTCCCTCTCCCTCCCTCCACCTCACCTACATACACCCTCTTAGTCAGTCTTTCATTCTCCATCCTCTCCACATGTCCAAACCACCTCAGTGTATTTCTCCTAATCTTTTCAACCACATCCACATCTACCCCACAACGTTCCTTCACTTCTTCATTCGTCAACCTGTCCCTCCATGTCCTCCACATGCTCCTCTCAAGTAACTCATTTCCACTGCTCTCACTCTTGACTTGTTCCCCTCTTGCAAGGTCCACGCCTCGCTTCCATACGTCAGGGTAGGGATCACTATACCATCATGCAGTGACTTCTTAACTTCCATACTCACCTCCCTATTTCTCATCACTGCTTTCAGTGTGCCAACAACCTTCCTTCCCTGCTGTACCCTTTCACGTACTTCATCCCCCAAAGTTCCATCCTTACTCATCACACTACCCAAGTACTTGAATGCACTCACATTCTCCATATCCTCACCATCCAACCTCACTGCACACTCTGTGACTTCATTCCTCTCAAACACCATAACTTTACTTTTGTTTACATTAACTTTCAGCTTCCTCCTCCTACACACTGTCCCAAATTCATTCACCAAACCTTGCAACTCCCATTCATCTTCACTCAACAATACTGTATCATCAGCAAACAGCAACACCGGAAGCTTCCAAATCTCACCCTCATTCATTAGGGCCACCCCCACATATATATATACAGTATATATATATATATATACTGTATATATATTGGTAGCTAACTACTATTCAGAAGGTAAAGAACAGTTAAAGACTCACCTATAACTTCCTTATCAACTTGGTCCTATCCATAAAATTCTTGTTGCTCTACCCCGGTGCACCTGATCAAGCAGACCCATTGATAACAGGTAAGCAACTGCCCCTATGGGGTTGTCTCCACAGATTCCCTACACTGTTGATTTGTTGTCAGCATCTTAGTGTGGCATGTGCTATGCAGTGGTCCATTATATGTAGTATGTTCTATGAGTCTATTCTAAATGCTGGGCACATGTCACTTGTGACTCCACCCAACTCCAATCTAAGCTGGTAGCCGAGGAGGACTAGACGATATCCACAAACTTGGGACCAAATGCTTATTCATATCACTCTCTAATCTGAAATATAATTTGAATATCTTGCTAGTAACCAAATAAAAAAGTAAACATAAATGGCACACCATTTTAATATATCATTAACTAGCACATATATCATGTCATATCCTACTTAATGGGCTGCATCCAGTCACTAACCATTCATGCTTTCAAAATTCTCTTCACACACATCCACAATTAAAGTCCACAACATGCACAGAACTGAGCCACTCTAGACTTAATATGAAATTCATTCATCATCCAATCCATCAAAGACCCATCAAGGACCCAGGGCTACGCTACTCCATTCAGATATTTAAAGCGAGTAACCAATTGCTCTCCCAAGTGCCGCCACATAAGAAATCAAAACCACCCCTTAGAATTAAATCCTTATGGGCCACATTTGACTGGACTACCTTCAGTCACTAGAACACCAGGCATCTAGAAAGTGTACGAGAAGCAATGAGGCCAATGCACATCATTATTCAGATATTTAAAGCGAGTAACCAGTTGCTCTCCCAAGTGCCGCCACATAAGAAATCCCAACCACCCCTTAGAATTAAATCCTTATGGGCCACATTTGACTGGACTACCTTCAGTCACTAGAGCACCAGGCATCTAGAAAGTGTACGAGAAGCAATGAGGCTAATGCACATCATTAGCACATGAAGGTTTGCTCTTAATCTCCCTGTATGCACAAGAGAACTGTCCCATAAAGGTGAAAGCACTCAAATGTGACAGTGGGCTAACTTGAAATATGTGAAAAAGTCACATTCACTTCATGAACAACTTTCACACTACTGACTTTTTTTTAACATGAACTATGTGAAAAAGTCAGATTCACTTCATGAACAACTTCCACTTAACTGAAAATTTTTTAACATGAACTTTCACATCTATTCTCTCACATAATCACTACATAAAATTATTTTACCACCCAGTGATTTGACCTACGCATAATTTTCACAATCCTTTCACTTTCTGTTGCCATACCACAAAATCACACAATATTCTACTCCCTGGAAAACCTAATTTCATATTCTTCATATACCAGCAGGTACTGTAGAATGATGCCTTCCTTCATATGGTGGCACCAACAAAACAGGGCAGCTTTGCTACCTTATAATACGAATGTCCCTTATCTCCTACCTTCTCCCCTCGAAATGGATATACAGTAAAAGTCCAATTCTTCGGCATCCAATTCCCCGGCAAATCTGACATTTCGGCAGTTTTGAGAAATAGTCCCATTTACGAAAATCTCTGATCGTTTGGCAGATTTTCCAATTTTTTTTGTCAGTCTTGAAATTCTCCATGAGGCTCGCCAGCTAGATACCCGCCTTTACCCGCCTTAGTGAGTGAGATAGTGGAAGTGATGGAACGAGTCTACCACTGCCTTGAAGTATGTTCACTAATTTCTTTATTTTTCATATTCATGTATAGTACTGTATTCATTAGTGTTGTACAGTATCAAACAGTATACAGTACTCTCTCCAAACGCATTTGTAATGATATGAGTAGTGATGATAGTGTTCACTGAAACATATAAGGTACCGAGTGGGTAGGGTTTTTGATAATTCGGCAATTTTTATTTTTCGGCACTTGCCTGGTCCCATAGATGCCGAAAAATAGGACTTCTACTGTAGTGGGTAACAGAAGGGCAACTTTAGCCTACAGTCCACTTGGTTCATGACCAGATGAGCCCGGGGCTAAAACATTATCATGTACAGCTGCTTCCACTTATGAGTACTACAGAGGCTGCTGTGTTTGGGATTTTATGTGGCACCCATACAATGGTTAATGTCTCTCATCTACCACTATCTGACCACAGTAACGGGGATGCTTTAACACAGCAGGCATAAGACCCCACACACATCTGCTCATAAGTAGTTATAAGTGGAGCCACTTGTACCGTAACTCATATCCCATTCCTTAACTCTACAGTAACTGTAATAACAACAACCAATCCCTTATTACCCTCTGTAAGCATAAGCAGGTCCAAGGCATGGGAGAACACGAGGTTTTTTACTCCATTAGAGACCACCTTGCATCTCTGGGAGCATGATAGAATAAACTTTAAGCTTTAACACAGCTTAAAAATGTAGGCCTGCAGTATCTCTAATCGTCATCTCCACTGCTATGACTCTTGGCTTTTAGTCTTCCCTGTATATCAACTGATTTGTAAGACAAAACTGTGTACGAGGTTTACGTCCTTTTTATTATACAAAGACTGCTCATTATAACAGAAACCAGAAAATAGTGAAAATGACATTTTTTTACATCACTAGTTGGGAGGGTCTTACTGTCAAGCTTAATGTCTAAAGAGAAGCAGCACATGAGTTCGGACTTAAACTAAAAAGAGGTGATAAATAATTGGTAATAAAACTATCCTTACCTCTGCCAAGTCTTAAACAAGGGTAGGTGGTGAATTAATAATATAAGACCAATAATGTCACTTACACTACTGACTCATTCATCACATCCAGCCAAGTCACCTCTTCACTCTGTCATATACTCCACCACGCAATAAAGATATTAGTGTCGTGAACAATAATTCAATTTTATCATAGAAATTTTATAAAATTAAAAGTAGCTACAAATAACTCCATAAGGGAAATACCAAAACACTGTCATGTATACAACAACGTCATTAGCAAATATACCATAATATATAAAGTACCTCAATCCGGAAAACTATTACAAATTAACGATTGTTAACCACTTCACTGATGCTATATTTCACATCAAACTGGGGGATTTAGATTTAGCCTTCAATAACTCCTTCGCCACTAGAGGTCTATAACAAAACTGAGCAGAATTATCTGGCAATAACAAGAATAAAACAGAAAGGTTTAGTACATCATCATAATGAAGGAGTTAACAAAAATGATGGCATAAACCATTCACACTGACAATATGGCAGCAGGGCAAGGTAAGGTATGGAAGGGAGGGTTGAGCTGGTAAGCTACAAATACAAAATATAGAGTCCATTAACCAGCAAAACTTCACCTGGAATACTTTCTTGCTTGGAAATGAATATATACCATAATCATTTTCCTGGTACTTAATATCACCAATTATGCCCAGTATTATTTTCTAGAATATTATTTGCAAGGAGTATTTTATGCAGTCAATCTTTACCTTGGTGGCAGGACTCGGCATTTTTTCTCTGATATAGGGATAATAACGTGGCTCTTGAGTCACCCCAAAACAATGCAAAGTTCAATCTACACACTGTAACCAAATACTGTAGACACTAGATATACACACTATTTATGTATATCCACTGTCACCAGAAATAAGCTTGAACTGTAACAACTTCACATGGTTGATGAGGGGATGGTGGAGTTTATTACCTGGCTCCACCTGTGACCGTGAAAGCCAGAGGGGCAAGGGTGTTGCTGCACCATAGGCTCTATTTAGTCGATGTAGTTGGCAATCCAGCGGAAGCCTTCACCATACCCTTGCCTCTTCAGTACTGAGCACATGAACAGTTCCAGGGGGCGGCCAGGGAGCTCATTGCGTGGAATTTTGTTCTGAAAAATAACCAGCATGAGAGTGAAACATGAGGCATAAGAGACGAGGATAATGTGAGACTGAGGAGGAGTATCATCACAACTCTACTGACGTGTGGAATAAAGCTGGATGATGGGATATGCTAAGAAGAACTGAAAAAGACAGCTGGAAGTGGAAAGCATCAAGAAGGCAAACATATGCAAAATATTCAAAAGAATTGCAGGTGTAGTTAACTTGGACTAAAACTTCTGTCTTTCCCTCTTGAATGCAGAGCTCTAAAAAGAGATTTACACAAGAATATGATTGACTGATTGATTGACTGACTGATTGACACGTTTTATTTAGCCATAATATTATACCATACTGTATATCGTATTACATTATACTATTGAGATGAATATATGTTCACACAATTAACAAGGCTGAGCCTTTTGAAAGCTTATTGCTCTCTTCAAAGGCACCTGCATTAGTTTCAAAGAACTGCCATGAAAGGATCCACAGCCATAGTACTGTTATATTCAGCCACTGTGCTATTTGGCAATTGACTGCAAAATGATAAAAATCTCTGCCACATTATGATGGACAAACAATGGTAAATAACCCAACCCTTTGTTTCATCTGCCACCTGGGTACCAACCTTGCTTATGGTCTGGCTAAAGAGACCAAAAGTAAAACCTGAGTTTATGCTGAAGAACTGCTGAATAGGCTGAAATGTGGGACACTAATGATGAAGTGGAGAGGTATAAAAAGGCAGATTGAGCTGGAGGGAGTGCAGCAGCAAACAGGAAGACTTGGAGGTGATTCATTCATGGCCACTCCCTTCAGGATTAAGGTGTCTGGCTACAGATAAAATATACATTTTCATCAATTATCTGGATACCCACCTTTCCCGTAGTCTGGCCAAAGAGACCAAAATAATGCCTCAGCTCATCCTCGGAGGCAGCACCAGCCACGTCAATTTTGTTGCCCAGGATGACAATGGGCACATTGGAGAGCTGATCATCAGTTAGCAGGGAGTCAAGTTCAGCCTGTAGACAACCAGGTTCATGTTTAGATGAGCCTGGGGCCACATTAACAACACACAGGACTATAAACAAATCACTATATGATTACATACTTTTCAACACCTAACAAACATATCTCTGTCAATTGGTTCACGTATACTAACCTTTGACTCTGCAAATCTTTCTCTATCTGCAGCATCTATGAGGAAAACTATGGCATCCACAGCTGGAAAATAGTCTTTCCACACTCTCCTTGCCTGGTGATGTCCACCCAGGTCAAATGTGGTAAATTTAATCTGGCCTATACTGAGTTCCTCCGAAGCTGCAGGGAAATGCAAATAATCAGTGCCTTATACACAACATCTGAAACTGCATCCTCAGAACAATATCTCTTCCTACATAAAGCAAAATTAATATGTACTTGTGAATAGTCTTCTGCATACTATATCCAAAGCAAAATGAATATGTATCGTAAATAGTCTTCTGAATACTGTTGTTTTAATTAATTATTTTAAAAATCGTGTACAAGAAAGTACAGTTATCAGCATGAAGTTTTGTTACCTTTCTCAAGGCATATACTGCACATGCATGTTTCCTATAGCTAAACTTTCTTTAGGTTGACATTATAGCACTTACATCTGCTGTACTACTCAACAAGTACATGACAGCTAAATAATACATGGTTCTGGTTGTATGAAAAAAGAATGGTCTGTAGCAAATGAGAACTGAAGTGATACAATATACAATGACTTACTACAATGTACTAAGTCTACGTGCTGTACTTACCATTTCTAAAAATATACATCTGAAGCGATATCCCTACACAGTACAATATTCATATTTTATCTCTTTCTGCATACTCATAAACTTTAAAGTACACAGGTGGACAGTGCATGCAAGTAGTGAATAACAACTCTGAAAAGTATTTTTCCTTTAAAAGAAAAATAAAATGGGGAGAAACTACTGTGGTATTAAAATTTTCATTTACAGTATGCTCTGTTAAAAAGTTAAGGGTATGACCCTCATACTTAGATACTGTATGTATGAATCAAATGAAGTAAGTCCTTGCTTTAAGAAGCAAACCATTTCATAAATCTGTTCATCTGTTCATTTATAAAGGTCCTAATATGCTTGAATGCATTGATTTTGTCACCTTATGACAGCTCTCCAAGCTCCTCGATCTCTAGAAGCCTCTCTATTCCATCTCTTACTCCTAAGGCCACACTGTTTGAATTCTCTGCTATTCAGTTTTTTTTTTTTTTTTTCATTTTTTTTTTTTATCCCTCACCTACAATGTGGACTGACTGTAAAGCTGTGACAGGTAGGAATAAATGAGGTAAATGCATAAATAGTGAGGAGGAGGGTGGATACATTCTATGCCATTTCTCAGACTATGTGAGAGCTACCTGTATCCCTCTAGCTGCAATAGGCTGTTAACAACAATAGAGGTGACTGCATACATTTTGTGCTGGAACGAGTGTGAACAAGAGCGAGGTTCAAGCCCATGGACTGGGATGGAGAATGGTTACATGAATATAGTAAAATCATATGAACTGTGGAGAACACTGGTTGTGTGGATGAAGTGAAAGCATACGAATCATCAGCGAGGTGGAGAATGATTACACGAATAAAGTCAAATCATATACTGTATGCATTAATTCCCAGTTTATTCGTCATAATTCAGCCATGGCCCAGTCAGATAATGAGTTTTTCAGTAATGCCTTACTACCCCTGACCCCTCTACAGGAGGCATAATCCTCATAAAACCCTACACGTCTCCTTGTCAATAGCTATACAAAACCATCTCTGTACAGATTTTCCAATTACCACCTTTATACATTCTTCATATAAATCTCACACAACCACTCCCATGTAATGTTAATTTGATTTTAATGATGGAGTTACAGGCGCACGCACGCACGCACGCGCACACACACACACACACACACACACAGAGCAATATACACCCCTGCAAAGCTCTGGTATGCCAACAAAGGCCACCAACTCACGACGAACCTACTATGCACCTACACTAGACGGCTTACTCTCTCTGAGTATGGTGGAGTGGGCAGCAGCCTTTGTTTTGACTAACACTGTTGGTAGCATTGGGCTGTTGCTGGGAGTGGAGGGCTGTTTGAAAAAGTTAGTTTCCATATGTGCTGTCGGTTGATGCATTAAAGAAAGACATTGCTTTAATTCAGTCAGATATTTTTTCTTTTTCAAATAATGACGTATATTAAGTATTGCAGCGCAGGATAAAGGGAGGGTTACTGTGCCTGGGTGGAAGGTGGATTTGTGAAAAAGGTGAAAAGCTTACATACTGACGTGGAGAATGAATATGTGATCAGCCTAGATCATACGTACTTGGGTGAAGGGTGGGTACGTGCTGCGCCATTCGGTCATCCTTCAGCATGTGCAGAAGTGTGGTCTTCCCAGCATTGTCCAAACCCAGGAAAAGCAACTTCCCACTCTTCTTCCACAGTCCTGCCAGCCAAGTACTCATTGTTAGCCACAAATCAGCACCGGGTAACAGGGAAAATATAATACTCTTACAATACAGTATTTTAAATGGTTTTGGGCATGAATGTCTAAATATATGTGCCTGTATGCAGCTGTTGGGGTCTGCTGTACCTGGCTGGCGGGTCTGGCTGGCTGTTAGTTACACACAGTCTTCATAAAAAGAAATGCATTTGCTTGGAAATGCATACCGAATACAGTATAACGCTACCGGTATGTAATTAGTAAGGTATAACAAGGAATTTTGTATGATAGTGGTATATAACACTATGCAATTAGTAGAACAATCATATCTACAGATAGCTATACATCACAACACATTCTTCTCAGAGGATGTTCACATACAGTAACTGTGCTTATTATAGGCTTTTAATTATCTGAATCTGCGTGATGTTCTTTTTAGTGTGACAGTCTTCTTGCTCCTGACAGACAATTTTATTCAACTCAGAAAAGGGCACTCATACTGAAAGGGCTTGAAACGTCCATCCCGAAGTGAATTAAATCATTAGAGATAGCAGCAGTAAAGCATAACACACTGTACATTCCCAGGATGAAAGGGTTAAACATACAATAAAATCTACTGGTTGCATTCTCGTTAGTCTACGAGGCTTTCCAGCATCTTGTTCCTGACAGTATATTTTGCAAAAAACACATTATTTTCTCTCTCTCTTTTGTTTAACATATTTAAAACCGTTTCAGGGTGCACAAATAACGAACAGGAACATTAATCAGCCATATGCAGAAATTTGCTGGTAAGGAAGAAATGCTAGGAAGGCTTCTCAACTGACAAGATTTCAACCCAAAAAGCACAGTATGCAGAAAGCACAGTATGCAGAAAGAGCACAGAGTATACTGTACTATGAAGTTAGTCTCTAACATGTTCAAACTGGTGGTACAGTCATCCAGCCCTGCCCAGCCTATGGTACAGTACTCACAAGGTGTGAGTGACACAGGCGCCAACCAACGCTCACGCTGCAGCTCTCTTAGTAATGTCTTCTTTCCAGATTTTTCTAAACCAAGAAATGCACACCTAAGTCGAGGGAATGTCAGCCCTCAAGAGGGAATAAATCAGGAGGATTACTTAAGGGTTTTGTATACCCCAGCATATGGTAAAGTTTCAATATATATTAATCTAACAAAGTCCAGTTTGCCAGCTTGTCACCATTATAGTCATTCTAATCCAAATTCACACCTAAAAAAGGGAGTATGGAAGATTAATAATGCATAGCAAATATATACCATATATCTAATATGGTACATTTCATTACACAACCAGACTATGGCAGTCACTACAGTATGGTATTAACTAAACATAATGCATTCATAATACAGTACCATCCATTACACTCTGTACAATGATCATGATTTCATCATTAGAAAAAAGATTATCTCCAATATTTAAAAGTGTCCTCTAATTTACTATGTTTCTATAGTTTAATATTCAAATGAAGATAACTAATTAGGTCATCTTTTAAATAAAATTTACTAAATAAAAGGTGAACTTACCCAAATAACCCAGTACCCCAGTGAGCCAATCCCAGAGAAACATTTTGACAACAGTGAACTGAAAGAAAAAGAACAGCATGTCAGTAATGTCACTTTCATCCTACCTCAATATTTGGTTATTTGAATGAGGTGGTTTGGATCCAGAAAAAACAAAAACAAAACAATCATTAGCTAAGATGGGGTGAGGTAGGAGCAAGAGAAAAAAGGGGGGACATACACAGCAGAACTATCAAACAACATGAATAATGATTTTGTCAATATAATTAAACATACATCACTCTACTATACCAAAATGGCTACCTGACATCATAAGCAAAACCATGTGCACAAAATTTTTCTGCCTTCCTCTCTAGGCTACCTGTTTCTGGATCCACCTCAACCCATCTTTAGGTAGGAATGAGGGTCTGAATGATGATGATAAAGTAGTTAATTACTCTTCACAGTTGTGCACACACTTGTGAGTTAATCCATCAACTACTAAGCAAAAAAATAAATAAATAAATAAATAAAAAGGGGGTAAGACGGAAACCAGAAATCATTGTAATCATTATTGGTACTTCCTTTACTGCCTTATATATACCGTATATATATATATATATATATATATATATATATTGGTGGCGACCATCATCCACTCACTTGATGTAGTGCTGCCTACTTCTTCCTTCATCTTTATCATTCTTTTTCTGTGTCTGTCTTCCTCTCCTCCTCTTTCTCCCATCTTTCCTGTCACTTCTTATTGCCTTCCTTTCCTTCACAGGTGGCTTTACATTGAGTGACAAGCCAAATGGTTTCCTGTAAGCCAAGAAACCATTTACAACGCTGGGTGGTAACCACATAACCAAACCATACGCGCTCCCTACATGTCAACAAGTGGGTTGGTGGAGTGTTAGTGCCCCTCCCCGTAAAACAAATAAGTCAGAGTCAAATGGCCACCCCTTACGGGATTATGGCATCTGGCAATAGATACATTATATATATATATATATATATATATATATATATATATATATATATATATATATATACATATATATATACATATATATATATATATATATATACATATATATATATATATATATATATATATATATATATATATATATATATACATATATATATATATACATATATATATACATATATATATATATATATATATATATATATATATATATATATATATATACACACACAGTACAAAGCTGATTCTATATGGTACCTGTGAAAATTACTTAGCACCTACACAGCAAAGGATCTTAGTGCATGCCCTGAGTAGTAGCTGCAATTTTTGTCAAAGTAATGTGGTTCTTTTCAAACACATTATCACAATACATTATAAATACCAAAGCTCAAATACTGTACAGGTAGATGACTGCCCATTTGAAGCTGTTTGGCTAAAAAGCAGTTGATAAATTAACCTGCTTTCAAAATGATGCACCATCACAAACCCACGTTTCACAATAAACTGCTGTACCTTATTTTATGACCGATGCATGAAGACATAAGCATCACGTAAGCCTCCCGATAATCTCAATTTATACTGTATTCCTCCTAATGTCTTGCAAATTTCTTTCAGCTTTGGGGAGAAATTTCTTGATGAAGAAGTTTACTTTATACATTTGACTCCTTCACTACCACAGGCTTCCCCTATGCAAAACCACCTAGCAGGAGCAAGAATAAAGTACTGTAATAAAGTAATAACAATATCACGGTACTGAAGGGCTTTAGGCTGCTTTGTTTTAATTTAGACAGTATTTCTTCTTCAAATTTCATACTTAATAGCTACATGAGCAGTAACTTTTTTTTATTTTTTTTATTTTTTTTTTTTTTTTTTTAAATGTGTCCGACTCTGGGTATAGGCTTCACAGCCTGCTATCAAGGACCAGCAATCCTCCTACATACCATACACCTCTACATGTCTTTCACCTGAACACATGTACACACCCATGCACTATCATTATTATCAGTTCCACACTTTATGATAATCTTGGCATATATACTGGGCTCATAAACATGTGCCCTAAATTATCAGCATAGACTTCTAATCTGATTATCATTTCTTGCTTAACCTTACCCAGTCCCTTACCTAATCTTATACTCCAAAACCTTGACATCAATAAACAGGACTATTCTGTATTACAAACTCATTTAAGTATAAGTAGTGTATAAAAATGCTTGTGTATACTTTCGTCTTAACACAAACACCTATCAAACACTTGAAAATCAAAATTAAATGAACAGTAATGTGACTCCTGACCCTATCATTAGGTGGGAAGAGCTCTGGATGAGAAAGGTGGTGATGATTAATGTGACTAAATATGAAAAACAAAACAATATGTGCTGATAGTAAATCCCTTGAATTCAATTACAGTATCAGTATGTTTCTATTTCACTCTTGTAAGTTCCAGACAATCTGATTCAGCTGTGTGCACCAGTCATACTTAGGCTATACCCTAACTATAAGCACTCAGTTTATTTTTATCTGATCACTGAGCCACTCTCACAACTTTAATACTAAGCTGTGATTGCATTAAATCTAATGAGATCTGTACTAAGGCTTTACCAGAATTAGAACTGGTGTTGTGATGAGGACGGGTAGACTGAGATGGTCTGGCCATGTCAAGAGGATGGAGGATGACAATTGGGTGCAGAAGGGTGAAATGTCAGGGATAGGGCTGTAAATGGCAAACAGAAAAAGACCTAGGTCTCATGAACAAGGGATTGAACAGGGAGGCTACCAGAAATCAAGCAGCGTGGAAGGCTGTCATTAGGTGACCAAGGCCGATGCACACAAGCATGCTGGAGCCTTTATAAAGGATACAATATGATACAATACAAGAAGCCACCTCCAAGCAGTCGCATACAATATACAGTACAGTAACCTTGACATAATATTACTATGCACTACAGGGCTTTGAGGCTGCATGCTCTGCAAGTCAGTTAGTTAAATACTGCAGCTATGATGTACTATAATCATTCTTAACATGATGCACTATAACAACATTGCAATACAGTAGCTACCATACTTTGATTTCAAACTGCATATGCACGCTGCAAAGTTAATACCGCGAACCTTATACCTTACTGTTCTTTCAGTTCCAAACAAAATGCAGTTAAATCATATTTAAAAGTAAGAAACATGAGAGATGAGGTAGAGCAGTACATGACTGACTGGTGTGCAAGGAGAGAGGGCTACCCAATGAAGGACAGGGTAACATGGCAACAATTTGTCTGTGGCCACTCCTTCCGGGATTAAGATGCCTGGCTATAGACAGACACAGAGAACAGACAAACATACTTTTATTTTATTTTTTTTTTTTTACAGATAATGAACTGAGGAAGGAAAAGCAAATTAAATCTAAAAATGTCCATACACAATATTACAGGGGTCCTCCATTCACAAAAATAAGGGGAGTGAAAATGGGTATGATACTCGTATCTACTGTGCATGTACTGTGGTGTAGACAGTTGGAGGCAGAGGTTTATGTGAGTATGCTGGCTTTGTCTCTGTGCTAATAAAAAAAACTGGAAAAGCTTAGCAACGGAAGATCGTCAGGAATGGGTCCTGACTGCTTGGGAAACAGAAGCTCCAGCTCTCTCTGTCACCAGTGTGCCATAAGCCTCAGAAGTACCACCCTATTTGACTGGTGCTATAGTCTACTCCCTATAACGGCTGTATACCGGTATAGCTTGGCTGTGCAAGGCATTATGCTCAGTAGCTAGACAGTTTTCCAAACGGTGTTACTGATAATACATGTAGCCTACTGTATTTCCCCTCTACATTCTATTTCCTATCCAATGAAATAAGCAAACAAATATGCACTGCTACAAAAATAATTGATAAATAAATGAATCAGTAAAAAATAAAGATTCCTTCACCAGATGCTCAAGAGCCAACTAAGGATGACGTGGAGGGCTGGCAGCTCAGGGTCACTCACACATACTAGCTATGCCACATCACACTGACTCACACATACTACGCCACATCACACTGACTCAGCAAAGTCGTCATGATCAATGAAGATAAGGATGTGTTCAAAAATATCACTACTTCTGTCTAGCTATACAACTTGTACCTGTACTGCTGCTGCTGTTGATCAACCCCAGTCTGTCATGACTGAGCAGACCTATCTTAAATTTTGGGAAACCAGCAAAGCCATGGGTATCAATGGAGTAGTAGGCAATATTTTGGTGATTTACAGTGGGATAAAAAATAAATAAATAAATAAATATAGTTTACACCTTGAATGTAATTTTTCTTTGTGCTATTTACAAGTGATTTTACTTCATCTGAGGGAAACATTTCAAGCTAAAGGGAAATGATACTTTGCTTGACTACTGGAGGTCTGTTAAAGGACTTTCTAGTGGCAACCTGAATTAAATTACCCTCCAAAATATAAAATAATAATAATAATAATAATAATAATAATAAAAAATGCAAGGCCATATAAGTCTTCATCCGTAACTCAGCCATGAAATAAGCTGCAAAAGGCCAAAAATCTGGGTAAGGTCAGGGTGAAAATAGTATTCCAGTACAGTATTACCCTGACCTACAATAACTCATGCTTAAGTATGTTCAAGTTGGGTGAAATAATACTGTACGTAGGTTAAGTCTGACTGGCTGTTAGGTTCGACTGGGTTCGGTTAGGTTACATTACACTAAGTTGCATTACAATAAACCCCTGCTTTACTATACCCAGCTACCCCAGATATCGGACTTAACAAACACCGATACATACTGGATACCACCTAGTAAATGGGAAAAACCATGCGGAATATCCGTTACATGCAGCATATGAAGCAGGTCTGTGATGTTACTAGACTTGAAAGTGTTATTTTCCCACTCACTTGACCTAACAATGACGAAAGCTCATGACACAGATGTGAAATTATGGGCCAATTATGTGTAAAATGGGTACAGCTTTCACTTTTAGTATTAGAATATGCTATTTCACTCATTTTTCATTATGTACTTGAAATCCCACTCCAGGGGGGGACCATCGGACTTACTGGATTATCAGCTTTATCAGATCGGGCTTCTCCCAAATTGATCCGGTAACTAGCTACAGTGCGGGTTTACTGTATCTCTGTCATCAGGTGAAAAAATGATGTACGCAAGTGGAAAGTGTACAATAACATTCAGAAAAACAATAACTATGGAGAATACAGTACCATAACTCCATCACAGAAAAAAATTAGAAATACAGATCATAACTGTCAACTTATAAAGAATTTTTGTTGGTTGCAATACAGCATGATTTTCCATTTCAAGTAATGCCTAAAAATGATAGGCTAAGTAAATTCTAAGGTACAGAATTACATGTTTACTCTCACTCGCTCTTCCTTATTTTTTTTCCCCTGGTTTTTTGTCTGGGTCATTAGATTATTAACACTCTCAGACCAATTTGTGAAGGAAATGCCACAGAATAAAAATAATCTAGGCATATATCTGTACTGATGACTACCGTACTACTTACTGAAAACAAGAATTTATCAAAACCTTCAGAGTGGGTTTATAAACTAAAACAAATTCTCATCCTTATATCAAACTTCATTACAACTGTCATTTTCCTAAGGCTTATAGTGTGATACATTCAGTTCTGTGTAAATGTACATTTTACTTTAAGCAGCAGAATGACCTTACCAATTCAACTGTTGTTACTTCAGTTTTTCTGTATTTTTCTAACCATTTTCATGGTGGTGAACAAATGTTTTCTGCTGACTTTTTCTCCCCTTGTTGTTACCTTGCTTCTTATGTCCTACCGACATTTGTAATGGCACATCTGCAAGAAATAACTCGAATCTTGATTAAGTTGTTAAGTTAGGAAGAGGCATAATAGGTACTCAAGATGTATGTTGGAAGTGTCCACCATTACACTCAAGAAACAACAGACACAGCAGAAGGAACATGACTAAAAACAACAGCGAAAAAAATTTAACAAGAAACATTCATTTACCACCCCAGAAATGACTAGAAAATATAAGAATATCAGGAAGATCTGATTTAGTAATGTGCTTCTGCTGCTTAGCATAAAGCATAGGTTTACCCAACTCCGACATCCACTACTGCCCAAAATACAAACATTAATATACACTACCAGTAACCTAACTTAACTTCTTTACAATGGGCCAGTACAGCAGCCTCAGTGTGATCCAATTTCCACCCTAAACAAGTACAAATATTCTGAGATTAACACTGATTTGAGACAGTATCAATCTGTACCCTGACGCCATACTCAAACATTTAGGCGATGCTTAGAATATTACACAAAACGTAGGATTATTGGTTTTTCCTTGCACATTTGGTGCAAAAGGTTATGAAAATGCACACATACGAAGTGGGAAAAACTGGGTGAAATGCACACTCATACCTTTCATCATTCAACAGCAATGAAAACCACGTACTAAAAATTTAAAGAAATATATAACACGTTACATTAAACAAGCATAACGTGCAATAGTTCTTAACAATGAAAAAAAAAAGAAAACGAAAGATTACAATACCCAACTCCTAAGGAGAGTCCGCAAAATCTAACCCCACCTTTATAAGGGTAATTGTGACTGGAAATATAACTTACACCACATATCAGCACTAAATTCTGACATCACTCAAATATTTCCTCTGCTGTGGTAATTAAAACTGCACAATAGCTACCTGGACCTCTACTCCAACACGACTACAAATTCACATACGTCAGGTGTACTTTGTTGCTGTCCAAGCCCAGTCACGACAGAATTTTTTGGCAACTCAATTTCTCAAGTGCTTGAGCCCCTTTACCTCACTCCCCGACACTGTGTAAATAGAACGCAGTATCTAACAACTGCTTATTCACTTAAAATTCGAAATACGTCACTTACTTGTGTTATAAACAATGAATTTAGAGTTTTGGCACCGACAAGAGCATTCTACTGCCAAATCTAACTATAAAGTGCAACGAATAAGAGAAGCAAGGATTTCAAGTTGCAGATAAAGGGATCAAGGGTATTCAATATGAAAGTCCGAGTCTATAAAAGAAAAGTAGCGCTAGTCTTTTGTTCACCCTCTAACGTCATCTTCTAATCTTCTGTCGTCTATATTTCTTCCCTGTTGGAACTTCTGTGACGTAATAAATATCATGCTCATGTTCTGGATTATTTCAGCTAATTTAGGAACCGCTTTCTTTGAGTTTATCCTTATCTCTGTATAACATTGCTACCTTATTGATAACAAAGCAGTTTAAGTTGTAGTTTATAATATCTCCCGACGTATTCACACACACTCGTAGATCTCTCTTATACAGAATTGTTAACTCTTGTTGACACAATAATGGTCATGACGTCATCAATGACATTTCCTTGTCTATTGGAGGTAAAATTTGAAAGAAATTATAAGATACGCAACACGTGCAATTGTTACCTCATCTTTAGTTCTTTCCATGAGATATCATGTCAAAGTACTCCTTTTATTCCCATTTATTTTATACTCCTTCAGTTCCAAATTATAGCCTAACAAATGTGATGTTAGTGTCCCTTACAGTGTTCAACTTTCCCTCTCAATAATTTCATTGACTCAAAATCAACAACGTGGCCAGTTTCGACGTGTTGTGGGAGGTGAGGGAGGCAAGGTCGGACAAAGCTCTATACTCGGGGGCGTCCCACTGTTACACATTGTCCATATATTAAATTATCCGAAATTTCAAATGGGAGCCAAGGGTCTGACTAAGGCTAGGGGGGTTTGGGCCCCCCTTAGCCACGCCACTGTTCGATATTGCCAGGGAAACAAAGGACCTGACTGCATTAGGAACAATACCAGTATTAAATTTTACTTGAATATTATGCAGCAAATACTTCAGTAATATGGCAGCACTTGAACACATCATTAAGCTAATAGCCGTCTTCTTAGAACTTCTTTTCTTAGTATAACCCTTCCGGGTAATGTAACCCTTCCGTGCGTATAATTAACTTCATTAAAGCTGTGCAGGTTCGAAAATTGGAGTGCATCAAACTTCGATTCTCTTCATCTTTCTGTCTTGGAATTTTCATCCTCGCTAACTGGAAAAGCGGTGACAAATGGGAGACTATGTTAACTACATCAACAATAAATATTTCAATTCAATACAGCGAAGGAACACTACCACCAGTAGGAGCAGCATGTATGGCATTATGGGTGAATTCCTTCTGTAAATCAGCACCAAATCTGTTCAACAGCCTCTATGAATATCTCTAGAATATATCACCCTGTAGGCCTACGGCAGAGGCCTTCGAGCATCACCTGGACGCCTGTCTGCTGCAGATACACAACACACCTTCCACGCCTCAATGCAATACGCGGCCACACTACAACAAGCTGGTCTACCGTATATCACTCAGGAGGCGGCAAGAAGGTAACAGTGCCAGATCCTGTAGCTGGGGTCCTTCGATCTGAATCTCCACAAGGTGTCACAAGGCAGTGTATGATAGCAACTGAACAGATGAGTTTTCCTATTTAGTTTTCTGTGAAACCTTGCTTGAGAAAAGAAAATGTAGAAGGTTAGGATTGGGAAAACGTTAGTAAAGGAAAAATTGTATGTAACTATGAAGCACATTCATATGCTCGGTGTCTTCGCCACACAATGTCTGTCTGGTCACGATTCAGTCCCCTCTGCTCCGTCATTTTTCTCCCGACTGGTTCATGTTCTCTCTGGTGCCTCGAATCCACCTCGACAGTCAAGCGCACTCATGTCTCCGGCGTGGCTTCCTGGACCCAAAGAATTCGTTCAGCATCTTATTCTCCTCTCCAGCTCAACTGCCGAGGTTCCACCAATAACCCTGCTGACCTAGCTTGTCACGCCCATCCCTGTTGACCCTCTGCCCCCGTATGGACACACACAGCTCCTGCTATTCATTACACACCTGCCACTGGTGCTGGCCGTCCACCTATCCCGCCAAATTATATCCACCCTTCTATCTAGTACGCCCCATCAGGAGGACAGGGGTCCGGGGATAGGCTACTAAATTCAGATTTTTAAAAGTGAGTTTGACCAGTTACTCTTCCCTTAGGGCACGTAAACAATATACCCTAACAAGGGGAAGAGAGGGAAATGGAGGTAAAGAGGATGAGGAAGAGAAGGGAGGGAGGAAGGGAAGCAATGAGGTTTGGTGTAGGAAAGCTACTAATGCTGAAGTGAATATCTGTTGTTGAAAGTTACACTCATCTTCCCAGCTGATTATCCCTTTCAGTACGTGACAAGTCTTACAAATATTAACCCTCGTACTGAAGGGGTTAATGAGGTCTATAGCTAACCCCAACTACAAATTTATCCCGGCCTAAATCAAAACCTATGGTGGCATCAAGAACAAAATAAACAAAGGAAATAATCGTAGTCCAGAAGTTACGCCCTGTCGAGAGCACGTACTCACTTACCTATTTTAGTCAAGTCCAAGGAGACACCGCAGGCCTCTGGTGTTTAGGAACGTTCGGATCTCCTAACTCTTCGTTCGAAAAGGCACTGACCCACTCCTCCCCAGCACACAACATACCTATAAAAAAAAAAGAAAAAAAAAAAAAGCCGTTATTCATCTACAGTGTATCTTATACCTTGTGTTACACTAGATCTAGTTTCAGTATTTGTCTTTTTAGCTCCCCATTGGATCCGGGCATTGTATTTTTGTATCACATTAACACGCCCTTCTCTGAGGGCCTGATTATTTTTTTATTCATTCACTATTCTATTCTAACTGTGGCTATCGTTAGACGGTACTATTCACGGGAGGGAACGTTCGGTCTTGCAATACAGTCGACTCTTTAAAGGGTTTCCATATGGATATTATATTCACGCTGCCATCATGGAATTTTCTTCACTAACCCTTGTCTTATAAAGAGTTAATTCAGCCCAAGATGAACGTCGACCCATCAATAGAAGAAGGTGGCCACAAAATCTGTCACCATGTTCTTTATTAGGATGCCCTCTCACCGACTGACACCCCCTCACTCATATACCTTATACCACCTCATCCTGCCTCCCCCACCATATTGAACTCTCGCCAACTCAGACCACCCTCTCATTATGCCTTTCCACCCCATCAATCTCATCCTTTGTGTCTCCCTCCCTATCTCATCCTCCATCGCACTCACACTGTCTTAGTCACTCAATATCCATTCTCTCCACAAGGCCAAACCAATTCAAATGACCTTCAACATTTTCCACAGCATCCACATCAACACAACACCATTTAACTCATTTTTCAACTCGTTTCTTCATGCAAATCCACACGCTCCCCTCTACTAAATCGTTTATGCTCCTAGGACTTTTTACTTTTGCCCTTGCAACAGAGTCCACGCTTCACTTCCATACGTTAGAGTTGGGATAACAATACTTTCATGCAACGATTTATTTACCATCATGCTCATTTCCCTGTTTCTTATCACTGCGAGCTTACAACCGTAATAGGATAATTAATGGAAAGGATAATGATACGACACAACCACTCTGGATCTTAAGTTGTATTTCCACTACTTCTCTACATTGGTAATCTGGATGAGAAAAAAAAAAAAATACTTTGTGACAGGAAGAAGTTAGTGAGCCACATTCCCGTTGACTCTGATTTCGTAACACCACTACTTCAGCAATTAATTCTGCACATTAGGCCACCATAGCCTCTAATATCCCCATGTTGGTATTTAACAGGGGATAAATGAGATACACGAGGATGTTGGGGTGTAACAGGCAAATTAAATCGCCGAGAAGGTACTACGAAATTTCTTAAATCAATGTAAAATAAGGCTCATGTGAGGCGTCGATCGTATGCTCATATACCATCTTCATCTGGGTCCTCCTCTCTTATATAGGCTGCTCTGTGGTGTTTCGTGTTGGGTGGAGGTGAAGAAGAGGAGGAAAAGGGGGAGAGATGGCGGAAGAAGGGAGAAAAATGATGAGGAAGAAAGGGGGAAAAGGGGTGGAAAAGGGGAAAAAAGTGATGAGGAAGGAGGGAGAGAAGAAACAAGAGTAGAAAAAGACACCAGGAAAATATGAAACTGTTAGATGAAAACGCACATAAAAGTTGGACGATACTGGAGAAGAGGAAAACGGAGGAAATGAACAGGGAGGAGGAGGAAGAGAAGAGTGAAGAACAAAGGGATAAGGAAAAAAAAACACACACACAAGCTGAACAAGATTGGGGGAGAAAACGAGACGGATGAACTAGGAAGACGAAGGAAAAGATAGAAGACAGAAGAAGAAGACAAAAGGAGAAATAGAGAGAATGAGAAAAAAAGATGTAGGAAAACACAGAATTATGAAAACAAGCTGAACAAGATCGATGAAGAAAATGAAGAGGAGAAAGAAGGAAAAAGGAGGGGAGGGGAGAGGGAACATGGAAGGTAGAGGATGACGAAGAACAATGAGGGATGGGGGAGGAGGAAGGTTAAAATCTGCTTTGCGTAAAGAGAACGAGCTGAGACAAGGATAGAGGAAGAGGATGGGCATGAAGAGAGAAGCTGAAAGGAAAGGAAAAAGGAAATACGAGGAAGGAGGCCGAAAAGATGAATGTAAAAAAGTGCAAAACACGAGTGAAACGAATGGTAACAAACAATATAGCATTCCACTTCTGAAGATTCATCAACGTTCTTTCCCGTACCTCAATCTCTCACTACCCCAGCGTCATGTTTACGTCGTGGTTGTTGCTGTTGTGATCCTGGGCTTATCTGAACGTGAACCCGGTGGACTGCAGGCTGAAATTACCCTTCGCAGGCAGTCCACCAGCCTTCCTATTGGCGGATATGAAGGAAGATGAGGGACTTGTATAATTATCGAGGAGCGGAACTACCTGGTTATCTCGATCCCACCACGTGAAGGCGTTCCTTTCCAGCATTATTCCATCAGTTTCTTAGGCTATCCAAAAACACCACATCCAAGCAGAGAATAAGAGAGTGACTATTTGCGTGTGGCCAGAAACTTGCAGTACAAGTTTGTGTGTGCAGATCACTCGGTTTTGCCAGCATATTCCACACTGCCGTTGACACCAAGCCTAAAACATGCATAGCTCGTTTGAAATATTACAACAAGATACTGTTATTGATAAATCCAGAAAAAATGGTCAGATACATGTATATGCGATGAATCGGTTGCACAAACTGCTGACCCTTCGATACTTTACTGTCCCTTTAATAAATGGATTAACCTTACTTTTTAACACTGGCTAACGTAAACCATTTCGGGAAATATATTACAAATGTTTAAAAATAAGGATACAATGTACATAGAAAGGGGAACAATGGTGGAAATAAACTCATATAATATTCACAATCTTATGAATTATATATACCAGTATATATATACATAAATAAAACATATTCAAGTGTGTGTGCTTTCTAAATACATATATGGTGATCCATATAGGACGCATCTCAGTTCTCGTGTGTTGCGGAGACGGCTCTGTTGTGTTACCAGCGTCTACTCCGCCTCACTTTCATTTCCCTTAACCATTTTCATGCTTTATAGAGCCTGCTCATGTCTGCTCTTTTATGGCTGCTGTGTGTATGGTTGAGTAGTTGTTTTACGAAGCATCACCGCACACCAGCTGAGTGAACCGTCCCTGCACCACGCAAAACAGAAGGGCGCAATATACGAACCACCTTATTTATTAGACCATACGAGGTTCCTGCAATCCCTTCCACGTCTATAAATCCTTGCAGAGTAACAGCCACGGCGACATCCATGCCTGTCTGTAGCAAAATATAGCGGTTTTTTTACTGCTCAAGTACTAGCGACAACTGAAGTCCTGTCATCTCCAGCCTTTCCCTCCATGACCTTTCAAAATCAGTCTTTTGAATCCGAATAAAGTGACATTGATGACGCTGATCTATGGTTAAGGCAAAAACAAAAACAATCACCGTCAGTTGGTGCAGAATTACGAGACCGATTTTCAAAGCCCATGAAAAAAAAAAAAAAAAAAAAAAAAAAAAAAAGAGAGAGAGAGAGGACTTTTGCTGCCGAGTGTACACAGGAAACGTAAACCGGAATTAGGCTAAACATACTTGGAACAATTCACTGCCAGGTACTCAGTCAGCGAAGGTGTGGTTAGTTCAGTTCAAGGCCCGTATTCTTGTCACTTACGGAGGCTCCCTAGCACCTCTTCCCTAGCGATTTATTCCTAGCACCTCTTCCTTAACAATCGACTTCAGGATCCAGGCATTTAATATAATTTTGAATGTTGCTGATGAAAAGTTGGTGATACTAAAATGACTTAACACAGAAAAGGATAACAAGGTGTAATAAGCAAAATAAATCGCTTTGGAAGAGGTGTTAAGAGGCTTCCTTGACTGACGAGAATACAGGCCATGGTCGGTCTGTTACGTCAATTCCCTAAAAACGACACTTTAACCTTAGCCGTAAAAAGGCCCAGATTCACAAACTTACTATCAAATTTCAGTCGTAACTAAGATTTTTTTTTCTATTGGAAGGGAGAGGCGTTTTAGAATTTTAAATATAGGATGGGCAAGAGGTGGTCCAATAACTACGAAGCGGCCTACGGAGAACACTTTAGGGGGGTCAGGGAGGATATTCAAGAAATTAGGGGGTCAACCAGGGATATATTTCAGGAGAGTCCCTCATGACACGCCCCTGCAGGATGGACAAGAATGCAATATTTTAGTATCTTATTTTTCCTGCATAAAAAAATCAGATTTACAAAGGGGAACTGATCGTAACTTTGTAAATGGCAAAACAATATCTTCATACCTTGTTCCTCCTGCATAAAGAAATCAAAGTTATGACACGGAATTAACTGTAAATTTGTAAATGTCAATCCTGGAACACAGAATCCCTCAGATATTTACACTGCTCCTAGAATTGTGTTGTTTGACGTCAATTGTAAACGAATCCAATAAACTGTAAGTAACTAAAGACTAAGGCATTAAGGATGAGATTTGTGTGTATATAATGTAATGTGTGTGTGTGTGTATCAGCCTGCATCCCACATTACAGAGTGTTGTCGGCAACGATACAGAAAGGTTAGACTTGTTCCATCAGTATCACACGTTTCCGAAATCGTAAAAAACTTAGGGCTTGTCCATATCTTCGCATTCCCAGTTTTAACAATTGGCCCTTAATTCTTCCCAAACTTAATCTTACACATTTCTACCTTAATCTTAAACCTAATCCCAGTCCTGCTGGCACGAACACCTACAACCTAAGGGAACTCAAGCCCAGCTTCGTGTTATCAAAATAACGTCAGGCTGATAAAATTTTGCTCTTAATACATACTGTACATAAAGGTCAGTATGAGTTAGGTGTTAAGATGTATATTGTGTGAGTGTGGGCATCGTATTCTCGTCACCCTAGAAGGCTCCCTAGCACCTCTTCCTTACCTGTTTATTTTTGCTTGTGCCGCATCAATACACTCTTAGATACTAAGTATGCAAACTGCTGATACTAAATAACAGTAACAGTAGCAGCCAGTCCCTTACCATCCCTTTTGGTGGCATGGGACAGTCCGGAGTCAACTACTGCAGTCCAGACCATTTAAGTCACTTAAGTCACCCATCGTTCCTGACAGAATTTTGACATGACAAAAACCATCTCGTGCATTCAAACCCTGGCACATCAGCTGCACACCTTCCTCCAGCCAGGGTTCTACTGCAATATCATGCAGGAGAATATAAACCCTGCAGAACCCAGTGTCGCCTACCAGTGACGGTGAGGGGCATTTCATCAGCTTAGTGACGAAGAGCCTTTTTTTTTTTTTTTTTTTTTTAATGAAAGGATGAAGGAACCAAAGACCAGAAGCCTGTAAGATTGCTCCTTCCAAGGGAAAAAATAATAACAAAGAACCAAGTTCAAGATCTGTTCATTTCGAGATGCCTGGACACACTGCGTTTAAAAAACTGGAGGTCACAGACTTTAGGAAATACAGACAATGCAAGACAGTATGCTTAGTTATCTGTCCTGCAAAATCTCAAGCGATGCAACTTCGATCTCTGGAGGGTTATGATGTAAGATGGAAAAATTAACTGCTAAGGAAGAGATGCTAAGAACCTTCTTAAGGCTCTGAGAACACTGTCTTGGGTGTCTCTGAACAGAGGAAGTGGCGAAAGCTGTGTGCACTGATTGATTCAGCGTACGTATTATTGGTCCAGTCACTGCTGCGGATACACAGGTATTTCATTCCGCCTAACACTGGCTAAACTATTCCAGATGGAGAAAATTTTTAACAGTAAGGGCTAAAACGTTTCAGTTAACCCTTCAGCTGTAGTGAGCATAAGTATCCCAAACGAACTATTTTCCCGTATGAGGATTTTACTCATATCAACACCAGATGAAGACGTGAAACTGAGAGAACCTAATGCAGTCACCTCTTCCTTACCTCTGATTCATTCCCCAATGTCTCAGACCCAATTGTTGAACCACCGTGGCTTTAAGCAATTGATGCACATTACATTCTCAAAACAAAATGTTGATGGAGATGAATTTCATGATCGTGAGGAACTGATAGCCATATTGTTAGAACAGAGAGCAGGAAGGTGTGAGCGAGATTCTGATATTTGACGGTCATATCTAGAACCTGTAATTGTTAGATGTGATCAGCCTCCATCTCATATTACAGAGCGATGTTTGCAACGATACAGAAAGATCTTACACGTTTTATTATCATTATATGTTTCAAATTTTTTGCAAAAAAGAGGGAAAAGAAAAAGAAAGAAAATCAAACATATGGGAGCTTGTCCAAACTTTCGCGCTCTCTGTGCTAATGATACGGCCATAAGTGTTGACAGACCAAGCGGAGAAAGATGGCGAGTGTACTTGTCTAGTCCTACAGTCAGTCACCTTGGGCGACAACCTCGTCAATAATGCAACATGCATCACTAATACATCCACCAACGTCTAATTTACACAGGTTCTGGTGGCCACACTACCAACGGGATCATCGCGGAATGTTACTACTCAGTTTTGAATCCCCTTCACTACGGCGTCCCATTTCTGCTTGAAGGCCGTCTCTAAGTGTGTTACGTGTCTCTGAACTACAGGTGAGTTTATTAGGCGAGGTTACGCACCCCAGAAGCTACATTACGCAGCGTACATAGCGAAGGTTCTAATATGCTACTTCATTCAGTGTGCTCACATGCAGTTTAAAGACAAGTAGGGCATACGTTGTGTCTGGTATGGCTTTGGTGTCATATGACCTTTATTCTCGATATAATCAAACAATTTCATCAATTTTCGAAAAGAAAGCAATGTAATGAAGGTGTTAGGAACAATCTTTACTAACCCCCACACTAATATATATATATATATATATATATATATATATATATATATATATATATATATATATATATATATGCTTGCTGCCACCAGACAATTTTATCCAACATGAGGACCCCTCGTAGTGAAGGGGCTATCCAACACACTTTTTCTTATGCATGAGACACTACCCCACAGTATTTTGGTACCATTAGTCCCATATATATAATAGATATATTTAATATACAGATGCCTGGTAATGAGATATATATGCATGAATTTATAAGACACATTAAGAAACGTGAAAATTATGTACAGAAGGAAGTATGATGAGATGCCTTGTGTATTAAATAACCATCAGCAGAGTCAAGTTGCAGCCTCTCCATTACTCTGCCTTTGCTCAGGTTCACGACATAATAACCTCCTGTGTCAACAACCCCACACAGCCTTCTTTCATCTCAGTCAGTCGGCCATACTCTCTTTGGAACAAGGGATTCCATAGCCTTTTTTTCCCTTCGTGATGAATTTTGCACATAACACCTTTATTCCTGTATCCTACTTATCTTTTTCTCTAACCCCTATGCCCCGGGGCTGGATTCAGAAACTTCCCATCCATCCAGGAATATTTACGTATAATTACTCATCTTCGAACTCCATGAAGAAAAGGGTTACACAGAAAACTAAGATGTCTATGATGAAGTTCAGTCTTTCCTCTGCAGGTAGCTAAGAGGATGAATCGTCACTAGCGTGCTTACTACTGCTACGGAGGCGAGTAAATGACAAGTTATCGTGTGTGTGTGTGTGTGTGTGTGTGTGTGTGTGTGTAAAACTGCAAGGAGTAGTGGCACAAGTTGTAAACGACAGTGGGGCAACAAGATGTCACTACCTTTCGTGGCCATCCCTTGCATGACACAACACCCCTTGGGATGCCCCTTTTCGTGTCATATGATATACTCCAGGGGATAGGGGGTTATATCAGATTAATTAATGACATATCAGGTAATCTATATCCGTAACATACAAGAGGATAATAAGGTGTTACAGGCAAAATTAAATGCTGTGTATAAGGTATTGTGAAATCCCGTGAGCCAATGAAATTATGGCCGTGTGTGTTGACTATTGATCTACTATTAAATGAGTATTAGGTGAGGATCAAAATCAATGTAATAGATCCCTCTGAAGAATATGACCTATGCTGGTATTGTGAGAGCAGCCGTAGCACCTATTGTGACCTCTCTCCTTCACTGTGTTGTGGTGTCAGGCACTAGTATAGTCTTACCAATGTGATATATAGATACTGCAGGAGATAAGACATGTAGCTTCAGTTAAATACTATACTGGGTGATCCATATATTACGCAGCTTAATCTCGTTTGTTGTGGGGACGGCTTAGCATTACCAGTGTCCACCTAGCGAAGCTTTCTTCTTCACACAACTTTTTTCATTACAGTGTGTGCTACTTTACATCCATTGACTGCATGACTGATTAGAAAGGTCATAAAGCAGCCTAAATATGTGCTCCTGACACCAACAAGCCGTCCCCACAACACACTAGATGTAGGGGCACAATTTACAAACCACCCTGTTTATCTGCTCGTGAACTGTACTTCTATACCCGTGAAGATGGTGCCTGCAATCACTTCATCCTTCTCTATCATGTAATTAAACTGTACAGCAGAACTAAAGTACCCGTTAATGCTTAAATGATGCTGTGAGGAGCGAGATATATAAAGAGCTTCTCCAGGGATATCCATTTCTGTAGCACACATATATATTCACCTTTTCTTCTCACGGTACATTCCTCTCACTGTCAGAAATCAAGAATCTCAAGTAGTCAGTAGTATAGAATAAGCCATAAGTGACAAGGTCCAAGTTCCACACATATTCCCTCTCTCTGATGAGCCGCTAACCTTAACACAAACGATAAGATCACTGTAAAGCGGTGTGTCACTGAATCCAGCATAATGCACAATAAAACATACAGTACAGTCACAGGGTTGTGTTGAAAGACGAGCATCTGCAAAATCGTCCTAGTGAGAATGACATAAAACTTCACCCAACATCTCGGAATGCTGTTGTAGATTTCTTTTTTTTTTCTTCTCCCGTAGTTGCATAAACGTAGGTGGGGTTTATCTGAATGTATACACCTGCCAGTGAACTGTGTGTGTGTGCAGATTACATGCAACATCTCGACACCATAATGAATCACATCCAAAAGGAGTTAAGTATATGTGCTTTACTGAAACATCGAGATAGTTAACACCCAGAGGACACACTTTCTTACAACACATAAGACAGCGCTGGGCATAAACGATGGTGATGTGTAAGTGTGTGTTGTCCGACGGTGAAGTACAGCACTGCAACTGAAGATGAAGCATTGCAGCTGGAGGTGAAGTACAACAGCCATCAATGGAGACCGGTACAATCAAGAGAAAAGTATGCCTACAATTTCACTCCGTCTACTTCATACTTAGGGCGTGTCCGTCACTTTCTGCCCTGATGAAGTATATCAGTGAATAATCTATGGGCAGAGAACCGCTCCAGGCCTCTCTCGGCTTAAGAATAAGCGTCACTAGTGGAAACTATGAAGCAGGAAAAGGCAAAATTTCAGGCAAACTTTTGGCTCTTGAGTGTACAGCGCTTGCCATCAAGGACAAGTGTACAGTTCGGTGATGTTGGCCGGGTGGGGAGGAACAGCGTCGGTGCAGTTCGGTTGTACTTATTGAGGTCAGCGATCAGAGCAAGAGGAATCACGGATGAGTTCAAAAGTACAGTCCCACCCAGTTCCGCGTCTAGAGGCAAGCTTCAAGAATCGAGCGATATCATTAAATCCAGCAATTCTGTTCAGTAATTTCTTAGTTACCTAGAATCCTTAGTATGTGTCCTACAAAGAGGTTCATCCAGTCAGACATAAACAAACGCAACTTCTCCAAACCTGAAACTTGCCCGTAAAGGTGTAACTGGAAGGGACCACACATCATGAAAGACACAAATCAAGTACAGAAGTATTTGGTCACTGTAGTGTTTTCAAAAAGTCATATATGTAGATATTACAAAACAATGATATAGATTTAAATATTGCCTTGCTATTTCTGCACGGCATCACTGGATTCACATGCAGTTGAATAATATAAAGTTTAAAACCAGAACAGACAGTAAAATGGAACAGTCAGCTATTTCTTGAATGTTCATGGGAAATATATTTACACTTCACTACTGTCTCTCTCAGTATTATTATTATTAGTTTTTTTTTTTTTCAGTATTTTGCCATCATCATCAACAACAGCTACACCAGATACAAGATACACCGTCCACTAAATATAGATATCTGAGAGGTGTTTTGCTGTGATGAGGATGGTCTCAATCGGATACATGTTAGCGAAATCATTGTGCAACGGCGATTCCTCTCAGTCTAAAACACACACACACACACACACACACACACACACACACACACACACACACACACACACACACACACACTATACCTTGAGGGGTGAATATAATGCATTAAACTGCCAATTAGAACTCTCCCTTAATGTTTTTTGAGTTGTGAATTTTATATACAGAATCCTTGTCTTAATAAATTTCTTACCAGGTAGTAAATATAGCGTGCGCATTTTTATACATAATTCCCCATTGCCTTTCGAATTAGGTTAATTTATGTACACCACTCGAACCCACAGTCACAAATTAATCATATTTTGATCGTGTCATTATTAAAATATAGTGCTTTTCAAATGGCAGATCATCATAATCTGTGATATATATATATTCATTTATTTTCACAGACTAGTGGACGTTTTTGGAGTCTTCAAAACTTCACTTTTCTACTAGCCATCATAAGTCCATCTTCAATCTGTAGACCCGTGCTAGAGGTGGGGTTAGGTAAGGTTAAAATGGGTTAGGCTAGGCTAAGCTAGGTTAGGTTAGGTAGGTCAGGTTAAGTTAGGTTAGGCTGGTTAGGTAAAGTCAGATTTGGTTAGGCTTGGTTAGACTGGACTAAGTTACGTTTGGTTAGGTTTGGTTAGGCTAAGTTAGAGTTTGTTTGGTTTGGTTTGGCTAGTCTGACAGGATAATGTTTACCTGTAGCAGTTTCTGAGCAGGCTAGGTAAAGCGTTGCAGGGTGCAGCAGGGTGAAGGCCTGGTGAGAAAAGGTGTGATGGGGATTAATCGGGGTGCTGGGAGGTGAAAAATGGGTGTATCAGGATGTGTGTGTGTGTGGGGGGGGGGAAGGTGAGGGCTGAAAAAGGGAGAGTAAATACTGAATGGAGAAGTCGTGTCTAAGAGTGACATTGTGAATAAGGTTATTGGAGAGTGTGAAGTAAGTGTAACTGAATAATGGTCTAGTCTGGCAGTGTGTGTGTTGGGCCAAGAGTGAATGTGACAGGGGATAATCAGTGTGGTGGGGAAAATGAGTGTGACGGGGGGGAAATTAGAATATTAGAATACCAGGACTGTGACGTGTGTGGCAGGGTGGGGAATGAGTTTTATGGGCCAACATTAGGTATGGCAGAACAAAACAGACTAGTGCAATGGGTGAAAATTAGGGATGGTAGGACAAAGATGGGGTGTGGCAGGGTGAGACAGGGTAAGGCAGGGTGAGGCAGGGTGAGGAGGGTGTAGCGAGGGTAGGCAGGGTGTGACAGGAAGAGGCAGGGTCAGATTGGTACGCCACGTGAAGCTACTCGATGATGAGGCACTTGGGCAGGTGGAGGTGGAGATGATGATGGAGCTCTGGAGTGGCTCCAGGGCAGTTGGTAAGCTCCAGCTCCTGAAGGTGTCGCAGCTGCACCAACGACGACAGCCCGGCGGAGGTCACCAGCGAACAGCCTGCGGAGGGAGGTCGGATGAGGCACTGACCCTCTGAATAGCGAAGGAGGCAAGGTACATGATTCATATTTTCCAACCAATGAGAACTACAAATATACATGATATTCTAACTACTTTGCATTACGGGACAGAACGAACAGCCTGTGGAGAGAGGTCGATTAAGGCACTGAATGCCTGGGTAAGAGAAGGCATATTACTCAATCTGCAACTAGTGAGAGAAGGAACAAGTCCTACAGATATATCTACGTTATTCTCTAATTTGGACCAGAGGGCTTAGTAAACAGACTGCAGAAAAAGGTTGCATGAGACACTGATTCTCTGAGCAGCAAATGGGTATTAGACGGATTTTATAAACAGACGAGAAGAACTACTATTAATTTAGCTAGCTAACTCTCTAACTTTGACTAGACGACACCCCCCTTCACACACACACACACACACACACACACACACACAAAAGACACCCCCCATGAAAAAAATAATAATAATAACGTCCGCAAAAAAAGGTTCCATGAAGGGGTAGTTCTTTACCAGCAAAACAGATCTGTAAACATCAATCTGATTTTCACCCACCAGCAGGAGAATCTATTACAGAT
>NC_137000.1:10851630-10854130 GCF_032717465.1 Coenobita brevimanus | reverse complement strand
CATGATCTGCCTAATATTCTCTACCTTAACCTAACGTCATCTTGGTCTGCCTAACTCTTGATCTTCTTAACTCTTGCTCTGCTTCACCCCTGCCTAACTCTTGGTATTAACTCTTGCTCTGCCTCACCCCTGCCTCACCCTGCATCTGCCTAACCGAGGGTGGTGGAGGAGTGTAATATTGGGTCAGGGTCAAGGTTGTGGGAGGTGAGGCGGTCAATGATGGCCTCCCTGCCTCACTCTTCTGCCTCACCCTCCCACCCTGCCTCACCCTCCCATTCTATCTCCCCCTCCCTCCCTCCTCCCCCTACCCAACGCTCCCTGCCTGCCTCACTCCCTGGACCGTCTTGCCTCACACCCCGCAATATGCACCCTGTCTCAACCACGCTGCCTCATTCACCCTGCCTGACCCTCCTGCCTCACCCACCCTCCCTCATTCTCCCTGCCTCAGCCCCCCCCCCTCTACCTATCCCCCTGCCTGCTTCGCCCTCCTCCTCACCCTGCCTCATTCCTTTATCTACCTCTCTTACTTCCCTGTCCTATTCCTTCTTCTCACTCTTTCAGTTCCACCCTTACTTCACTTCTCCTACCTCATTCCACCTGCTTCACTCTGCCTTCCTCACCCTGCCTCTCTTTCCATGTCTGCCTCACCCTTCCTGCCTAATCCTGCCTCACCCCTTGTCTCAACTGCCTTGCCTAACCCTGCCTGATCGTCCTACCTCACCTTCTCTACTGGTACCTTACCCGTTCTGCCTTATCTTGCCTCTGCCTCACCATCCTGCCTCATCCAGCCTACCTGCCTGCCTCTCTCACCCTCTCTGCCTCACTCTACCTTACCTCACCTGCCTCACTCTGCCTCACCCTTCCTGCCTGCCTTGCCTAATCTCAACTCAGACTAATTTTGCCTTCTTTACTGATGATTTATAATTCCTCTCTCCCTCTCTCTCTCTCTCTCTCTCCATTTCCTTTCCCTCCTCTCTCCCCTCCTTTGCCAAAACTCCCTCCCCTCTCTATCTAATTATTCTTTCCCCTCGTCTCTCTCTCTCTCTCTCTCTCTCACTCTCTCTTTCTTTTTCCCCTCAGACTTCTCAATTTCTCTCTCTTTTTCTCCCTTTTCCTCCTATTTCTCCCTTTCTCTCACATTTTCTCACTCCTCGACTCGCTATTTCTCTTTCTTTTCACTTTATCTCCTGTCTTTCGTTTTTCTGTTTGCTCTCTTCCTCTCTTTACCCTTTCAGTCTCTAGGGTTGTTATTATTCTCTCTCTCTCTCTCTCTCTCTCTCTCTCTCTCTCTCTCTCAACCATTCACTTCCTCTCCCCTCCTCTCTCCCCAGTTCTGTCACTCTCAACCATTCACTTCCTCTCCCCTCCTCTCTTCCCAGTTCTGTCATTTATCTCTTGCTCCCTAACCATACTTCTCAATTTCATTCATTCTCTCTCTCTCTCTCTCTCTCTCTGATTAATCCATTCTCTCCCATCTCCTCCCCTTCCTATTTCCCCCTCTCTCCATCACTCTTACTTTTCATTCCTCCCCTTCCCTCTCCCTCTCTCTCTCTTTCTCTGATTCCCCCCTTCCTCCCTCTTAATTGTGAGCCGAAAATAGCGAACTGACCTTTGGAAAGCGGGCCGAGATGGTAAATATGAGCCGAATTAACCTCACAGACACAACACAGACAAACCACAGACACAAAAATAACAACAATAATAATAATAATAATAATAATAATAATAATAATACAGCGTTATCAATCTTTTTTTAATTTTCTTTCCTTCTTCAAACCAATTTTCATTTCCCTCCAAAAACCCTTGGAGTGAAATAGAGATGGGATTCGTCATTTTGGGAGGACAGACAGATAGGTAGATAAAGAGACAGACAGACAGATACAGATAGATAGATAGACAGATAGACAGAAGGGACATTTCTTTTTTTCATTTCCAGGCGGCGCAATATTAGACCAGCCTTGCGCCGGCGTGGAATAATTCACCGCCATTTTTCGGTCGGCAAAACGCGCACGGGGTCACGGAGAGAGAGAGAGAGAGAGAGAGAGAGAGACGTATGATAGTGCTTTGTTTCCGGATTTGTCCCTAATTACATTTTTTGTCCTCAGAAAACGGAATGTAATTAGTTCTTTTCGAGGTAAGACTCTAGGATCTGTGCTAATGCCTTGATTCTTTGGGAAAATAAGGAATATGTTGAAATTAGTGCGCGTACTTGTGATGTAGGGAAGTGAGAGAGAGAGAGAGAGAGAGAGAGAGAGAGAGAGAGAGAGAGAGAGAGAGAGAGAGAGAATCTTTCCATTTTCACTCTACCAATCAATCTATATCTATACTCACCTTTTTATCTTCCTACCTACCTACCTATCTATCATTCCATTTACCTACCTACCTGCCCTACTTACCTAACTACCTATCTATCCTCCTACCTACCTACCAATCTACCTATCTACTTACCTATCTACCAGTCTATCTATCTATCTATTGTGCGTACACTCAAGTGACAATG
>NC_137000.1:10841630-10846630 GCF_032717465.1 Coenobita brevimanus | reverse complement strand
CGGTGAGGAGGGGAATCTCTCTCTCTCTCTCTCTCTCTCTCTCTCTCTCTCTCTCTCTCTCTCTCTCTCTCTCTCTCTCTCCAGTGAAGATAATGAAGCAACACAAGATTTTCCAAGCGTACAAACAGGAAAAAAAAAAAAAGTGAATTACAATATAGAACCAGAAGACGAAATAAACTGCGGTACTAGAGACTAAACAAAGCCTCGCCGTAAATAAAGATTCAATAAACGCAATACAGATTAAAACAAAACAAACAACAGACAACTAAATAAAACACAAAAATAAAACACTCAATAGATAACAATGAAACAAACCAGAGAAAAAAATTACGTCAACTCAAGAGGGCCAAAAATGACAGAAATTCCACGCAGACAAAACTGAAAAAAACACAAATACAAACGACAGAAACTGAATCTAGATAAAAATGAACGAAACTAAACACAGATAAAAACGAAGGAAACAGAACATAATGAAGGAAACACAGATAAAAATGAAACTAAACACAGATAAAAACGAAGGAAACAGAAAATAATGAAGGAAACAGATAAAAATGAAACTAAACACAGATAAAAACGAAACTAAACATAAAAATGAAGGAAACAGAAAATAATGAAGGAAACACAGATAAAAATGAAACTAAATACAGATAAAAACGATGGAAACAGAAAATAATGAAGGAAACAGATAAAAATGAAGGAAACTAAACACAAATAATAATAAAAAAAAACTCCATAGATAAACATGGAATTAGATCAACACATAAAAAATAAAATCAAACATAAATTAAACGCAACAGAGCTAATGAAATAAACTCAAGAAAGAAAAAACTAAATTATATCATCACAGGAAAAACAAAATAAAAAAAAAACAGTAAATACAAAATGAAAAATAAACCCAGAAAAGATAAAACCGAAACAAGACTTAGTAAATATGCCAGACTTAGTAAAGACGAGGAAGACAAGATAAATAAAAGGAAAATAAAGATCCTCCACAATGACGAGAATAAAGATGGAAATATCAGCACTGGATTCATGTTCAGGGAAATAAATTAGGTGAATATTACAGACACTACACATGATCTTACAATGAAAAAAAAAAAGGTGGGGGGGGTCACGCTCCTGGTTCAAATAAAGTATCAAATTCACACAGAAGCAATAAAACAGAAGATATAAGGATTTCAAGAACGATCAAAACTACTACTAGTACTACTATAATACTATTATTATTATTATTATCATTATTATTATTATTATTATCATTATTATTATTACTACTACTACTACTACTACTTCCACCACTGCAGGTAACCATCATCATCATCATCAGGGAATAATCAGACAAAGACTTCCATTCTGTGTCAAATATAGCGGAATCTGGCCCACTGGATGGCGGTATTTAATTACTGTCAATTTTAATCCAGCGGGAAATGGTGATCGGGTGGAAAATTTGGCTGAGAGAGAGAGAGAGAGTATAAAAAAAGCCTGCATCCATTTTTTTCTTCCCCTCTGTCGACATACCGAGCACTGAAGGAGAGACCAAATAGAGAGATAATGGGAAATACGAGCTTATGCACACAGGCAGGCTGATTAGAGAGAGAGAGAGAGAGAGAGAGAGAGAGAGAGAGAGAGAGAGAGAGAGAGAGTAGCTATATTGGAAATGGTAAATTCAAGTGTTGCTAAGTTTATGACATCGCAGTTGCCCCCCCCCCTCTCTCTCTCTCTCTCTCTCTCTCACTTTCCATATATATATATTTTGTATATGTATGTATGTATGTATGTATATGTATGTATGTATATATGTATGTATGTGTCACTATCAATGTATCAGCCCATCCATCCATCCATCCAACAATCTATCTATCTATTTATCTGTCTGTCTGTCTGTCTGTGGCAAGGTAAAGGTCTCAGGCTTATCCTTGCGTGAGAATAAATCCTACGAAATAAAATCCATTAAAGGATAAAGTTTATATTTCCACACACACACACACACACACACACACACACACACACACACACACACACACACACACACACACAAATTACTGCTACGAAAAAAAAAGGTGTAGGCCAGGAGGAAAAGATTCAATATAGACGGTTCCTAAGTTAATTCCTCCACAGTCCCTAACCACAACTGCAAATGTGAATAACTGAAACGAATAACGAACTAAATAAATAAATAAATACAGAGATGAATATACTATAGACTGATAAATGAACCTGAAACCATGATGTATACTTCCGTGAGTCACATACAAATAAAGTGACAGACATATACAGATCAAATAACAGTTTGAAATAATTCACACATACAGCTGAACACAATAAATGTAATACTGATGGATAAACGCTGCTAAAAACAATAAATCTACAAATAAAGAGACACATAAATAAATAGATATAAGTTGATAAATATATTAGAATAAAAATAACGACAGATCAACAGTAATACAAATATAATGGATGAGTATATTTATGAAGTACTAATAAATACATATAAATAAGTACAGATAATTAACTAAAGAGCTTTGAATAAGAGCTTTGGAGGGGGGAAGAGGGAGGGGGAGGCCGAGGATGAGATGGAGGGATGGGGTGGAGAGGTATATGAGAGAGGGGGGTGTGAGTTGGGAGCAGGGCAGTGAAATGGCGGGGGACAGGGCGACTTGGAGGTGATTTGTTTGTGGCCACCCCAAACGGGATTGAGGCGTCTGGCAATAGATAGATAGATAGATAAACAATAAGTACATTAAAATACGCGATACCAACCTAAGTTAATAAAATACCTACCTATCTATCAATCTATCTATCTATCCATCTATCTATTTATCTATCTAAAGCCAGACGCCATAATGCTACACAATAAATAATAAAATACACAATTAAATAATAAGGTTAACCAAATAAGGGAGGAAAAAAATCTAGCTAAGGAAATAATAAACTAAGCAACAAAAAATCATAATGTCGAGAAGAAACGAGTCGTTTTTTCCTTTTTTTTCTTTTTAATTCAAGTCCTAGTATCATATTCACCAATTTTTTTTAGAATAAATTCCACGTAAAAATGGTCATGTATACACCTGTCTTCACCCATAGTATCATCAAGCACTCTAAAACCAAATCAAAATGAATCTTAAAGTGAAAAAAAAAATGCTACCTCAAAATAAGGAAAATTTCGATAATGACACACGGCAAAGAAGATCTGTTTATCGACAAATTATTTTTCTTATTTATTTGTTTTTTCTTCCTCTGTTCTGTTGTTGAAAAAATAAAATAAAATGATTGAGACTTCCTAAATACTTCCCAAGGCGGTCAGGATGTGTTGCTCTGACCTACCCGCTTCACCTCTCACCTCTCCTTTCCCTGACTCCGTGACCTTTGACCCCCATTACCTAAAAGAGAGAATAAAGGGAATATTAGAAAAGTTACTTAAGATAATAGGACATTAAAGTTAGAAAGACATGTCATTAGGAGAGTATACTGGACATAATGAATATATATAATTAGGTAAAACACACACACACACACACACACACACGTACATGACCATAAATTAACCTCAAGACGTATTACCCAGGAACACACACCTCCTCCACCGCTCACCTTCGAGTTAATTACCTATCTTTTAACTCTGTATGACCCTTGACCTTAAAATTGGCCCTGATTTTTTTTTTTCGAGTTCGACGATTTGACCTGAGTTTAGCTTTTGACCTTACATGATCATTGACTTTATGACCTTGACCTTTGACCTTATATGACCTTCGACCTTTTATGACCTTTGACCTCATATGACCTTTGACCTTGTGACATTAGACCTTGTGACCTTTGACATTGTCCTTTGACCTTATGGGACCTTTAACTTTGGAGCTTCATTTAACTATAGGCCTTCCTGCATTGAACTTTACATAAATTTTGGGTTTCTTTTATTCTTCGCCATTATTTCAACTATTCACCTCAGTTTGGACACATGAAGTTAATGACCGATAATCAACTCCACATCCTCCTCCTTACTCTCACTCCCTCCTCCTCCTCTCCTCTTCTTACCTTCTTTCCTCCTTCCTCACTCATTCTACTAATCACCCCTTACACCCCAATATTCCTCCATAAAAAAAAAAATATCAATCTATCTATCTATTGCCAGACGCCTCAATCCCGTACGGGGTGGCCACAAATAAATCGCCTCCACGTCGCCCTGTCCCCCGCCATTTCACTGCCCTGCTCCCAACGCACACCCCCCTCTCTCATATAAAAAATAAATGGCAGTAAATAAAAACGAAAAAGGGACAGAAAAAAAAGTTGTCATTTCCAAGGGAGTGACCTAACCATGAGCTGACCTGTGACATATTGGCCAAGAGGTTGACCCCTGCAAGAGATAGGTCAGAGTAGGTCAAGGTAACAGTCCCATACCTTCATTAACATCAAAGCGAGGGGAGAGGGGGGAGACAGGGAGGGGGAGGATGGAAAGAGGGAGAAATGGGAGGAAGCGGGAGTGTGTTGGAAATGGGAGAAAGGAAGGGAAGGAAGTGGGTGAGAGGGAAAGAGGGGAGATGAGGAAAGGGATGGAGAGGGGAGAGTGGAGGAAAGGAAATGTGTATGGGAGAGGGGAATGAAAGGGAGGGAGAGTGGAAGAAAGTGTAGAGAGAAAGTGGAGCTGTAGGAGGGATGGGAGAAGAGGGAGGAAAAGATGCAATGAGGAAGATAGAGTTTGATGAAAGGGGAAAGAAGGAGATGGAGAGAGAGAGAGAGAGAGAGAGAGAGAGAGAGAGAGAGAGAGAGAGAGAGAGAGAGAGAGAACGTAAACACACACACACACACACACAAAAGCCCACCCCATATCCCCTCCCGCCCAAAAAAGCATTAATAAAGGTAGGCAAGCGCGGAAGACGAAGGGAGGGTGCGGTGCAAGGTAAGGTTTCTGTTGCCTAGAGTCAATTAGAAGAGGTGGCATGTAAAGGCTTCTGTTGATCCATGTCCATAGGGTGTGTGGAAAAATTACTGATGGCTGGAAA
>NC_137000.1:10836630-10839130 GCF_032717465.1 Coenobita brevimanus | reverse complement strand
CCCCCATACACAGCAATACTCATTTATCAGTTCCCCTCCCCAATGTGTGTGTGTGTGTGTGTGTGTGTGTGTGTGTGTGTGTGTGTGTGTGTGTGTGTGTGTGTGTGTGTGTGTGTGTATACTTTGAGTTTGATGAGTGTTGTACTACCTGGATCTTGAGAGAGAGAGAGAGAGAGAGAGAGAGAGAGAGAGAGAGAGAGAGAGAGAGAGAGAGAGAGAGAGAGAGAGAGAGAGAGTAATAAAGGACGGACGCAAAAGTACTACCCTCCCTTATAAATCTCAGCTGTCCTTGTTAATAATGTACAGTCCATGGCTCGTCCGTGGGCTTAGAAGAATCCCTACCACCTCCCATATAGCTTATTATTATTATTATTATTATTATTATTATTATTATTATTACAGAGGAGAGGTAGGGCAAAGAAAGAGGTAAGTCAGAAAATAAGAAAACTACTATGCATTTCAGTGGCTGTGTTACCTCGATTTTCTGGCTTTTCTCGGTAACGAAGTGTTGGATCACTATTATACTTTGCCACAGTTTATTTCACACCTAGCGCTAATTTCTGACTGCATAGTGCATTACCAGAAGTGTATGAGTAAGCTACATACTCTTGACAGTTGAGAGAAATTCCCGATATCGAGAGACAGTATTCGGACACAACCATCACTACGTCACTCCTTAGACCCCACCCACCTCTCTCCCCCTACCTCTATGATCCCTCCTTCCTTCTATCACTCTTTACCCCCTCCCTCCCTCAACCTCCCCTCTTCTCTCTCTCTCTCTTTCTTGGATTCATAACTTACGGTGCATGCTGTATTCCTGAAGTATATAGAAATATGGTATACCAACATGCACGCGTTATTTTTGTAAAGTGAAATAATGTGGAAGTAAAGCCTTGCGTACGGTAATGTGGAGGGTAATAACGTGCGAGAATGATGGCAAACACATGGTTTACTGGAGCTGAGCAGTTTGAGGTGTTGCGAAGTTACATGGTTTGTTAAACGGGTTTGTGGCTGCTCTCTACAGTAATACCCCAGAAATACAGGACGTTGGCTCCAAGGATTAACAGTATGGCATATAAGTTACGTCATTGTCCCCGTGGCTGCAGGAATGGCATTGTCATGCGGCTTTTATCCTTGTTTACCAAGGAACAGAGAGACAATCGGCTGAGGTTCAGTTTGCACAGGTGCGTGTCGTTTATAGCTATATTACTGCAACCCATTCATTCCCATCACTAACTTGATGAGTGATGGGCTCCATATCAACGGATACGCATAAACTATCTATACATACCCGAACATGGGTAAAGAAATTGTCATATGATCCAATAATACACCATATAAGGTATTCACTTGGTTATAATACAGCACATCATGCATTTTCACATATGGTGGATGGTGTAAGAAATTTAAGGGTTAAGGACAGAAGCCACCTTCATGTGTGTGTGTGTGTGTGTGTGTGTGTGTGTGTGTGTGTGTGTGTGTGTGTGTGTGTGTGTGTGTGTGTGTGTGTGTGTGTGTGTGTGTGTGTGTGTGTGTTTTATTTATACATTTTCTTTGCCAAGGTTTCGTTGTTAAAGCGGTAATGGATCAAGGTGAATTTTGTCTCCAGCCCTGATAATACTTCACCAAAGGTAAAAGACATATCACTAATGTTGTAATATTGACCTATCACCAAGCAGGCCGTATGACAGGGTTGCCTATGCGGTCGGCATGAGCGTCCGCGCGGTGAGGACGGTGGAAAGGCGGCATCGCACCACCAACTGTGAGGCAGGGACGGCCCAGGCACTACCACCACCACCTGCAACACCTCCCACAACACCGGCCGGATTCGACAGTTTCACCGTAGCGGCCATTCGTCGCAAAGTCCATTCAAAGTTCGCCGCCAAAGAAGTTATGACTATTGCTTCCATGACGGAGGAGCTGATGATCGACGGCATCATTCCGATGGCAACCTCGGATACGTCGGTGTGACTCCTCCTCCACGATATGGGATTCCGCTATAGGACATCAAAGCGGACTATGTATGTGAGGAAGGAGTCTCTGGACGTTGTATGCCGGCGGATTAATGCTCTCAGGGCACTCAAGCAACACCGGGAGAGAGGGATGCAGGTGGTGTACCTTGACGAGACATGGTTCACCACCAGGATGCACCACAGCATGAAGTGGGTGGACACAACGCAACCTGCCACAAGCACCACGTACAGCCGTCACGTGCCCCCCGGAGAAGGGGACCGCTTTGTGGTAGTTGCAGCCGGCACCGCTGATGGTTTTGTGGAGGATTCGTTCCTGTGCTACCACACCAAGACAACCAGCGGTGACTACCACGGCGAGGTTAACGGGGAGCTCTTCCTTCGTTGGCTGACATCACAGCTCCTGCCCTCGCTGGCTGAACCATCTGTGCTTGTATTAGACAATGCGCCATATCACAGCCAGCAGACGGAGGAGAGTCGTTGCCCAACCACTGCCACCAGGAAAGCTGACCTCATTACATGGTTGGAGA
>NC_137000.1:10799130-10829130 GCF_032717465.1 Coenobita brevimanus | reverse complement strand
CATCACTTTCCTTCCTTCCTTCATTCCTTCTCCATCACTTTCCTTCCTTCCTTCTTCCTTCCCCATTTCTTTCCTTTTCCATCACTTTCCTTCCTTCCTTCCCCATTTCTTTCCTTCCTTCTTTCCTTCTCCATCACTTTCCTTCCTTCCTTCCTTCCCCATTTCTTTCCTTCCTTCCTTCCTTCCCCATTTCTTTCCTTCCTTCTTTCCTTCTCCATCACTTTCCTTCCTTCCTTCCTTCCCCATTTCTTTCCTTCGCCATCACTTTCCTCCTTTATTTTGTTACTCTCCTTACTTCTTCCTTACTTCCTTTTCACAGTCCTTCTCACTTTCCTTCCTTTCTTTGTTTTTCTTCTCCTCTTTACTTCTTCCTTCTCTTGCTCTCTGGATTCTCTCACTTCCTTTAATCCTCTCTCTCCTTTATCTCCCTTCCTTTATTTTCTTTAATTTCTCACTTACATTTTCACCTATTATCTTTATTTCCTTACTTTCATGTGCTACGTCTTTCTCTTTTATCTTTCCTCCATCTCTTTACTATTTCACTTTTTTGTACATTATTTTCTTTCTTTTCCTGTTCCTCTTCATATTCTTCCCTTATTTCCTTATTTTCTTTCCTAATGGATGTAGAATGGATGAGAGAGAGAGAGAGAGAGAGAGAGAGAGAGAGAGAGAAGAGAGAAAATGTGAAAAAGAAGAATATGATAAAATGAGAAAAAGGAGAATATGAGAGAGAAAATGGAAAATAAGCGGAGAGAAATTCGCCCCCCAAATATTTCCCAGCTAGAGGATTACCAAAAATATTGAAAATTTTGTAATAATTCTTAACTAAATTTATCAACATTTTTTTCTATTTCCCTCCAATAATCTCTGAAAATTTTGGCCTACGAGATAATATACTTTTTTCATATATCCCTTCGTATACTAAATCTATTATTAATTCTATCAACTTCCCTTTAATAATTCTCGTAATAACTGATTTACTATTGACCACTAAAGCTCTCAATCATTCCTCCTTTTTCCCTTTTCTATAATTCGGCAAAAAATTGGAATAAATGATGTCCTTCAGGTGGTTACAGAAATAAACTTAAACTGATTGAAGAAATAAGCTTGTCTAATTACTATACCTCTAAGGAATTATAGATCAAGCCGTACCTCTCTATCATCAACAAAGTAAACATTGTATCACATACTATCTCTAATTTACTCACTTTCTTTAACTTTCTTTCCATCTATAATTTCCTTTTTTTTCCTTCATTAACTCACAAATTAATTGGTTTAATGTGGCCTCTCAAGGTGGCTCTAGGAATGAAGTGTGTCTAGGTGAAGTGAGAGGGTGAGTGTGGGAGTGTGAGTGTGGGAGTGTGTGGGGGTGTGAGTGTTGGGGTGTGAGTGTGGGTGTGTGTGTGCAGGAGTGTGAATGTGAGTGTGGGTGTGGGGATGTGAGTATGGGGGTGTGAGTGTGGGAGAGTGAGTGTGTGACTGTGAGTGTGTGTGGGGGTGTGTGAGTGTGGGGGTGTGACTGTGGGAGTGTGAGAGAGTGAATGTGGGGTGTGAGTGTGAGGGGAGGGACTGCAATCTTCAACACGCACTGCACGTGGCAAGTGCACTTCTAACACGTTGATCAATACACGTGCTTTACCACCTCGACTCAGAGGCTCCAGTTAACTCTGTGTGTGTGTGTGTGTGTGTGTGTGTGTGTGTGTGTGTGTGTGTGTGTGTGTGTGTGTGTGTGTGTGTGTGTGTGTGTGTGTGTGTGTGTGTGTGTGTGTGTGTGTGTGTGTGTGTGTGTGTGTGTGTGTGTGTGTGTGTGTGTGTGTGTGTGTGTGTAGGAGCCATTCACACATAGCCAAATAAACACACACTGACAGCCTGATTAAGTGACTACCATGGTTATCACTGGCTACCATCAACACTACAACAACAACATCTCTACCACAACAACCACACGTACTACCACAGCCACTACCACCAGTCTTACCAACTTGAACATAACCACTACAATTACCCTACTACCACCACCAATTCTACAACTACCACAACGACAACTATCACTACCACTGCCCCTACTATTTCTATCACTACCACAACTACCAACACAACAACCACCATCACCCACCGCAACAACCATCACCCCACACAACCTCCACAGTCATCCTTACAACCACCACCACCACCATTCCCACCACAACCACAATCACCACAACTACCACAATTACTGCCACATCCTCGTTTCCTCGCTCAACTCCCCTCCCCATTTACTGAGAGGGAGGGGGAGGGGGAGGGGGAGGGGGAGGGGGAGGGGGAGGGGGAGGGGAAGGAAATGAAAGGGTGATGAGGAGAGGGAGGGGTGAGGACTGAGGGAGAAGCAGGGAGAGAAAGAAAGGGGGAAGGACGGGGGAGGGAGGAGAGGGAGAGAGAGAAAATGAAGGGAGGGAAGAGAAAGAAGGGAAGGGGAAGGGGTAAGGAAAATATAAGGAGATATGAAGAAAGAGGGAGTAAGGCGAGGAAGATGAGAGGAGGAGAGAAGAATGGGGAGGAGAAGGGGAAAGGGGAAGGGACGAGAGGAGGAGTGAGAGCGTGAACGGAGAGGGAGTTGAAGGGGGAAATGAGAAGAATGGAGAGGGAGAGGAGAGGGAGAGGAAGGGGAAAAGAGAGAGGGAGGGAGAGGGTCTGGGAGAATGAGAGGCGGTGCGGTTTATCACAAATACAAGTTTTTTTCAGCTTTTTTTTTTTTTTCACTTCGACAACTTGGAACCAAAAATAACAAATCAAATAATGACAATTGATAAAGGACACGGGTACACTGACAAACTAACCTGGCCACTGCATAATAAATAATAATAATAATAATAGTAATAATAATAATAATAATAATAATAATAATAATAACAATAACTAACATTTTAATATCTAGCACAAAAATATCTGACACGGGAATTCGATTATGAATGAAAAATTAAAATAAATAAAAACTGAATGGATTAACTTCTATATTTAATTAAAGTTAAGAGATATATTAGGCCAAAGCACTATCCTATTCACTAATTAACCTCAGTGAATAATGAACAGAGGGGTCATTATCTGGCCCTAATTCCTGTCTCCCGAACTGGGCAATTATAGAACCAGTCTGCACCAGTCAGGGGAGGGCTAAGTGACTGGGGTTTGTGACTGGTTAGAGGGATTTTTTTTATGAAAATTGTTACTCTTAATCATCATTATCGTAACCATCACCGGCACCATCCTAATAACTGTCATCATCATCACCATCATCCTTACCACCACCACCACCAATCACCACCACCTTTATCATCACTGTCACCACCGACACCACCAGCACCACGATCATCATCAATACCATCTTCACCACCGCCACCACCACCACCACCACCATCATCACCATCATTTTCCTTCATTCTCGTCACCCCCGCCTACTTTCTTCAGCCTTAGAGACAGAAGCCTCTCTCTCTCTCTCTCTCTTAGTTACCACGTGGCGGGGAAGATGGGTACAAATATCTCAGTCTTCCCCCCCCCTCTCTCTCTCTCTCTCTCTCTCTCTCTCTCTCTGAAGCGCGCGCGCACACACACACACACACACACACACACACACACACACACACATACCAGTACCCATACACAAACACGTATATACACACTAACTTTGGCCATCGAATCCTAACACAAATAGACACACAAACTCTCTCTCTCTCTCTCTCTCTCCTGCTGTTAAGGGGATCAGCCTTGAGGGACGATTAACCTATTACACTGATACACAATTTTCAACCTTTTCTTTATTCTCTCCGACAAGAAGAATATGTTTTCACCTCAGTTTATTGGTTTGTCTGTTAGTCTGTTTGTTTGTCAGCAGGATTACTCAAAAACTTAGAGAGAGATTTGGACCAAATTTAGGGGGTAAATAGCCCATGTCCCAGCGAACAATCGATCAAATTTTGGGATGGATCCGGATCGTATTACAGATTCTGGATCCGAAAAACACTTTCTGTAAAACCTTAATCAGTGATGAGAAAACCTAGCCCACCATGAAGAGTGGTTTGGAAATTACGATGCCTTGTAGGAGAGAGGCGCTCCACTGAATGCCCCTCATAGTTTTTCATCTTTTTTTAATATTTTCGTTTGGGGAGGACATTGGAGATTACTGAAAACCTTCCGTGATCTTCTCTGAGTATTTATGTTTTTTTTATGTATATATATCTAAGAACACTCGAGATGTGTATCCTGCCTGTCAATGAAACAATGTATTTTAGTTGTGTTGTATGCCATGTGTTTGTCTGTCTGTCTATCCATAAGTCGATCGATTTAACAAAACCACCTTTACATTTTCCATCATCTAGCGATCTATTTATTTATCTATCTCTATATATCAACCCGCTCACTCACCCATCTATCTAGCTATCTGTCTATCTATCTATCCATCTATAAGTTACGTGATCTCATATATCTACCCTTACATATTCCACATCTACTGACATTTATCTATCCATGTACATCCATCCATTTATACATTCATCTATCTATCTATCTACGTAACTATCTATCTATCAATTTATCTCCCTCACTGCCTTATCATTTCACCTCATTCTCAGTCCACCTCTCCTTCTGCTCATCACTCCCACTCTCCTAACCCCACTCACCTCTATCTCCCTCACTGCCTTATCATTTCACCTCATTCTCAGTCCACCTCTCCTTCTGCCCATCACCCCACTCTCCTAACCCCACTCACCTCTTATCTGCCCTATCTTTTGGCTCGTATCTTCCCCTCTGCTTATCTGTTATCACTTATCAGCAGCTGCGTTTAAAGATACGTCTGGGAATTGTGAAAGTTTTTTGATGTACTCATATTACGTGATGATGATGATGATGATGATGAAGATGATGATGATGATGATGATGATGATGATGATATGATGATGATGATGATGATGATGATGATGATGATGATGATGGTGGTGGTGGTGGTGGTAGTGGTGGTTTTGGTAGTTATGGTTGTGGTAGTAACTGTGGTAGGTGTGGGGGTGATTGTGTTGCTTGTGACTGTGGTGGAAGTTGCGGTAGTGGAATGTGGTGGTGGATGAGAGTTGTGGTAGTGAAGGTGAAAGCGTGGGTTACTTGATGATGGTGGTAGTTGTAGTTGTAGTTGTCATGTGTGGTAGCGGTGGTAGCTGCGATAATGGAATGAGGTGTAGTGTGGTAGCTGTGGTAGTGGTGGCAGGTGTGGTGGTGGACTGTGGCAGGTGAGCTGCGGTAGTGAGGGTGAGAGAGACTTAATGATGATAGCAGAAGTTGTGGCTGTGGCAGTAATTGTGGTAGCGGTGGTAGTTGCGGTAATGGAATGAGGTGGAGTGTGGTAGCGGTGGTAGTGGTGGCAGGTGTGGTGGTGGACTGTGGTAGGTGAGTTGTGGTAGTGAGGGTGAGAGTTACTGATGATGGCAGGAAGAGTGGACAAAAAAAAGAGTGGAATTTGGGTGGTAGTTCTGTGAGTCAGTGCGGGGTGAGGGAGAGGGAAGGGGAGAAGAGGGGAAGGGAGAGGGGAGGAGAGAAGAGAAGGGAGAGGGAAGGAGAGCAAAAGGGGAGAGAGAGGGGAGGAGAGAAAAAGGGGAGGGGAGAGGAGGGGAGGGGATGGGAAGGGTGAGCGGAGAAGAGGGGACGGTAGAGGGGGAGAAGATAAGAGGGGAAGGAAGAGGGGAGGAGAGACGAGGGGAAAGGAAAGGGGAGGGGAGAAGAGGGGACAGGAGAGAGGGAGAGAGGAAGAAAGAAGAGGGGAAGTGGCTGGGTTGGAGAGGAATGGGAGATGGACAGGAGGGGAAGGGAATAGGGAGGGAAGATGGAAGGAAGGAGAAGTGAAGATTACGGGGAAAGAAAAGAGATGGAAGGGAAAGGAAAGAAGAGACGAGAGAGGAGAAGAGAGGGGGAAGGGAGGGGAGTGGATGGGAAAGGAGCAGGAGGAAGAGAGAGAAACGGAGAAAAAAGGAGAGGAAGAGGAGATAGAAAGGACGTGAGCGGGTGTGTAAATGAGGGGAAGGAGGAGGAATGGGAAAGGAGGGGAGAGGAAGAGGGGAGGGAAGGGAGAGAAAGGAGGGAGAGGGAGGAACGAAGGGTAAAGGGAGGAGAAAGGAGAGATTGAGAGAGGGGAGGAAAAGTTAGGAGAGGGTGAGACAGCAAAGTGAATGGGAGGGGGAGGAAGGGGAGTGGAAAATGAGTGAGAAAGAGGAGGGGAGAGAGAGAAGGAGAGGAAGAGGGAGAGGTAGAGGGGGAGAAGGAAGGGAAGGGAGAGGGGGAAGAAGGAGAGAAACAATGAAAGGGGGAAGTGAAAGAAGGCAACAGAAAGAGAAATGGAAAAAGACCGCTGGAGGTGTATAGGAAGGGGAAGGAGGAGAGTAAGGGGAGGGAAAACAGGAGGGGAGAGAAGGATGGGAAAAAAAAAAAACTGAGGCAGATAAAAAAGGAGACTACCTATCCATTTCAATCATCCAATCATTTTCTTTTTTTGTCCCATAAGGAGGGTACAAACCAGGAATACGCTACACGGTCCCAGTAATTAAGGGAGGGTGACCCGCCTCCCCCGCCCATGAGTGGCATTATGTAAACAATAAACTCCAATAATTTCTTCGATATTAACCCGTTCTGGCTCATCCATTGGGGGCGCCTTAACCCACTAAACCACCTGAGCTGAGTAAAACTGTATATTGGAAAAAAAGTATGAAATGAAAAGGACGTCATAGTGATGGAAAGATTAATGAGACGCGAAGGAGAGAGGGTGACTTTAAAGAAGGGAAATTCTATTAATATTAAAGTTGATTTTCTCCTTACGGTACACACACACACACACACACACACACACACACACACACACAAACACTTTTTTTTTTCTCTCTCTCTCTCTCTTTCTCTCTCAGCTTCAGGATACTCTTGTATAATTACGGTCCTAAGTTTTAATTACTGTTCTATTTTTGTACTCTCTCTCTCTTTCTCTCTCTCTCTCTCTCTCTCTCTCTCTATTCTATTATTAAACTCTTCTAATTAGAGAGTAAAACTTTCCATTAAGGCCAAAACACTTAGAAAAAACCGTAATGTCTGTGTGGTCTTGGTCTCTCTCTCTCTCTCTCTCTCTCTACCTTCCTACCTATCTGTCTATCTGTTTGTCTATGTATCAATCTCTTAATGCTCTTTCTCTCTCTCTCTCTCTCTCCTACACAGCCCCCAAGGGAAATTACTCTCACTTGGGAGTAGGGACGTGCTAACCGGTACACACACACACACACACACACACACACACACAATCCACAGACATACACATATACTCACACACATGCCAAATTTGAGACACACCTACTCTTTGAAAGTGAGAGTGACAGCGAAAAAAATAACAGACCCATGCTAGCTAAGTACGAATTCGGAAGGGACGGGTGTATCAGAGAGTATAAAAGGGGAGGTGTTATAAAGGCGATTCTGGTGTGTCAGAGTTAGTATATTTCAACAGTATGTGCGGACAGGGTGAAAACACACTAGAAAATGGAAAGACATACTACCAGCACCCACTTTAAAATTTTTGCTCCCTACGATTTGGATTTGGCGCCAAAGATGCTAAGACGAGGATGATAAAAAAAAAAAAAAAGGAAGAAAAAGAAAGAAAACAAGAAAAATGAAAAAGATGAAAAGAAAATCAATATAGACACAAAATAAGGATGAAGAAAAAGGCTTTAAGATATACACCCACATCCGATAAACACCTACACACGCACAACGGTATACACACGCACAGACACGAAAAAGACATGTGTACGTTTCTCTCTCTCTCTCTCTCTCTCTCACACACACACACACACACACACACACACACACAAATAAGACGTACACATAAAAAGGTATAAATACAAAAAGCATTAAAACTCTCTCTCTCTCTCTCTCTCTCTCTCTCTCTCTCTCATACCATCCCACAACAACAACAAAATCCATTTTCTATATAAACAGAAAACGAAGGGCAAACTCAACCATTTTCCCCACACTCGACCCACACATTTCACGTGAAGGAGAGGCATGGACATTGACCTTTCCTCCGGCTCCTCCTACGCCTCACCGACCTAACCCGCCCTCTGGGTCAATTAGCAGAGGCAATTAGAGTAGTTAGGGCTGTTAGTGCATGGGCTATATTCAGTTATAATTGGATGGGAGTAGAAATGATGGATCTGGTGAACTGGCGAAAAGAGAGACTGTTGTTATATATTGGAGTTTTATTTATGAATGAATAGGTGATGGGGAACGACAAGCTAGTGTGGAAAGGATGTGTGTGTGTGTGTGTGTGTGAGAGAGAGAGAGAGAGAGAGAGAGAGAGAGAGAGAGAGAGAGAGAGAGAGAGAGAGAGAGAGAGAGAGAGAGAGAGAGAGAGAGAGAGGAAGCGTGGGATTATACAGCTAAAAATAGAGTACAGAAATATCCATGGGGCGACCACTACTGTAACTTTAATGTATTTTCTTCCGTAAAACCCACGACGCATTTACACACCTCAGAGGGACACACCATCCTTATTTACCTCTTTATTATTTATTCCTCCATTTCTCTTTATCCAGACGATTTTACTCAGAAGCACTACATGAAGTGAGTGGATGGTGAGCGCCCCCACCTACCACAATGACTGAATGAATGATGAGAAAATAATATGGAGTAAAGGAGCTAGTAAATTTTCTATCTAACCCCTTCAGTTCGAAAATATCCCCCTTCAGGTAAAAAAAAAAAATCGTCAGGAGAATATGACAAGGATAGAACGGAAAGAAGTCGTCCCCGGGCTGAAGGGGTTAAAAATAAAAATAGAGGTAATATTAAATCCCTCCTGATCCACCTTGGGACCTGGAGTGTGGGAGGACGGCAGACTGAAAATAATGAGGCATGAAAAGGAAGGATAAAAATAATCACTTCTACCCACGGCGTAAATATAAAAAGACAACATAAAAACACTAAATGATAAAAAAAACTACTACATACAGCATAGAAAAAATACAAAAATAGATTGTAGCATAAAAACAGCATGAAAATAAATTCTAAAATATAACACAAATAAAAAATGACATGAAAATAGGTAATGTACAGCATCAAAATTTCCTGTAAACATATTATACACGAAAAAACAGCAAAGCCTTAAGTATTATAAAGGTACAAAAATACCTCGATATAAAGCCGGAAATACCCCCTCCCCCCAAAAAATCCAAATTGCATATTAAAACAAAAATGTCATACAGCATAAGAAAAATAGCATACGAGTTAAAAATAGATCCTAATAGTTCCTGAAAAATCATCTATCTATCTATCTATATACCTAGGCTGCTTCCCCCAAGGAAAGGGAGGTAGCCGAGACAGGACGACTCACTCTCCATTTACTCATCCATTCAAACACATTCATTCGCATCTTAGCCCCAAAGATGAGAACGGACAGATCCTCACCGCATCACACCGCACAAGGGTCAACTGCGCAATGCAATCAGTGACATCCACAGCAGGGCCCGACAGCAGAACTGGTTTACCCCTGCCACATCATAACAGACCCATCCCCTTACCCGCACCTGACCTGACTAGCTGATCAGACCAAATGCGGGAGAATATCCCCTCAGGGCTGAGTCATCACTTATTCATTCACAATTTCCATTTATTTCTGTCACGCACAGCCACTCTTCCTTGCTCAACAGACATCCCTCTCGCATCCAGCGCTCTCTTCACACTGTCCATCCATCCCATTCGTGGTCTTCCTCTCAGCCTTACACCTCTCACATCAGATCTAGTTATCTTTTTCACCAATCGCTCATTATCCATTCTCTCCATATGCCCAAACCATTGCAACACCCTCTGCTCAACTCTATCAGCCATCTCCCGAACAACTCCAGTTCTCCTTCGCACTTCATCATTTCGCACTCGATCCATACGCGTCACTCCACACATACTCCTCAGACATCTCATCTCCATTACATTCAAACTTTTCCTCTCTGCTACACCCATATTCCATGTTTCAGCCCCATATAATGCAGTCGGTACCACAACACCCTCATACAGCCTTCTCTTTACATCCATTCTAAGCGAACGACATTTAAACACTTTTTCATTCCTCCCAGCACCTTTCCTACTTCATTTATTCTAAACTTCACTTCTGCATCTATTCTTCCATCCACAGCAACATGTGACCCTAGATATTTAAAACAATCTACCTCCTCAAGCAACTCACCATTCAAAACTATATTCATCCCCCTACCATCTATCAACCTCGTACACTTCATCACTTTACTCTTATTTTCATTTACTTTCAATTTCCTCCTTTCACACACCCTTCCAAACTCCTCTACCAACTGTCTCAATCTCTCCTCTGAATCAGTCACCAGTGCAGTATCATCTGCAAACAGCAGCTGCTTCAGATTCCACTCTCCTCCATCAACATTTACCAGACTCAGACCACCTAAAACTCTTGCATTCACCTCCCTTACAACACCATCCATGTAAATATTAAACAACCAAGGCGACATCACACATCCCTGTCGCAGCCCCACTCTCACGGGAAACCAATCACTCACAGCTTTTCCCACTCTTACACACGCTCTACTATTTACATAAAAACTTTTCACCCCTTTTAGTAACCTACCATCAAGTCCATACAATCTTAAAACAGTCCACATAGAACATTAAAAAGATCATAAATTAAAGTTTCAATAATAATTTATGAAGAAATACTGCTAATTAACAGAACACGTAATATAACAAAACTAAACAGAGAATAATTATTTTTTTATCTGTAGCAAAATTTGAGGATAATATTAACACACACACACACACACACACACACACACACACACACACACACACACAACAAGCTGGAAGTAAAATACCTTAATAATAAACAAAAGACAAACTAATATCCAACTCACAAATCCTCCTATTGATATTTCTCATGACTACAATCTTCCTCTATTTATACTTACTGCTATTTTAATATTAATAGGTCTTTTCTTCACTCCTACCTCTTCACCTGCCCACGAAGCCTCTAACGCAACATCACACAACACCCACCTGTAAAAGGAAAGATATCATCATCATCATCATCATCAATACTAACATTATTTTCTTTATCACTGTATCTTTATTATTATTATTATTATTATTATTATTATTATTATTATTATTATTATTTTCATCCATCATTAAGTCCCAATCAAGCTCAATAAATGGGATGGGTAGCACACACACACACACACACACACACACACACACATCTCCCCCCTCACACACACTTTTTTATAAATCCGACTCGACGTAAACCAATCACTCTCTTCCCTGAGCCCCAAGTGTCCTCCCACTACATATCACCAATCTGACTGGTGTGAAACATGCCAGGCTACACCACCGGGGCCTGGTGTGATGGTATTAGAGGGGGTATTTTCATGGTATATGTTGATCGGTTACGTCGAATATCAAAGACTGTTCACGTCATTGTTCTTACTTCCTGTCGATTTAGTTCAGATTAAGAGATGATTTTGATAGGGAAGGTGTTAATGAGGATCTAGCAAGCCTTCTCTTAGCTAGATAGAACTGGCTGAAGGTAGCATGAGTTAGAAAAAAAGTACGAAAAAAAGCAGCGAAATGGTAGGGGACAGGGCGACGTGGAGGCGATTTGTTTGTAGCCACCCCTTATGTGATGAAGGCGTCTGGCTATGATTCTGCCCCACGGAACGAGAAAAAGGTAAAAGCAAGAACAGGCATCAGTACCGTAGCTCTTTTCTCCTCAGTAACTGGAGCACAGAGGGATATCAGCAGGTAAGGCCAGGTGTAATTTGGCATCGTAATGAGCAAAGTTGGAAAGGTAGGCAGAGAGGTAGTTTGAAAGTTTGTGACAAAAGGTGATATGGGATGATGGTGGCTGTGATTAGTGTGGTGATGCTGGATGTGGTGGTGGTTGTGGATGTGGTGGTGGTGGTGGTTGTGGATGTGGTGGTGGTGGTGGTGGATGTGGTGGTGGTGGTGGTTGTGAATGTGGTGGTGGTTGTGGATGTGTTAGTGGTGGAGGTTGTGGATGTGGTGGTGGTGGTGGTTGTGGATGTGGTGGAGGTTGTGGATGTGGTGGTGGTTGTGGATGTGGTAGTGGTGGTGGCTATAGATGTGGTGGTGGTCATGGTGGTAACTCTGACAGCTGGTAAGGTAGGCAGGGATAGTATGAGTTTGTGATAAAAGGTGATATGGGATGGTGGTGGCTGTGGTAGTACTGATTGTGAGGGAGGTGGTAATCGTGGTAATGGAAGTGGTAGCAGCTGTGGTAGTTGTGATGGTGACTGTGATGGTGATGACTGTAGTAGTATTAGCAGGGTATTGTGGTGCTAATGGTGGTGATTGTGGTGGTGATGAATATTGTGCAGTTATAGATTGTGGTGTTGGTGGTGACGGCAGTTGTGGCAGTAGCGATGGTGATGACAGTGATGATGGTGGTAGTGGCAGTGATGGTGGTAGAGGTAATGGTAGGGATGGTGGTTGCAATGACAGGTGTAGTGGAGGTGATGAATACAGTAATAGTAGTTGCTATGATACTGCAAATGGCTGTGATAGTAGTGATGGTGGTACTAGAGAGTGAAGTGGTGATAATGGTGGTGATTATGACAGTGGTAGCAGCAGTAGTAGTAGCAGTAGTAGTAGTAGTAGTTGTATAAAAATAATGACATAAAAAGCACTAATGACAGCAGTAGTGGTAGTGGTGATGACAACGACAGAGGTGTTGATAATAGTAATGGTGCCAGTGATACAGCGACCTTGAGATATAAGAGGCTATATGTTACTGCCAAGATATACCTCTCTCATGAGCGGCTCGGTAAATAATGTCTCTCTCTCTCTCTCTCTCTCTGAAGTAAACGAGCGATTAAAACATGAATCTTTCCCTTACACACCATCCTCCAATCACACACACACACACACACACACACACACACACACACAACCCCCCCCCCTCTTCCAAAACCCATTCTTCAGCAGATCCGCCTCGTAAGATAAGCAAGGTTAAGATTATCCCTTTGATTTATTAACAAACTTAAAATAATTTCCCTTCCATAACTTAAGATTTGTAATTCAAGGACAAGGTAAAGGAAATGGAGAATATTCCTGCAGGGGGCACTGATTTAGTCGGTCGGTGGAGCTGCCCGGTTATACACACGTCCCTCAACTCCCTCCCTATCCCCCGAAAGGTCGATGGTGGACGGCAGAAGGGGCAATGTCAGCCTGCAGTTCACCGGGCTCACGTTTCAGATGAACTTGGAGCTACAATAACAACTGCAACTATTTCACCACACCCTTAAATGGGGAAAAAAAGTGATGATGATGATGATGATGATGATGATGATACGGTAACATTTTCTCACTGATCCTTTCTTTCCATCTATGTATTGCAAGACGCCTTAATCCCATACGGGGTGGCCACAAACAAATCGCCTCCACGTCGCCCTGTCCCCTGCCATTTCACTGCCCTGATCCACATCCTTAAAATCAGTTCAGCCAAAACTAAGATTTCTTTTTGTAGTACGGACGAAGAAAGGGTAATACTGACTCTCCCTATATGTCTTGTTCTTCCTCCGTGGATAATAACCTCCGTGGATAATAACCGTAAGTCTGTTTGTGTACCTCAGCCCTGACTCGTATATTCAGAGATTAGGATCTGATGAATATGACGTTCATAGTGTGGTCTCTCTCTCTCTCTCTCTTTGTGTGTGTGTGTGTGTGTGTGTGTGTGTGTGTGTGTGTGTGTGTGTGTGTGTGTGTGTGTGTGTGTGTGTGCAGAATGTGGGAGTGGAGAGGAGTGAGAAAAGGCCGGGTTCTTAAATGAATAGTGGTAGAAATGTATCTATTATCATTTTTTCTCGGCCACCCCTCACGAGATGCAGCGTCAGGTAATAGAGAGAGACAAAGATTGATGGGAGTACAATGGAGTCCAAAGGAGTTCAAAGCAAAGCAAGATCTAATGGTCCTAACATGGATGCTGGTTACAGAGGAGACTATGGTATCTAGTTTATGAGACAGAGACAAGGGTAGTAAACATCCAGAGAAAGAGAGAGAGAGAGAGAGAGAGAGAGAGAGAGAGAGAGAGAGAGAGAGAGAGAGAGAGAGAGAGGATCGAACTTCCTACTATCGCCTCAGGTGCCACTCTCCTCTCACTTCTCTCTCCCACCTCTCTACTGCATTTTTTTTTTTGGGGGGGGGAAGAGGACAATGATGGCCGGAGGAGGAACTTGATGGAGAGAGAGAGAGAGAGAGAGAGAGAGAGAGAGAGAGAGAGAGCAGGAACTGGAAACAGGAAAAGGTATTGTATAGGAGAAAGAAAAAAATTTAACAGAGAAAGACAATGATATTGAAAATTATAAGAAATAAAATAAAATGATCATTAACAGAAAGCAGGAAGTACGTATGAGAGAACATAATGAACAACAGAAACAATGGCATGAAAGGGTTATATAGAGAAAAAACTAAGCATACAGAAAAAGGAAAGAAAAATACAGAAAAAAAAATAAAGGCAAAAAAAAAGGAATGCAAACCTGTATGAATGAAAGACCAAATAGGACACAGAGGGCGAGATCAGCTGTTCCACTGTGTTTGTTTACATGTGAGCGGAACCACGTGCTCGTATCAAAACAAACCCCTGACGAACACGTGGTTTTAGATTTTGTTTTTTCTCTTTTGCTCGTATTCGTATTCAGCCTCTCTCTCTCTCTCTCTCTCTCTCTCTCTCTCTCAGTAAATGAAAGGCCAAGGAGGACAAGCGAGAGGGATCACCTGTTTCACTTAGGGTTTGTTTACATCAGAGGGGCGACCACGTGCTCGTACCAAAACAAACGCTGCCAACACGTGGTTTTAGGCCACCCTTTACCGCGATAATGTTGGCACTATTTTCTAGGTTGTAGGGTTCAGCAACTCTTCTAATTTCCTTCTTTCCCCCACCTCTCTCTCTCTCTCTCTCTCTCTCTCTCTCTCTCTCTCTCTCTCTCTCTCTCTCTCTCTCGTTTCCATTATTTTCTAGGTTAAAGGGCTCAGTTACTGTTCTGGGTCTCTCTCTCTCTCTCTCTCTCTCTCTCTCTCTCTCTCTCTGAGGGGAGGAAGGTCACTTGCTCATATTTATACTCACTCCCTTTTGCGCACAAATCTCACAAGTTAAACGTTCTCTCTCTCTCTCTCTCTCTCTCTCTCTCTCTCTTGTATGTAATGGAGTCACACTGCACCAATCAAGTAAAGTGCTTTTCCAAAAAACTTCAGCCTAACTCCTTTTCTATGCTAAAGTCATTCTCAGGGTAAATAAAATACGTCCATTTATAGCCAAAACAACAGTCATATATTCTTTCATTTATTATTATTATTTCCGACTTTAAATGAACAGATCTCGAGAACAGGCTGCCAAGATTATGTTCAGATTCTCATACACATAAAGATTCAAAGACGATTTAGACTCGGTTATATTGGTAATAGACATCAGCCAAGCATTATATTCTCATCAACGACATACTATGATTTAAGATGGGTGACACTTCATTCATTCTTTTTACGGGTCTTGTTTTCACCCATTCACTGATTCAGGAGGCTGTTTCATTCATTCATTCATTCATTTTGGATTCTTGTTTTGATCCGCCATTCATTCACTCCGTAGTCGTGCTCTCATTCAGTCATGCAAACGTCTTCCTCTCATTCATTTAATAATTTCGGAGTCTTGATCTCTTCATTCACTCAGAAGTCATTCAGTCATTCATTTAGATGCCTTCCTCTCATTCATTCATTCATTTAAGTCTTCCTCTCATTCATTCATTCATTTATTCATTTAAAAGTCTTCCTCTCATTCATTCATTCATTTAAATGTCTTCCTCTCATTCGTTCATTCATTCATTTAAAAGTTTAATTCTCATTCATTCTTTCAGTTAAAGGTCTTCCTCTCGTTCGTTCATTCCTTCTAAAGTCTTCCACTCATTCATTCAGTCAGTTACAGGTCTTCCTCTCATTCATTCATTCATTCTAAAGTCTTCCACTCATTCACTCAGTCAGTTAAAGGTCTTCCTCTCGTTCATTCATTCATTCTAAAGTCTTCCACTCATTCATTCAGTCGTTTCGGAGTCTTGTTTGCATTCGTTCATTCTTTAAGAGCCGTGTTTGTCCTCCATCAAAGACCGTACATTAGACTCACTGACAGTTCTTGGTATTATACGTGATTAATCATTGACGATCACTCATAAACACTGCCATATGCCAACCTCCCTCCCTCTCTCTCTCTCTCTCTCTCTCTCTCTCTCTCTCTCTCTCTCCTTCTTTTTCTTCTTTGCTATCCTTATCTCATTCTAGTAGTTCACTTACTCTTCTAGGAGCTGCCTAGTATGGGCCAACCGGCCTACTGCAGTTATCCTCTCTTCTTATGTTCTCTCTCTCTCTCTCTCTCTCTCTCTCTCTCTGCACGCCATCAAGGGCTTAGTCACAAAGTTTCTGTTTCTACCGTCACCCTGCCACCAGGTCTCTGTCTCTCCTTCCCTCCCTGTCACCCAGCCTCTGTCATACCTCCTCCTCCTCGTCTAAGACCGTCCCCTTCCCCTGTCGACTTCAATCCCAGCCAGCCCCTCATCAGTCCACGCTACCCTGCCCTACCACGCCCGCCTTTGAAGTTCCCTATCATGCTTGTTACCAGTCCTCTTCGTCCCTTCATTCTCGGTCTACCCCTCCCCTATCACGTCCCCTTATCCCTCGAGGTTCGTGTGTGCAGCGTCCGTTCGTGTACCCCCTCCATCCCCCACCTTTCATGTCTTACCCTCCCCCTCCCTACTCCCCCTCCCCTCTTTGTGTGCCCTTCCCTCCTACCAGTCTCCCCCCCTCCATCTCCACGTACCCCCTCTCCTCTCCCTCTCCCTTTCCCCCCTTTCTCCCTTTACCTCCTTTCCTCTCTCCTTCTCCCTTTGCCTAATTCCCTCCTTCCTTCTCCTTTCATACCTTTCCCCCATCCTTCATCTCCCCTCCCCCCCTCACCCACGTATGCTTGTGATAAGAGTGCCACATATCGCCCCCTCCTTCTCCTTTACCTCTTCTCTCTCCCATTCCTCCCTTCCTTCTCCCTTTACTTCCTTCCGTCCTTCTTCCTCCTTTCGCCCCTCCTCTCCATCCCCTACTCCCCCTCCCCCCCACCCTCGAATGCTTGTGTGATGGTGACAGAGAAGCATCATGAACTTCCGTGTCCTGTTCTGTCAGGGTGTCAGTCTTTGTGGTTCTGTGTCAGTGTACTTATTGTGCAGGACGGTGGCTGCTGAAGTGTGCTGCCATGTTCGTGCCAATGAATGCCTAAGTGTGTTTTAATAATAATAATAATAATAATAATAATAATAATAATAATGATAATAATAATAAATAATAATAATAAATAATAATAAATAATAATAATAACAATAATGTAATAATAATAATAAGCCATCCACCCATTATCCAATCCTTTCTGTCCCACTGCAACGTAGGTAACCGAATGCAAGGCTACTTAGGTGGTTAGGGGGACGGTAACCTGCCTCACACGCCCCTCAGTGGCATTATGTGAACAAAATCGCAACCACACTTCGAAAATCTATCCCTGTGGGCCCCATCTGACGAGTGCCTAAACCCACTCAACCACCAGGCCTCAAATAGCTCCATGATTACCACCCAGCGTAGAAAATCGTTCCCTGGGTTACAGTAACTTATTTGACTTGCTTGAGTAGAGTTACATATATAACATATCAAAACTACAATCTGAATACAACGGCATGCATTTTTGTGTACGCTTTACTGATTGTGTGTGTGTGTGTGTGTGTGTGTGTGTGTGTGTGTGTGTGTGTGTGTGTGTGTGTGTGTGTGTGTGTGTGTGTGTGTGAGAGAGAGAGAGATTAATCTGTTATGTATCTGTCCATGTGTTGTTTGTGCTTCTACCCACTATCCCCCCACACTCTCTCTCTCTCTCTCTCTCTCTCTCTCTCTAACAACCTCCCTCCTTCTCTCCAGCCCCATCCATCCCACTTACTCTTCCCTCCTTCACATCCAGCCAGACCAGCTGTCGCCCCCTAAGTGCTAATGGTCACCCCCCATCGCCACACACACACACACACACACACACACACACACACACACACACACACACACACACACACACACACACACACATACATACAAACACACACACACACACACACACACACACAGTAAATGAAGAGCAGGGGACTGAAGAGCCTCGTGTCGCACCCACCAACAGTAATACCAGCGCTTAATACCAGGGCCTCATACCAGCACCCTTGACGCCACGCACACACCACTACACTCACTGCTACACCCACACCGATACATTTACACCCCTGCCACTCGAGTAGCGTGTTGGTGGCAGGTCTTGAGATAAACGCACACTCACCGTCGTCGTCGCCTGCAGTAGTGCGCACCCAAGAACTGTTGTCTTCACATGCAGGTCTCATAACAATTCAGAACTCGTGATTTAATTAATATCTTTAAGGCGAGGGGGACCAACTGCGCATCCCTGAGTTTATCACGTGAACAATAAAACCCCAACCAACCCTCGAACGTAAAACTTCTAGGGCCACATCGAATCGGGGCGTCTGAATCCACTAGAACAAAATAACCGTAAATATATGTGATTCTGAATAACACCAGAAATTCTCTCCCGTTCAACAGTAAACATCCTTCCTTGATTACGGTATTTCACTAAACATTAAAGGCGAGGTGCTTCTTTTAGCGTCACGAAATAGCCTGTCTGAGGTCAAAATAAAAATAATAAAGTGTCCTGGCCATTCTATTAGAGGTGGCTGCAAACTACTGAACAAAGATGGCCTGCAAATCCTTATCAACGGTGAAGGGAAATGCACACACACATTTAACTTGCCAAACATAATAACAAACTGGACCACACACACACACCACACACACACACACACACACACACACACACACACACACACAAAGGTAAAAAGTCTGCCGTGTGCACCTATTGTTATCTCTGGTGGGGCAGGAAGACGAGGGCAGGGCGACAACTGTTATCAGCACCATCACTGTGCAAACAAAGAGGGAAGGAAGAGAGAGGGGGAGGGGAAGAGGGAGGAGAGAGAGTGGGGGAGGGGAAAGAGTGGGAAAAGGAGAGAGGGGGGAGGGGAAGAGGGGGAAAAAGAGAGAGGGGAGAGTAGCAAGAAAAGGGATTTGAGAGGGGTATGGAAAAGAGAAGCATTTGAGGTGTGTGGGGAGCTGTAGGAGAGAGGTGAGGGGAGAGATGGGAGGGAGGAGAAGACAAAGGAGAGGGAATGGGTAGGAAAAGACGTAGGGGAAAAGGAGGTGAGGGTGAGGGGAATGTGAGGGATGAGGGGAAAAGGAAGAAGAATTGGAAAGAGGAAATATGCATGACCTACCTACACTGAGGTTTGGCTCCTCCTCTCACGCCACAGGGGGTAAACATAACAAGAACACTACACAGAGGAACCAGAAATAACAGTGAAAATAACATGATGATGATTGTATACATGACCCCAATGCGTAAGGGCTAGTTTTCCTCTAGCTTAAAATTCCCTTGTTTATTTTCTTTGCTTTCTTGATTCAGCTAATATTATACAACAGAATATTAATACCTGTATTGTGTGTGTGTGTGTGTGTGTGTGTGTGTGTGTGTGTGTGTGAGAGAGAGAGAGAGAGAGAGAGAGAGAGAGAGAGAGAGAGAGAGAGAGAGAGAGAGAGAGAGAGAGAGAGCAAACAAAAGGGAGCCTGAGATAGCAACAGCGTGCCATCAGTGAGGCAAGGAGACAGATTATGGAGATAGTGAGAGAGGGTGGCGTGTGGTAAGAGAAAGTGAGTCAGAGAGAAAATGAAAATGAAAATGAAAATGAGAGAGAGAGAGAGAGAGAGAGAGAGAGAGAGAGAGAGAGAATATTTGCGGAAAAGGAAATTAAACCTTCAGTGTTTCCAAACGTAACAAAGAACATCCACGAAACGCAAGTATTATCTTTAGAAAATAATAATAATAATAATAATAATAATAAAATCTTCATGATCTACCAACGTGACAATGAATATACAAACATCATCAATATAGAAATACAAGTTATCACCAAACGAAGAAATATATTAGCTTTAGCCCCAAAAATTACGTGGAAAAAATCTGTCTCCCTATCAATATGCAGACGCCTTAATTCCAGAAAGGGCGGCCGCAAACAAATCGTCTCCACATCACCATGTACTCCGTCATCAGGCTGCTCTCCCTCCAACACACACCTCCCTCCCTCACATACCTCACCACCTCATCCCTCCATCTCATCCTCGGGCTTCCCTTCCCCCTCTCCAACTCGTATACACTCACGCCTCTCTTCCTCACATACCTCTCCACCCCGTCCCTCCAACTCATTCTCGGCCTCCCCTCACCCTCTCCAACTCGCATACACTCACACCTCTCTCCCTCACATACCTCACCATTCCAACTCTCCATCTCATCCTCGGGCTCCCCCTCCCCCTGTCATCTCACTCCCATACACCCTCCTAGTCAATCACTCATTCTCCACTGAGGGGAAAAAACAAATCGAGGGAAAAGGGAGTGAAAAAAACCATCTCCATTCTTCCCAAACCTGACGAAGATGATCAGGGAAGTACAAGACCCAACAAAAGTCCAAAAGAGAGAGACAATGAGCCGTGGCGGGGACAAAGAGGCAACTGGAAGGGCCCGGGGAACCACGAACCACAACAAACACCCGGGAACCACACCGGCTACCAACAATGGGCTGATCTTATGGCCGCATCTGACCGTACACAACAAACCTACACCACCATATCTGTGGGGGAACGAAAAACTAGGACAACTCTTTCTACCCCCACAGGGACAAGTTGTTATCATCATCATCATCACCATCATCATCATCTCCCCTCTTTTCCCCACTAGATAGCGTGAGGTAGTGCCACTTCTTGAGGCGATCTGAGCGCTCTACCACTGAACTACGTGTCGTGGGTACATCCTGCATGCCTTTCTTACGAACGACACCTTACAGGGAAAAATGGCAGAGGGTGGAGAAGGGCAACGTATAAATATATTTCCCTTGCGCACGGCACCATAGAAAGCAAAAACATCTGAACCTCAAGAAGCGCTCCGCATTCGCCCCCGTTACGCACGACTTTACCGAGAGACACGATAGAAAATATCGAGAAGCCGTGCGTACACTGTGTATACTTCCCTTACGCTCGAAACCACAGAAGACAAAACAGCAAAGCACCAAGAAACGCTAAATACACCACAAATAAAGCAAAACAACTGAGAATTATGAACTTTAAGATACATACTCCCTGCACACGACACCATCAAAGTACAAGACAAAAGAGTTTCGAGAAAAGCAATATATATATTCTTGCACGCGACGCCATGGAAGACAAAAGCATACGAACATCAAGAGGCGCTGCGTATGTGTCCCCGCTACGCATCCCTCTCAACAGACGCCGAAAAACGTAGCGGAATTCTTGGTTAGCAACGAGATGAGTGCCTTGCCTTAGTGCCGAGGTGCCAGGGTGCCAGCGAGTGGTATAGGTGGCATCATTAGGGGAGAGTGCCAAGTGCCAGGGTGTAAAAGCACGTGTGGGATTAGGTTTTTATATCAGTATCTATATTATGCAGGTTGACTGAACTTACATACCGGAGAGTGAGTAACAAGTAAACTCTCTCTCTCTCTCTCTCTCTCTCCATCTATCTATCTATCTATCTAAGTCTTATCTGTATTTCCTCTACACACTGCCTCAAAGCCCAAGTCGCCCCAGTGTTTACCCTCACTATTTATAAACAGGTTGACTGAACTCCCACACTGAGTCATAAAACTATAAAATAAATAAATAAATACCGGTACCAAAATTACAGGGGGTCTTAAAACACACACACACACACACACACACACACACACACACACACACACACACACACACACACACACACACACAATCCCCATCACCTCTTCAACCCGCGAACGTCTCAGCATCGTTCTAGCTAACCTCAGTCAATTTTCCCCAGCTTAGGAAACGCCTCCCTAGCATGAGGAGGTTAAAGTCCCCATAACCCAAATCAACTTAAGCATCAGGGCAGAGGCGAACCTTAGATGTACTCTTAGGTAAATTTACGTAAAGTATTTCTAGAACGAAGTAAACACAGGTAAAGAGGAAGCCTAATTAACCTGACCTAAATACATGCACAGTTCTAATTACACTCTTCATAATATTTAGTTTGATTATTACACAGCAACACCCTCTCATTAAGTTATTTATTTATCTTTATTTACATGAGGATAATTAAAGGACATATACAGAAATAAATGTGTGAGGAAAAGGGGAAGAAGATCTGTAAAGTCCTCAGGAAATTTTCTTAACACTGAAACTGAGAAAAAAAATACTAGTTCTCTCTCTCTCTCTCTCTCTCTCTCTCTCTCTCTCTCTCTCTCTCTCCACCTGTACTTAATATACCCCCGTCATTCATCATCTTCTCACCTAAAATATCGAGAACAGGTTAACTAAGCGTGTACAGACATCCTGGCAGCTCTCTCTCTCTCTCTCCACCTGTACTTAATATACCCCCGTCATTCATCATCTTACCACCTAAAATATCGAGAACAGGTTAACTAAGCGTGTACAGACATCCAGGCAACTCAAATGGGTTAAATACTCTCGTTAACACCTGACTGACGGCATTTTCCTCAGCTGAATAAAACCGTCTGGCATTAATTCGAGCAAATACCAAGGAGATTCTGTGTCTGTAAAGGAGTTAATCTGATATATGTACACACACACACACACACACACTCATGAGCTGTATTGTAATCCTTTCACTTTGAGATAATTCCCCTCAAGCAGAATCTTATCCTCTAACAGTATCAAGAAGAAACATAAAAAAGGGTTTGTCAAAAATATGAGATCAATGAAGATTGGATGGTGTGTGTGTGTGTGTGTGTGTGTGTGTGTGTGTGTGTGTGTGTGTGTGTGTGTGTGTGAGAGTGAGAGAGAGAGAGAGAACGACACAGGCAGGGGAGGTATATACATAAATAGACACTTCATACCGCCGTCCACTCTGCGTCTGCCCTCTCTCTCTCTCTCTCTGGCTTCTCTTATACTGACTCACTCACATACTTCACCCTTTTTTACGTGGCTTTCAACCACGTCACTCTCTCCACCTCACACTATAAACATTCCTGATCAGCCCAAACTTAAATAACTCTCTCTCTCTCTCTCTCTCTCTCTCTCTCTCTCTCTCTCTCTCTCTCTCTCTCTCTCTCTCTCTCTCTCTCACCTAACCTAACTTACCCTCTTTCTCACCCAGTATCACCCTATCTTCACACTTAATTTAGCCAAACCTAACCCAGGCCTCTCACTCTCACTCACCTGACCTAACCCAAGCTTCACTCTCACCCTCACTCTCACCCCCACCCTCACTCTCACCCCCACCCTCACTCTCACCCTCACCCTCATTCTCACCCTCACTCACTTAACCCAACCTCACCTTCCCTGTCCTATCCCACCATCACCCACCGACCACACCCTGGCTCTTGTCCCATCTCGTCCCCCGTAACCCAGATAAGGGAGATACCAAAGATTCCAGGACAACGGGTACGGCAGGGCGGAAGTACGGGGATGGTACAACAACAACAACAACAATAATAACAACAGCAATAACAAATAAAATGACGACGAAAAAAACTTACTAGCCTCAAGATGACTATAACATGAACAGCAACAGGAAAAATGAAAATAACACTCGTAAAACGGACAACAACAGTACTATACACAGGGACAACTACAACAAAAACAATAACAGAGAAAATAACGATACTTAAAACCACAACCACAACCACAGCAATAACAAAGTGAAAGCAATTAAACTAAAAACGGGGACGATATGAAATGACAGCCCTATATAGAGTACAAATTAACCTCGTCAAATATCCAATCACAAGAGAGAGGGGAGGGGGTGAGCTGGGAGATGGGCAATGAAGTGACGGGGGAGAGGGCGACATGGAGGCGATTTGTTTGTGGCCACCCCTTATGGGATTAAGGCGTTTGGCAATAGAAATAAATAGACAAGAGTTTACCGTCAGTCAACTTAATTTGCAATGGGCCTCTCGTAATGAAGGGGTTAAAGAGGGTATTGGCATGAAAGCGCTTGCAATGTCCGGATCATCTGCTAGACGGAAATTACCTGAGAATTGCGTTGGGCATTTGCAATTACTGAAGGTGAGTGGGTGAGGTGTTCGTAGGAGTAATGCTCTCTCTCTCTCTCTCTCTCTCTCTCTCTCTCTCAGGAGGACGAGGTCATCATATTCTCGATAATAAGTTACGGCGTAAGATTTTTTCGCAATTAAGAGAGACGCAAAGTTGGGTACGACAGGCTAAAACAAAACACAGCAACAACAAAAAAAATGAAAAATAAACATAAAAACACATGACAAACTCCCTCCTGAAAGCGTGTGACCCCTCCTCCCTCCCCCCCAAAAAAAAAACATCACATAGAACATTAACAAGAAAAATAAGTGCAAAACATTGAGAAAAAAGACATACGTTTATACACACACACACACACACACACACACACACACACACACACACACCCACAAACACACACACACACACACACACACACACACACACCATAGCAACAAATCTAAACACTGAAAAAAAAAAAAATACACCCCCCCCAAAAAAAAAATCCAAACTACGTATCCCCGACTTCCTAGCAAACTAGTTCGCTCACCCTACCTTTGTGTGTGTGTGTGTGTGTGTGTGTGTGTGTGTGTATTCCCCTCTTGCTACTATTTAAGTAAGATTTTTTCCACTTTGTTTTTGCTATTTTCATACGATATTGTTCAGAATTGCACTATTTTATTTATTTTTTTATCTCTACCAAGACGATTTCAGTCAGACTTTTCTATTTCGCCTTTGCCACCTCTGAAGGCGTGATCTTTTTTTAGACTTTGGCATTTAATTCTTGCTATCTCCAGACGACTTTACTCACACCTGTCTTCGCTTCTTCCGGGCTTCAGACGGTTTTATTCAGCTCGTATCCGCATCTCCATAAAACAAGGAAGCTCGGTCGCATCACCCAGTTCAACAAAACCATCTGGTCTTAGTTAACCTCAATATACCACCGAAGTGCGTTTCCCTGCAAAGATAATGAGGGTAGTGATGTTTAAGACGTGGGGGGGGAAGGCATTTTCTGGGAACAGGCCCGTCTATCAGTCTCTAAGTCTCGTAAAATATGAAGCTCCCGCATCTCTTATATGTTTCACTTATTTAACCTTCCAGCTGCTAGAATTTCCCTTAGTTGAAGAAAATCGTCTGAAGAAAGCCTGAATATATCAAAGGGAGCAGAGGAATGGTTAAGGGAGCAGAAGAATGGTTAAAGGAGCAGAGGAATGGTTAAGGGATCAGAGGAATGGTTAAGGGATCAGAGGAATGGTTAAGGGATCAGAGGAATGGTTAAGGGATCAGAGGAATGGTTAAGGGATCAGAGGAATGGTTAAGTGAGCAGAGGAATGGTTAAGCGAGCAGATGAATAGTTAAGGGAGCAGAAGAATGGTTAAGGGAGCAGAGGAATGGTTAAGGAAGCAGAAGAATGGTTAAGGGAGCAGAGGAATGGTTAAGGGAGCAGAGGAATGGTTAAGGGAGCAGAGGAATGGTTAAGGAAGCAAGAGAATGGTTAAGGGAGCAGAGGAATGGTTAAGGAAGCAGAGGAATGATTTATCGTGACAGCTTTTCACACTTTGACCATTAAACTTCCCCTCAGACGTATATAATCGCCTAATTCCAGTTTCAATATAATGCTCAAGGGTGTCGAATGAGGTAAGTAAACCAGGATTAAAGAGAGATTAAAGAGAGGCAAGTGCTGGGCCTGACAGAGAAGCTACAAAGTCTCAGCATCTGTGGCACTCTGATTGGCGCTAATGTTTCTCTATCTCACTTACTCTCAATCTCAGTCTGTCTCTCGCATTCCCTCTCTCTCCTCTCTCTCAGGTTAAGCTAGGTTGTTGTCCTAATAAAAAACTAACTAAACAAAAAAATAAAATAACAAATACATAAATAATTCGAGCATTCAAAAATAACACTCTCCAAAATCACCCAATCTGGCCTTCTCTCCATTAACTGAAGACATAATTATTTCTCAGTTCGGATTTATTTTGGTCAGACGCTTACATGGGCTGTGACAACACCAAGAACTGCAGTGACACCGACAAGAATGGCAGTGACTATCTATCTATCTATCTATAGCCCGACGCCCTAATCCCGCAAAGGGTGGCCGCAGACAAAACGCCTCCAAGTCACTCTGTCACCCACCATTTGACTCCCCTCCCCCCAACTCACCCCCCCCTCCCTCATATACCTCTCAACTCCATCCCTCCACCTCATCCTCGGTCTACCCCTCCCTCTCCCTCCCTCCACCTCACTTACATACACCCTCTTAGTCAGTCTTTCACTCTCCATTCTCTCCACATGTCCAAACCACCTCAGTGTATTTCTCCTAATCTTTTCAACCACATCCACATCTACCCCACAACGTTCCTTCACTTCTTCATTCGTCAACCTGTCCCTCCACGCCACTCCACATGCTCCTCTCAAGTAACTCATTTACACTGCTCTCACTCTTGACTTGTTCCCCTCTTGCAAGGTCCACGCCTCGCTTCCATACGTCAGGGTAGGGATCACAATACCATCATGCAGTGACTTCTTAACTTCCATACTCACCTCCCTATTTCTCATCACTGCTTTCAGTGTACCAACAACCTTTCTTCCCTGCTGTACCCTTTCACGTACTTCATCCCCCAAAGTGACACTGACAAGAAATACAGTGACACTGACAAGAAATACAGTGACACCCACAAGATATGCAGTGAAAAAGACAAGAACGGCAGTAGCACCAACAAGAAATGCAGTGACACCGACATGAAACAGAGTGACACCGACAAGAATTGCAGTGACACCGACACCGACACGACAAATGCAGTGACACCAGTGACACCGACAGATATGCAGTGAAAAAGACAAGAACGGCAGTAGCACCAACAAGAAATGCAGTGACACCGACAAGAAACAGAGTGACACCGACAAGAACTGCAGTGACACCGACACGAAATGCAGTGCCACCGACAAGAATTGCAGTGCCACCGACACGAAATGCAGTGCCACCGACAAGAATTGCAGTGACACCGACACGAAATGCAGTGACACCGACACGAAATGCAGTGACACCGAGAAGAAATGCAGTGACACCGACAAGAAATGTAGTGACACCGACAAGAAATGTAGTGACACCGACAGGAAATGCAGTGACACCGACAGGAAATGCAGTGACACCGACAGGAAATGCAGTGACACCGACAAGAAATGCAGTGACACCGACAAGAAATGTAGTGACACCGACAAGAAATGCAGTGACACCGACAGGAAATGTAGTGACACCGACACGAAATGCAGTGACACCGACAAGAAATGCAGTGACACCGACACGAAATGCAGTGACACCGACAAGAAATGTAGTGACACGACAAGAAATGCAGTGACACCAAGAAATGCAGTGACACTGACAGGAAATGCAGTAACAACAGTACGGTGCAGTGTTCTCTGTGACACCAGACCGGGAAGAATATCAGAGTGTGTTGGCAGTGTCTTGTTTTTTTACCTGTGCATGCACCTGACCTCGCCACCACCACCACCACCACCACAGGCAATGTTCATTTGTCCTCATTTTAATCACGTTCTTATTCCACTATTTCTGTAAACATTAGTGACAAACTGTACATCTATGTTCCTATAAATCACGTTTGTATTCACCTGTTTCCGTAAAAATTAATGAATCAGGCTACATTTATTCATATTTTTTTATCCTCCTATTTCTGTTAAAATTAATGACAAGCTAATATTTACTACGCCTCTTTTTTTTTATGATTCTGTAAAAATTAATTATATACTACGAATTCAGGCCTATTATAATCATCTCATTTTTCCACTGTCTCCATAAAAATTAATTATGTATGATGTACTTATGTTACTTTTAATCATCGTTTTTATTCCACACTTTCCACAAATAATTACTGATTTATGTGCTTTATTTCTTCACTATAGGAGACGAAACAACGCAAGCAAACCTCTTTATGATCATTTCTGTTATGGCTTAATTCTTTTTTTTTATTATTCTCTAGGTAAGAGGAGATTGTTTGATAGTACAGGAATAAGCAAAAAAACTGTCTCCTATTTATACTGATTTCATTCCTCCATAAGACTGAAAAACTCGCTGCTACTCCTTTCGTTTTTCTTTCATTTTCTTTCTTTCCTTCTGTCTTTTTATTGCTAAAGCTTTTCTCTATTACTGCTACAATCTGGGTTTAAGAGTTTGCTTCCTCATATCCCCACTCACACACACACACACACACCCAAATATACTAAAAAATCAGAGCATTATACATAAATACGTTCGACCATCTAACATAATTTGCATTCCTATTTTCAGCGTGTATCCTGAACTTTTATGTGGCACAGGTACAACATCGTATATAATTTTTTTTCTTGTCTTCTTCCATGCACTTACACCCACCACCCCTGTCTCTAAAAGCACTCCACGCATGGCACTTAAATTCTCTCTCCTTTCCACCATATTTTCCTTCCCTCATTTTAGTGTCTTCGTGCATAATTTTTCAGGCCATGCAGAGCTCCATATGCACATCTATTCTACCTTCTTTCCATGCACAGCTCCCTTACCTTAAATCTAAATAACACCTGAAATTTACTGTACAGGTATCCTCTTCTTTTTCTGACTGTCTGCCTTCTTCCTCTATTTTCGTTTTCCTACAGTTCTACTACGCACACTAGGAAGCATCACAAACATATCTTTTTTCTGTTTTTCTCAAGCATTACATTCCAGTACACTAGTTTTTTGAGGACTCGTAACTGAACACACACACACACACACACACACACACACACACACACACACACACACACACACACACACACACACACACACATTCTCTCCTTTTTATCACGACTTGCATTCCTGACTTCCGAATTTTGTGCATGTCTATACAACCCAAACAAATAATCACAATCACCTCTTATGCCTTCATTCCAGCATTGTATATATTTCCTTTCAATAGATTTAGTAGTACTCAAAATTTATCATACTCATATTATTTTTCTCTCTTCACTCACATATCTGCCTCTTTGTCATTTTAGTGCCTTCCTCCACTTCTACTTGGCACTGGAGGAAAGAATAACAAACACGTATTTTATAGCTTCTTAAGTCAGTAACTTCAAGTACGTAAATTTTCAAAAACACTCTAAACAATATATTTTCCTTTCTTAAATGGTTTGCTTCCCTGATTTCAAAGATTTTCGTATATACTTATTTTGTACAAGAAGAAAACATCGTAAGCACACTTTTTTCTGCCTTCCTCCACGACCTAAATGCCACTCTCTCTCTCTCTCTCTCTCTCTCTCTCTCTCTCTCGTACGTTTCGCTTTCCTGAATTTCCCTATTTTCCCGCAAGCACAAGCAGAGCATCCCAGACATTTTTTTTTTTTTTCTGGTCTTTACACAATATCCCTTTCTCTCCTACTGCATGCTTTCCTTTCTTGAATTTCGGTGATTATTGTAAGTAATATAAACACAGTATTTTAAACTTCCTTCCAAGCTTTAAATTCTAAACATCTTCGTCTTAAAACAAACATTAAACACAATATCCTCTCCTTTCTAACACGTTTCGCTCTCATGAATTTCCTAAGTTTCCCCCACGTAACAAGTAGAGCATCCCATTTTCTTTTTGCCTCTCTTACCTTCATTTGTCAATATCCCCTCCTCTCCTCTATCAAATTTCGTTTTCTGTGCTTTATTTATTTTCCAACTTTTCCACATGGCACAGAAATTCATCATGAGCATTTTTTTTTTAACTTAAAAAATGGAAATAAAATACACAAATATCGTTTTCTTCCTCTCGTGATTCA
>NC_137000.1:10744130-10794130 GCF_032717465.1 Coenobita brevimanus | reverse complement strand
GTTAATGTATGAATGACAAAGGGTTAGAGTATGAATGACAAAGGGTTGGAGTATGAATGACAAAGGGTTGGAGTATGAATGACAAAGGCTTAGGGAATGAATGACAAAGGGTTGGAGTATGAATGACAAAGGGTTGGAGTATGAATGACAAAGGGTTGGAGTATGAATGACAAAGGGTTAGAGTATGAATGAAGGATGAACCTCACCTGAACAGCCCTGCCCAAGACTCAATCACCTGGCCATTACGAAGCTCCTTTGCCTTGATAGAACTTAAGACTTTTTCGTTTCACAGGTCATAACTTCCTTGTCATTAAACTGGTGATTCGATTATGTATTTTTGGTGAAGCCTTAAGGTGTGTGTGGGTGAGGGTGTGTTGGGGGCTGTGTGTGTGTGTGTGTGTGTGTGTGTGTGTGTGTGTGTGTGTGTGTGTGTGTGTGTGTGTGTGTGTGTGTGTGTGTGTGTGTGTGTGTGTGTGTGTGTGTGTGAGAGTGAGAGAGAGAGAGAGAGAGAGAGAGAGAGAGAGAGAGAATCACTTACCAGAATTAGGGTGAAATGGACGCTGATGGTGGGGACAGAGGATGCTGATGGGATGTGTGAGTGTGAAGTGTGGTAGGGTGTGGTGTGGTGTGGTGTGGCGAGGTGTTTTTGTGTGTTCCGGCTGCTGTGGGGTGTGGTACAGTGTGGTAGGATGTGGATGGTGTGGTGCAGGAGGGATGTACTGGGGTGTGGTAGGGTGTGGTGTTAGTGTGGCGAGGTGTGGTGTTATTCTGGTGGTGTGTAGTGATGGTCGTGCTTACTGAATGTGTTGATGTAATGGTATGTGGTGATGGTGTGATGTGGTGTGGTGTGATGTGGTTTGGTGGTGTGGTAGGAAGGTAGGGTGTTGGGGACAGGAGCAGATGGTGTGGTGGTGTGGGGTTAGTGTGGTAATTATATAAAAAAAGTGATAATGATGGAGAGGTGTGGTGGAAATGGTCTCTCTCTCTCTCTCTCTCTCTCTCTCTCTCTCTCTCTCTCTCAGAAGGTGCTTTTAGTTCTCCATCCCTCTCTCATTTTTTTTCCCTCTCTCTCTCTCAACCTCGCTTTTCAACACGGCACACCTGCTTTTCATTTCCTCGCTCACAGTCACTTTCACACACACTTTCTCACACTTTTACATTACGATATTGGTTTTCTCTCTCTCTCTCTCTCTCTCTCTCTCTCTCTCTCTCTCTCTCTCTCTCTCTCTCGCCTCATCAGCCCGCCACAAATATCGCTCCCAGGAAGATTAAGATAAACAAACTATTAAGCCAGAGAAAACTAGGAAGTGTTTACAAATACTGAGCACCCTATGACTATGCGCTTAGGTGACGCAGATCTAAGGGATGCGGGATAAGGAGTGAGAGGAAAAGTGAGGGTTGGAATGAGAGTGAGAGATGAAAGGGTGAAGACAAGGGTGAGGAGGGAGGGTGAATGGTGTGGGATGAATATAAGGGATGAGGATGGGGGATAAGGAAGCAAAGTATAAGGGGACGAGGTATGAGGGAAGGAGGATGAGGGAAGAGTGGAAGAAAAGCTGAAAGTCAAAAATAAAAAAAACGACAGAGAAATGAAGGGGAGAAGAAGGGTGAAAGATAAGGGATAAAGAGGAGATGAGGGCTGAAAATGATGGATGAGGAATGAGAGTATCAGGGGACAGGATATGGGGGAAGAAGGATGAGGGGTGGGAGGTAAAGTAGAGGATAAGAGCAGAGATGACGGTGAGGGGAAAAGTGGAGGGAAGATTAAGTGGTGAGGGGAAAACGTGAAGGATAAGGAGTGAGAATGAGAGATAGGTGACCGAGTATAAGGGGAAAAGATGAGGGGAAAGGGATGAGGGGACAAAGGAGAGGTAATTGACTTAACGACAGAAGAGCTGAGAATGAGGGTATGGACAGTGAGGGGAGGTAAGGGGAGATATGATGGTGATATTCAGGTAAAGTGTTAGGGAGAGAGAGGGGAGATGGGGCGAGGGGAAAGAGGTGTGTGTGTGTGTGTGTGAGTGCGTGTGTGAGAGAGAGAGAGAGAGAGAGAGAGAGAGAGAGAGAGAGAAATAACAATCACAAAAACACAAAAATCACACCAAATCACAAGTCCCAGTCACACAGATCTCCCCAAATATAAACCTAAAACAACTCAACAAAACTCAAACTAAAACAATTCCATACATCTAATTCCTAAGTTATCCACGCACAATATCTCTCCGTGAATAATCATGACAAGAATAAATTTACCCATTTTTCAGCCTTAATGAATAGCCACGTTGTATATAAAGGAGGACTCAAAAAATGCTATAAATAAGAATAAATACGTTTGTAGTTATAAAAGAGAGAGAGGGATGGAATATCAATGAGTGCTTTCGGTTTGCTGACGCTGTCTTGGTGGAAACATTCATCCTTTTGCAACTTATTTACGTCTCCGTAACTCAGTGGCAGGATACAACAATACTATGGCACTACTGTATATCCTTTCTATAGCACTTCTTCATGATTAGCACCATATTCTAGTGTTTATCTAGCATTCGCGATGGACAGATGGCTATTTTTCGCCTAGTTAAAATGAACAGAGTATAGCTGTAATGGAAGGGAAAATTGTGAGAGTGAGCAAGTGAATTAATTGGTAAAAGTGTTGGGTCCTTTGTGTGTCCACTGTTATGAAGGTTACTGGTACATTTGAAGAGGAGAGGAGAAAAGAATAAAGTGAAGAGGAGAGGAGGAGAAAGTGGAGAGGACGGGAGAAGAAAGTGGAGAGGAGAGGAGAGTTGTGATCAGATGAATAATGAGGAGAGGAGAGGAGAATGGAAGGGAGTAGAGAAAAGGAGAGGGTAGAGAGAAGAGGAGAGGAGAGGACACGACGAAAAGAGAGGAAGAGTGGGGAGAAGCAAGAGAAATTGATGGGCAGAGGGACAGAAATGGTGACACAAGAATAACACAAAGCACAAGGGAGGATAAAAGACGGGGAAAGGAAAGAATAGAAAAGAATGGAAGCTGAGATGAAAAGAAACAATAGGGGAACAGAAGACAAAGACGAGAAGAGAAAAGAGACGAGACGAGACAAGAGAAGAGGGAAAAAATGAAAGAAGACAGAAAGAATTACACCAACACAAAAACATCACCCCTGTCTCCTTAACCAGATTGCAACACACTTTCCTTCATTCTGTCCCCAACTCTGTTCCAACTAAGTCCCTTTGTTCACTCCCTGGTGCTCATGATCGCCTACAAGAGAAAAATCAGTCAAAGAAGAACACTTGCTTTGAGGGTTTGATTTTAGAACCACTTTGAGTTTGCTTTGAGGATGATGTGAAGGTAAAACTGAATATAGCACAAGGTCAGTTATATTATTTGGGGACCTAACGTATCCTAACTACTACCATCAGCTGCTGTACCTATCCAAGCCTAATAACCTCCCTAGTCTATCCTAACCTACCTTCCTTAAAAGTATTCCTTAATATGACCACGCTCTTATAAATCATCTTAACCGTGTCCCTGAGAGACATTATATGAGCGAAAAAAACCCAGCCACCCTTATGACTTCAACTCTTAAGGGTCACATTTGACTGGAGAGCCTTAATCCACTAGACCACCACCTTCCTGGCGTACCCCCACCTTCTTCCAGCCATCCCGGTCTTCTACAACCTTCCTTACATACATATTTACTGGATCTACACACTTCATACTTTCTTCTTGGTCTGTTACATCTAACCAAATTTCTTTTAGGCACCATCCCTCACAAACTTCCTCTCTCTCTCTCTCTCTCTCTCTCTCTCTCTCTCACAATCAGACAGCAAGCTATTAATAACCCTGCTATTAACCTCTCTCCCGCAAAGGCTATTTCTTGCTCGCTCTCTCTCACAATCAGACAGCAAGCTATTAATAACCCTGCTATTAACCTCTCTCCCGCAAAGGCTATTTCTTGCCCGCCATCCATCAAACACTCCCAGCAAATTTGATCGACAGGGAAATGAAAAAGAAAAAAAAAATGCTGGAATTTTTATTTTCGCTCGACCCAGCAACTGCACATCACACCAGCCACATCAGACAGACTCACTCTCTCACTCTCTCTGTCTCTCTCTCTCTCCCTCTTTTAGCATCTTTTATTCATCTCACCCTTCATCTCCGATCCCCCCGTCTCTCTCTCTCTCTCTCTCTCTCTCTCTCTCTCTCTCTCTCTCTCTCTCTCTCTCTCTCTCTCATTTTTAGCATCTGTTTTCCTCCTCTTACCTTCATCTCCGATCCCCCCCGTCTCTCTTTCTCTCTCTCTCCACATCAAAGGCCTTCCCGGTGCCAGTGACCTCTCAACACATGATGCTATTTTTTTTGTTTTGTTTGAGGTGAGCGAATAGTCTTTTATCATCAAAATTTTTCTCAAGCGAATTACCATCCTTCATTTTAATCTTAATTCAAAAAGGAAATTGTTCTTTCATGTTAGTAATTTATGAGGAATTCTGTTCTACATGTTATTAAATTGTGAAATAACTTGTTCTGTGATTTGTTATTATTTGAAAGGGGTTCGTCTTGTTAATAATGAACATGAAATGGTCTGTTCTTCATGGTACTAAAGAATGATACGATTTTATTTTTATAATGTGCGTCTCTCTCTCTCTCTCTCTCTCTCTCTCTCTCTCTCTCTCTCTCTCTCTCTCTCTCTCTCTCTCTCAACAATTTTACGTAACATCCGATAATTGGGATATATTCAACACCTGATTCGTGTCCTTCTCTCTCTCTCTCTCTCTCTCTCCCCTGACTGACTGACTCCTCCAATCCCTAACCACGAATCACCACATCTATCCCTTCGATCCGATGCCCTTTTTCTCAGTCTATTCTTGCTCTCAGACGCTTTTCCTCAGCTCTAGGGAGGCTACTGGAACTGGAGGGGTTAGCTACAGCCTTCATTAACCCCTTCACTAAGAGAGGCCTCCCAAAAAGCTGAATAAAATCGTCTGGAGGCAGCATGAATTAATCAGTAAAAACGCCAGGTAAACAGAGGGAATAAAGCACTATAGCTGCTTTATTTTTCACCTGAGGGAACTGGGCAACTCCTCCATGAATAATAGTCATAGTTACATTAAATTAGATTACCAAGGTATAACTGAGTCTCCTTGGTTACTAGTCGAGTTTACCCCCATAACTTGAAGACACTAGGCCATCAACTGAGCTAAAAAGGGGCTAGGGATTTTTGTCAGGTCGAATTAACCACACTATAGGTGAAAATTATTAAGTGATATTACGCCTGACGATACTTACTATGAGGAGACAGCAACAGCAATGACAGCAACATACCTGCAATGAGAAGAGGAGAAAGATGTTAGTGAAAGGATTGTTTAGGTCTCTCTCTCTCTCTCCCTCTAGTGGTACCTCGAGGAGTTAATATTGAAGTCCTCAGGGAAGCGACCATAAGAGGCTTCTCCAGTACAACATTCATAAGCCCCTGAGAGAGAGAGAGAGAGAGAGAGAGAGAGAGAGAGAGTCATCCACACTAACAGCCACTCCAATCTCTCTCTCTCTCTCTCTCTGTCTCTCTCTCTCTCTCTCTCTCTCTCTCTCTCTCTCTCTCTCTCTCTCATACCCCAGTCACATCCCGGAACTCTCGCCACCACAGAAGCGAAGGACATTACAGATTTTTTTTTTTTTTCATTTTTTCTTTTCTTACTTTTTCCTGCCGGCTGGGAGAGATATACGAGAGAGAGAATTTCTTAACTATCTTTTCACTGACCTCATTACGATGGGCTACAAAGACAGATATATAGATAGACAGATAGATAGACACAGATGGACTGAGATAGACTGATAAACACTGATGGGTAGACAGACAGTAGACAGAAAGATGGACAGATAGACAGACAGATAAGCAGATAGATAAACAGATAGACAGACAGACAAACACAGATAGATAGACTGGAAGGTAAGACAGACAGACAGACAGATACAAAGAGACAGATAGACACAGACTGAAAGACAGAATGGTAGACAAACAAACAGACCAACAGAGATAGACAGACAGACAGACATAACACCGCGCCTTCCTCTACCCTACCTGGAGCATCAAAGAGACAGGTGAGAGAGCTTCAATAATTTCGCGGTGTTGTGTCAGTCAGCCGCCGTCAGCCCGTCAGCCAGGCCTTCGTCAGCCTTACCTGCCACCACCATCTCCTTCAACATATCCACCTGCTCAACCACGTGTACATACATACATACATACACACATGCACGTACACATACATACATATATACACATACAGACATACACATACATACATAGACATTCACACATACCTTGCATACTGTACATACATACATACACAAGCATACATACATACATACACACATACATACATACACGTACACATACATACATACACGTACATATACATACACACATACATAGTTTATACACTCGCACGCCATTAAACCCCTAAATCCCCTGTGTCATATAATTATATATATTTTTAAACAGATGAAAGACAGACGAAGAAAAAAAAACAAATAAAATCTTTCCCTCTCCAGCCAGTTTTATCATTTAGTGTTTTTTTTAGTTGGAAGGGTTTAATACAGTGTTCTTTACCTCCTTTACTACAAGAGGTCTGTCGTAAGCTCAATAAAATCGTCTGGTTGTAGCTAAGATAAAAAAAAATACGTACTCGGATGGTAGAGGTCAAGCTAGAGAGGGTCCTTCGTTGTTGACCCTTCCGCCGCGTGACCTTGGCTATCAATTATTGCCTGGGAAGGAGGAAGGGGAGGAGGAAGGGAGAAGAGGGAGGAGGAGGGAGGAGGAAGGGTAGGGGGAGGAGATGAATGGGGAGGAGCACTATGGGGTACAAGGGGGAACGAAAGAGGGAGTGGGGAAAGTGAGGTGGTGGGAACAGGGGGTAAGAGAGAGGGAAGGGGAAGGAGGGGGAAAGGGAGACGAAGAAAATAAGGTGGCTGTGGGGTAAGGGAGGGGGGAGGAGGGGGAGAGGGAGGAGGAAGCAGGAGAGGGAGAGGGGGAGGGAGGGTGGTCAGGGTCAAGACAGATGGTGGCACCTCACACACACAGGCACTCTATTAACTTGGCCAAACTAATGGTGACATCAATACACCATGCCTGTTCCTGACGTCACCACTGGGCCCTCAGCTGAACTGGGGTCGTATGCATAAAAGATCCTAACAATTTCCTAACAACCAAAAGATCCTAACAACTTCCTAACAACCCAAAGATCCTAACAATTTCCTAACAATAAACAAGATCCCAGTAACATCTAACACTTATCACACACCCCTTTTGTTTTTTGCATTTTTCTCCTTTTTCTCGTCTTTTTATCCCAATATTTTCTCTAACTTTGAAGTGTTTGGTACCTGAGGGAAGATTAACGTATACATAAACCATCTCAGGCACAATTTAAGCCTCGGAGTGTTTATAAATATGGGTCCAGGTGGGCAAAGACCTGTATACACAACCGGTCAGCTCTAAAATTGTCTTCCTCGGTCTCTCTTTCCCACTATGATTAGTCTCGGTTTGTTTTCATCTGACGGTACTGGGTCACTCTTCCAGTACGAATAGTAAGTCGTGGTTGCATGAAATTCGATAGGCCTTACTTGAGAGGCACGAACGAGTCTCCTTGGTTACTAGTCAAATTCATCTTCCAATCTGGCTACACCTGGCCATTAAAGGAGCTGAAAGGGGTTACGGACTGTTATCAGATGGAAACAAACTCGAATCAACCAGATCTTGTGTGTGTGTGTGTGTGTGTGTGTGTGTGTGTGTGTGTGTGTGTGTGTGTGTGTGTGTGTGTGTGTGTGTGTCTTACCATTTCTTTGGAAGGATAAGTGTCCTGGTTCCAGACCTTTGGCACTTTCTTGTTTGCATTAAAAAAAATCGTGTAGTCGTTAAGTGATTTTATTCATGTAACGAAAAGTGTATGAGTGTTACTAACATCATCACTGCCCACTGGTTTATAAGTGACATCAGTAATCAAGCTCCTGATTTCACCAACGTTCCCTTTTATCTGGTCTTTAATTCCTCCTACCATTTAACGATTTCACTAAGCACAGAGGGTGATGTAACCTTCCTCTGACCTCACCACTGCCCCCTGGTAAATGAGTGACATCAAAACAAGGGCTAGTGACGTCAGCTCTGGCCCTAACGGTGTCTGGTGATGTAAGAGGGGGTGTATGGAAGTCTGGCTCCACATCAGGTAAAGGTCACATGATTAACTGAGGTGTTAGGGGGCTTCCCTGATGCTCTGATATTTCTCCCTACCTTGCCCTTTTCACTCCCTTTTTTTCTCTACCATTTCTTCTCCTTCCTCTCTTCCTTCTCTCTTTTCTGCTTTTCTTCCTCTCTCTCTTCTCTCTCTCTCTCTCTCTCTCTCTCTCTTGACGTGTAAAGGGGTCTCGCTAATGCTTATATTTCTCCCTACCTTGGCCTTTTAACTCCCTATTTCTCTACAATTTCTTCTCCTCCCTTCCTATCTTTATCTCCATTCTCTTCTTTTCATCCCTACGTTCTTTCCCTCCGCTCCCTTCCACTCGTTTTTTTTTTACCTCAGTTATTTTTCCTTTCCTACTCATTTTTTTCCCCTTCCCTCTCACACTCCCTAACGTTCACTTTTTCTCATATTAGTCTTCACCTTCCTCACAACTTCTCTCTCTCTCTCTCTCTCTCTCTCTCTCTCTCTCGCTCGCTCTCTCGCTCCCACGCACTAAAAAACCTCCCTGTGTCGAATCCATCCCCTTAAATATTTTACCTGAGCACATCTGAGCCTCCCACTTCTACAGGTGAGAGAGAGAGAGAGAGAGAGAGAGAGACAGACAGACAGACAGACAGACAGACAGAGATTATTATAAACGCGCACACACACACGCACACACACACACACACACACACACACACACACACACACACACACACACATACACACACCTACCCATACACACAAAGAAAGTAAGACTAAAAAATCCCTTAAATTCCCTCTCTCTCTCTCTCTCTCTCTCTCTCTCTCTCTCTCTCTCTCCAGCAAACACAAGGATAAGGTCAGATATTTTGGGCCGACATTTGGGGGAATGAGAGAGCCGTGTGTTACCCTCTCCCAAAAGGTCACACATAGCCCTGCGTGACCTAAGACTGAAGGATCCTGGGTCTTGGAAAGTGGAGACGAAGGAATTGAGTTTTATTTCAGGCATCTTAATTTTCTGTCTTTTCTTAGCCTTGTCATGCCACCAAACGCTTAGCCAGTTACCTTCCCTTTATTTAGAGTCGAGGATCATTCAAGACTGATGGTATGGGGCAGTAAAAAATTTGGAGTATGAGCCGGTAAGCAAAAGGCAGTACGCTAACAGGTCGTTCCCCACATAATCCCCATGCATTTCCCCGGGGTCTGGAAGGCTATTTTTTTTATATAAGGAAGAAAGAACCAAAGGCTGTACATACAGTATATTAACCTAAGGCATATACTGGCCTAACCTCAGTCCCTTCTACTTCACAACCTCCTCTTTTCTTTGTCATGCGAGTGTGTGTGTGTGTGTGTGTGTGTGTGTGTGTGTGTGTGTGTGTGCGTGTGTGTGTGTGTGTGTGTGTGTGTGTGTGTGTGTGTGTGTGTGTGTGTTTTATAACCTGCCTGTGACCCTAATGGAGGAGAATTCAACACCAATCCACGGCCACCTTAAATCCAATCCTAACACTCCAATCCTTAACCTGTCCCCCTTCTCAGCTGGCAATGATCACGGAATCTTCCAATCAGCAGTCCGTTTCTTTACCACTTGACCACCACTTTACTACTGACCTGGCCATCTCCCTTAATAAATCTCCCTTTATTCGTGATCCTCCCTTTACTGGCAACTGTTATCCTCTTTTTTTTTTTTTTTTTTTGACATACTCGACAACTCAATCTTCAACAAGTCAAATATCTCCCAAATTTTATCAATTATATTTTTATTATACCTTATTTCATATATACAGGTAGTGAAAAAGAGCCAGGATAAACATGATGATGATGATGATGATGATGATAATGACGATGATGATACAGGGAATGATGATGGTGATTATAATATTGATACTGACGATGATAGTGATGATGATGATTGATGATGATGATGATGATGATGATGATACAGGTAATGATGATGATACAGGTAATGATGATGATGATGATGATGATGATGGTGGTGATTACAAATATGATACTGACGATGATACAAGTGATGATGATGATGATGATGATGATGACAATGTGCTCTCTCCCTAACTCCTCCACCAAACCCATACACTAAAACCCATAGAGACGCAAGGTATATGGGAGTACTTCAGAGTCTGTAGGCAGGTGTGTGAGTGTGTGTACGGGGATGGATATGGGTCTCAGGGGAGGGGTTGAGGTATGGGAGTTTATGGGGTGGTAATACCAGTAATGGTGTGTGTGTGTGTGTGTGTGTGTGTGTGTGTGTGTGTGTGTGTGTGTGTGTGTGTGTGTGTGTGTGATAAACACATACATATAGATAAATGGATACATACATTCATACGCACAGAGAGAGAGAGAGAGAGAGAGAGAGAGAGAGAGAGAGAGAGAGAGGCGCAGTTGAATCGACCAGGTTCACTCCGCCTCCCATTACCAATAAAAGTTCAATTGCATAACAGTATTGAGGATGTGTGCACGTGTGACCTTCTCTCTCTCTCTCTCTCTCTCTCTCTCTCTCTCTCTCTCTCTCTCTTTACCGCTCTATCTGCCTATTTGTGAATCTATATATCAGTAGAAAATAATATATATGTACCGGTACCTATTTATATTTGTTCCTATATCTAATCTACCTCTATGTCTTTTTATCAGTTCTCTCTCTCTCTCTCTCTCTCTCTCTCTCTCTCTCTCTCTCTCTCTCTCTCTCTCTCTCTCACTCGGTCCCCACCTTACGTAACAGCCGATAATAGTGATTTATTCAACAGATGATTCGAGGCCTCCCCCCTTCCCCCCCTCTCTCTCTCTCTCTCTCTCTCTCTCTCTCTCTCTCTCTCGTTGGATTTGTTATAGCTCCTATTACACGTCTTCAGATAAAGAGAATTAACTAGATAAATACATATAGCCAAGACAGACAGACACCACTAAGCAAAGAAATCCATTAACAGATATAGATAGATAGAGATAGATAGATAGACAGATAGATAGACAGACAGATACGAGTAGATAGACAGACAGGAGAGAGAAAGAAAGGTAGAGAGAGACAAACACGGTCACGGAACTGTCCCATATCCAAAAGAAACAAAGAGAAAGATAGGAAGAAAGAAAGTGAGAGAGTGAGATAGTAACCAAGGCCACGCCATTGTCCCCATATCCATAAAACTCATTGTAATCTGCTTTTCAGGGATCGAGGGAGCGAGGGGGTACTCAAGGGACTTGAGAGAGAGAGAGAGAGAGAGAGAGAGAGAGAGGCGTCACACACACACACACACACACACACACACACACACACACACACACACACACACACACACACACATGTCCACCACCGTCGTCTGGTAAGAAGCATGATGTAAGAGGGCTGACGTGACCAGCTTATGTCCTCTCTCTCTCTCTCTCTCTCTCTCTCAGTAAAGACCAGGGAATCCTCTGGAAATGGCTGTTCTCATCCCCTCTCTACTCCCTTCATATCCTCCCCGTCTCTCTCTCTCTCTCTCTCTCTCTCTCTCTCTCTCTCTCCACTCTATTCACTCTCTCACTCCCTCCAACTCACACTCTCCCCCCTCCATCCTCTCTCCCTTTTTCTTCAACTCCCTTCCTCCCCTCTGTCTTCTTTTCTCCCCCTTACCCCCTCCCGTTTCGCTCCCACACTTCCCTCCCCTCTCCTCTCTCTTTCTCTCTCCCCTCTCCCCTCCCCTCCCCTCTCTCTTTCTCTCCCCCCTCTCCCCTCCCCTCCCCTCCTCTCCCCCTCTTGTATCGCCTGGCTCGAGTTGAAACAGCTCCCTCTTTTTGTCTTTCTCTCCCTGCAGTTATTTCCTCCCTCCCTCCTCCCTCCCTTCCGTCTCTCCCTCCTCCCTCCCTTCCGTCTCTCCCTCCCAACCTCCTCCCTTACTTCCCCTTGCTCGGTTCCTCTCTCCCTATCTCCCAATCTCTCTCCATTTCCCTCTTTCATCCTTTCTCCCCTTTCCTCCCCCTCCTCTCTCCCTCTCCTCACCATGTATTTCCTCTCCTCATATTTTTTCCTCCCTGTCTTCTTCCACTTCCCCTACTCTCCTCTCTTTAATTTTCCCTCCTCCCGTTCCTTCTCTCCCTCTCTCTCTCTCTCTCTTATTCCATCCAACATCTCTTCCTTCCTTTCTCTTCCCTTTCTTTCTCTCTCCCATCCTTTCCCTCTCTCTATACCTTCCTTTCCTTCTCTCCCCCCCTCCTAACTCCTCCCTCCTCTTCTCATCTCACATCTCTCATTCTTTCTCCCCGTGCTTTATCACTTCTCTGGAACGCACTGTACTACTCTCTCTCTCTCTCTCTCTCTCTCTCTCTCTCTTCTCCCTTCTGTTCCCCCTCCCTCCTCCTCTTCACTTGCAGATTCTCGTCCTCTCTCACTGCCTCTCCATCTACCTCCTTCATCTCTTTCCTTTTTCCCTCTTCATTCTCCCTCTCCTCCCTTTCACCTTCTCCCCCTCCCTCTCCTTAACCTCCCAACTCTCTCCCTCCCTCATTCTCTCTCCATATCTCTCCCACTCAGACACACTCCTTTCCTTCCATTCTTTCCTCCCTCCTTCCTCTCTTAACTTCCTTCCCCTACCCCACTTACATATTTCATCCCTCCTTCATTCCATCTCTATCTTCTCTCCCTCCTCCGCTCCCCATCTACCCCTTTCCTCCCCATTGTTTCCCTCCTCACCTCTCTATTTCCCTCCCTCCCTCCCTCTCTCTCTCTCTCTCTCTCTCTCTCTCTCTCTCTTCCCTCCCTCCTTGACACAATCCAATCCTGCTTCACTCTCAACGGGAATTTGATCCACTTTGGCTTATGTTTTCTTACCTAAACTCTCTCTCTCTCTCTCTCTCTCTCAGTGAAGGAATAAAAACAACAGGGAGGGAAGGGAGGGAGGGAAAAGGAGAGAAGAAAGGAAGGGTGGACTGAAGGACAAGGGAGGTAAGGAAGGGACAGAGGGATGGAGGGAAAGAAGGAGAGTGAAGGATGGAAAGAGGAAGGGAGGGTGAAGGAGGGAGGGAGAAAAGAGAGAAGGAGGGGGGAAGGAGAGAGAGGAAGAGGGCTGGTCATTGCTAAGGTACCCAGGATAAAAGGATGAGAGTAAATGTGGTACTCTCTCTTTCTCTCTCTCTCTCCTATCACAGTACTCCCTTCCTCATTTCCATCACTACCCTCCATCACATGCCACCACCCTCTTACCACCTAACACAATCACCATCCATCTATCCCCATCAATCCTCATCCAACGTCTCTCTAACACCTAACCTAACACCATCACTACCCAACCTAACCACTCCTAACACAGGCAACCCAAACCAAACACAGCAACACACAGCATAACAAAACACATCACATACCCATAACATATCGGTAACGCACATATCACACACCATAACAAAACTCACAACATAACAAACATAACACTCCAATATAACACCGAAATCCTAATCTAACACTGCCTAACCTAACACCTAACACGTCTAAGTAACAGAATCCATCGCTCACCCATATTGAAAAGTGTCCCTCAACAACTTTTCGTGTTTTATTTTTTTTCAGACTTTTCCGTTCAGTAACCTGGTCTTTTTATTTTCTTCTCTGTTGGTCGACCAGGTGACTTTCCCACCGAGACAGCTGTTTTTTATTGTTTCTCTCTCTCTCTCTCTCTCGCTACATAGACACAGCTGTTTTTTATTGCTTCGTTCTCTCTCTCTCTCTCTCTCTCTCTCTCTCTCTCTCTCTCTCTCCCTCCCTCTCTCTCTCTCTCTCTCTCTCTCTCTCTGTCTCTCTCTCTCTCTCTCCCTAGCGCAGTAGTCCATTTACGGCAGGTTGATCAAGTTAACAGTGCTGGGGTGAGAGAGAGAGAGAGAGAGACACACACACACACACACACACACACACACACACACACACACACACACACACACACACACACACACACACCATGACCTCCAATAATATAAACACGAAATTCCCAATAAAAAAAAAATCCAATCGATTCTCCGGAGCCAAGAGAGACTGATGACCTGCCGTACCGACTATTTGACTGCGATAGATAGATAGATACATACATACATACATACACATACATACATACATACATACACACATACACACATACATACGTAGGAAGACAGATAGAGACAGACAGACAGACAGATGGATAGATAGACTGACACAGAAAGATAGATAGATATACATATTGACAGACAGATAGATAGACAGATAGATGGTTTAATAAACACGTGGATGGCTGAGACAGGCAGACAAACAAATCAAAAGACAGAGACATGACAGTTCAGAAAAATTGACAGATGGATGGATGGATGGATGGATGGATGGATGGATCGAAGGATGGATGGATGAACTGATGGACGAAAGGATAAACGGATGGATGGATGGATGGATGGATGGAAGGATGGAGGAACTGATGGACGGAAGGATAAGCGGATGGATGGATGGATAAATAAATGGATGGAAGGATAGATCAACAAACACGCAGAGAGACTGAGATAAACAGTTGACGGATAAACAGAAAATTAGATAAAAATGACTAAGAACAACAAACATACATACATACATACATAGAGACAGACACACAGACAGACAGACATAAAAAGGGGATTACGGCAACACTGCGGCGAAGGGAAGGAGAAAATTTTAGGAGTATCAGAAAAATGAGCTTTACTGAGATGAAAAGCTTGGTCTGACCCGCGGGAGTACAAAGGAGTGCAAAGGAGTACAAATGGGGTACAAAACAGAACTCTTTAAGTCCGTACGGGGGTGTTAGAGAGAGAGAGAGAGAGAGAGAGAGAGAGAGGGCCAGCCTTAACAAAAAAGACACATTAATTATAAGATATAGAAGGATAGACAGATAGACAGAAAGACATATAGGTAGATAAATAGATAGATAGATAGACAGACTGATAGATAGATAGATAGATAGATAGACAGATAGACAGACAGACATATACATAGATAGATAGACAGACAGACAAACAGGCAGGCAGACACTGACATATAGACCACGAGACAGACAGACAAAGAAAGACAGGAAAAGAATCAATGCTCCCTTATATATAGACAGAAGGTATTTTGCGGTACAGAATTCTGGGAAGGGAAAATGCTCGGTCTTGCGAAATAATATGGGGAGACGGGAGAGGGGGGAGCTTTATGGAAAGACGGGGAGAAGTGGGGAGAAGAGTGTCTAAAAACCTTGAAGGGGGAAGAAAAGAAGTGGGGAGAGAGAGAGAGAGAGAGAGAGAATGGAGGAGGAAGAGAGAAAGTGAACCGCAAAAATAGCGATAGGTGGGAGGGGCGAGGGAGGCTCGGAGATAGGACTGAAAATATGAGAGAGAGAGAGAGAGAGAGAGAGAGAGAGAGAGAGAGAGAGAGAGAGAGAGAGAGAAACGCGAGGAGAAATGACAACAGCTAAAAAAAAAAAAATGTACTAAAAACAACACGAGAAAAATAAACAGCTCTCGAAAAAAAAGTGGGAAAAAAAAGAAACCCAAGAAAACACAAATTAATCTCTATCCTGGAACCTGAAAAAAAAAAAACGTTAAAAAAAACGAGAAAAATGAGTAAGACGAAAAAAGAAAGCAAGAAATAAAGTAGGCTAAAAAATATCATAAAAAGGAAAAGACTATGGGGAAAGAAAATGAGTAATGCTTAATATAGTGAGGAAAAAAGAAAATGGCAAAGAAACAAAGGGAATGTGTACTCAAAATCCTCTACCCAAAAATGAAGACTACAAGAGGGAAGAAAAATAATGATTATGTCACTTAGAAAAAAAAAAAAAAATGTACTAGGAATGCTGCGAAAGGAAGAAGGGTGAGTGTTTCTATATAAGAGTGAGGGAATTTCTCTCTCTCTCTCTCTCTCTCTCTCTCTCAACAACATCACCATCACCTTCATTACCGTGACCCAGTATAAGGTGCAAGGGGTCACTGCCTTATCCCGGTCAACACCCCTGCCTCACCCTGCCTCAACAACACCCGCTGACGTCATACAGGGAGGCAGGAGGGGGGTAGGCAGGAGGGAGGAACGGAGGGAAGGAAAAGGGAGGGAGGGAGAGAGAAGGAGGTAGGGAGCGTGGGAGAAAGGTAGGCAGGTAAGCAGGTAGGTAGGCAGGTGGATAAGCAGAAGGAAGCTATAAAGGGAGGAAGGAAGGAGAGAGTGGGAGGTAGGCAGGAAGGTGGGAGGGTAGGAGGGGAGAAGCTAGAGAGGTAATCAGGGAGAAAGGCAGGTGAGTAGGTAGGTGAGCAAGTAGGTAGGTAGGTAAGTAATGAATTTAGTAAGAAGGAAGTAGGTACTGTAAGTAGGTAGGAAAGGATGATTACGGCGGCTACGAAGGGATCCAGGAAAACTCAGGTAGGCAGGTAGATAGGTAGGTAGGTAGGTAGTAGGTAGGCAGGCAGGCGGGTAGGCAGGTGGATAGGCACACAGGCAGGTAGAATGACTTAAGAAAACGAGAGAGAGAGAGAGAGAGAGAGAGAGAGAGAGAGAGAGAGAGAGAATCATATTACTTAAGGCTCTCGGTAGGCTAATAGCTTCTTTAATTACTTCGAGTAGCCTCCTTCCTTCCTTCATTCATTTATTCACTCACTTAATCCTTCTTTCCTTCCTTCCTTCATTCATTCATTCATTTATTCATTCCCTTAATCCTTCCTTCCTTCCTTCCTTCATTCATTTATTCATTCTCTTAATCCTTCCTTCCTTCCTTCATTCATTCATTCATTTATTCACTCCCTTAATCCTTCCTTCCTTCCTTCATTCATTCATTCATTTATTCATTCCCTTAATCCTTCCTTCCTTCCTTCATTCATTCATTCATTTATTCATTCCCTTAATCCTTCCTTCCTTCCTTCCTTCATTCATTCATTCATTTATTCATTCCCTTAATCCTTCCCTCCTTCCTTCCTTCCTCCTTCCCTCCCTCCTATTCTTCCTTGCTTCCCACGTTCCTTCCTGTTTTTATTTTTTCATCCATCCTTCCCTCGTTAACAGGTCTCTTATCTCACCCTATCTTTCTTTCTTTCATTCTGTCTTCCTTCTTTCCTTCCACATACCTCCCTCCCTCCCTCCTTCCTTCCTCCTTTCCTTAATTTCTACCTTCTATCCTTCACCCTTGTTTCTTTCCCTTATTTGACTTTCTAACTGTTAATATCTTCATCTTAAATCCTATCATATCCTCCTACGCTCCTTCAGGCTAATAATACTGACCCATCATTAACTGTAAGAAACAAATGAGATAGTTAAGGACCTCATTAGACTGGGTAATGACTTGACCTCACTTAATAGCCTCTTTAACCCTTTGACCTCACCGCTAATGGCCCTGTGCTGAGGTCATTGAGTCTCTCTCTCTCTCTCTCTCTCTAATTAACCCAATGCCACCTTGCTTTTTAGTTAACATCTCTCTAGGTATCCGTCCGTCCATCTGTCTCTGTGTCAGCCTGTCTGTCTGTCTCTTCCAAGCTAAAGAAAATCGTGTGAGCACAGAAATAACAAAATAAAAAAAAATATGTAATCGGAGTTAAACAGTTCAACATAAAAGTATAAATATAAATAAATAAATAAATAACGGAAACTCTACGGTCCGCCACTGCCACGTTTCATTTTTCGCTAGTTACTGACGAAGCAAAGCAGACCCGTTTTTTAAATTCTTCGCTAAATTTCAAATATCTATGAGTGGGAATGAAGGATGAAACTATGACTAAGGTAAAATAAAACACATGAAAATAAAATAAATAAGATAATGCAGTAGGTAGGCTGGGGTATGAAGACTGAAGCTATACTGTATAATACTCGTGGTGTAACTTCAGTAGATAGGTTGGCACATTCTCTGACGGAACTGGTCTAGAATTCAATGCTATGTTGTGGTTACGTGAGAGAAGTGAGAGGCTAAGAGAAAGTGAGATTGAAATGAGAATCGGAGTGAGAGTCAGTACGAAAGTGAGAGGGAAGGGGAGAGTGAGCCAGGATAAGGAAAGAATGGCGGTGAAAGTAAAAGGGAAAGGGACAGTAGACGAGAGAGAGAGAGAGAGAGAGAGAGAGAGAGAGAGGGAGACAAAGAGCCGTACCTCACCATCTCTGGCAGCGTACCAGAGCCCTCACCTCTCTCTCTCTCTCTCTCTCCTGTGTTTTCTTTGTCATCCCTCCTTTCTCCAATTTCCTCTTCTCTCTTGATACCCTCCCTCTCAGTTTCCCTCTCCCTTTGTCTCTCCCTCTTCCTGTCTTATTTCCTCTCCCTCTCCCCCTCAATCTCCCTCCTCCTTTGTCTTCTCCTCTCTCTCTCTCTCTCTCTCTCTCTTTCCATTTCCCTCTCATTTCTCTCTCCCTCTCTTCTCTCCTCTCCTTCTTCCTCTGTCTCTCCCTCTCCTCCTCTTCTCTCTTCTTTTTATCTCTCCCTCTCCTCCTGTCTCCTTCCCTCCCTTTTTTCTCTCCTTCTCACCCTCCCTCGTCCTTTCTGCCTTCCTCCCCTCCTTCTTTTTCTCTCTCACTCATCCGACACTTCCTTCTCAGTTCCCTCTTGCTCCTCTCCCTTTTTTTTTCTCGTTTTCTCTTCTCTCTCTCTCTCTCTCTGACACACCGCAGCGCCATTTCTCACTCTAGCGGACACAGGCCAACATACAAGCCTCGCAATTTATTTTTTCGTCCTTTCCTGCTGGTGGAGAGGAGAGCCTTCGCGTGGTGGCACTGATATAGGCAGGAGGATCAACTGCCTGGCTATACAAACGTCCCTCAACTACTTCCCTATCCCTTAAAAGGAGGAGAGTGGACTGAGGAAAGTTAATTTAAGCCTGCAGTTAACTGAGTTCACATTTAAGATGAACCTGGTGCTACTACTACTACTATTACTACTAGTGACTTGTCTTGGTGGTTTAATAAGTCAGGATGTCCTTAATTTATTCATTCACTCCCTCATTCATTCATTTACTCATTCCTTCCTTCATTTATTTCCTTTCTTCCACTGTTCTACCTTTCTCCTTAACGAATTGCATCACTTATTCATTCTATACTTCGTTCCTTCATTCATTCGTTGGTTTATCTTTTCACTACCAGGGCTTACTGGTTTACGTTTTCATTCATTCATGCTTTAGTTTATTCATGCATGCATTCATACATGTTTTCCTTACTTCCCTCCTTTCTTCCTTTCTTTCTTCCTTCCTTCTTTCCCTCCTTTCTTTCTTCCTTCCTTCCTTCCTTCCCTCCTTTCTTTCTTCCTTCCTTCCTTCCTTCATTAATTCATTCATTCATTCATACTTTCCCAGAACAAACAATTTAATCGAATGTCTTGTACTAGCAATTAGGGAAGGATTACATGCTCTCTCTCTCTCTCTCTCTCTCTCTCTCTCTCACACACACACACACACACACACACACACACACATAAAGGCCAAGGTAAGGTGTGTGGCTGCCCACTAAGAATGCAATGGTGAGTTACAGGGGAAGAAAGAGAGGGGTGGAGGGGTTCCATGGGGAGCAGGGGGTTACTCAGGGGGGTTGGGGTTGGGGGCATCATGGGGGTAGGGGTATGGAGGGGGAGGGTTGAACTAATTGGATGCAGGGTGGCGTATTTCGGAAGTGTTAGGCATTTCAACAACGTGTTCTGTGTTTACTCTTACCCACGACATCTGGGCTTATTTCACACAGGCCTCATTCACCTAACAATTAGCTAACCCACTGTAACCTAACCTTATCTAACATTACCCACTAACTCTACTTGACTTAGCCTAACATAACCTATTCCTATCTAACCCTACCCACCTCCACCTAACCTGCCCGAACTCTATCTAACCTAACCTAAGCTAACCTAAATTAACCACAGCCCTCCACCACAAGGACGCTATTACATATTTTGAAATCTCCAAACCATCTAATTCAACTTAAGGCACCTCGTTATCAAGAGACTCAGAAACAGCTGCTTTAATTCCTTGTATACGAGAGATAATCCAAATAATACTCCTTCAGTCGCGGCAAAAAAAAAGAAAAAAGAAAAAAGAAAAAGAAAAAAAAAATCAAGATAGCATTGGATTGGATCTTTCCTAACCTGTCCTCAGTTCCAAAGCGCTCATCCTACCAACACACTAATTAGATCAGGGGTGCTGTGTTTCTCCTTCGCGTGGTGGGATCGACATGAACGGGCGGTGGAGCTACCCGGTTATCCAAACGTCCCCCATCTCCCTCCCAATCCCCCCAAAAGGAACTGAATTGCAAGAAGAGGAAAACTTCAGCAACTTGTTCACTACACCACACACATTCAATGTACTGCAAATACACCCTAACTCACACTACACCCTCTTCACACTACACCACACCATACAACACCACACACTCTAATTCACACTGCACCATACGGCTCAAACTACACCACATACCCCCAACACACTACTCGTACACTGCACACCCTCAACACACTACACCACACCCCACAATCACACTACACAACAAACCCTCAACACACTACACCACACACACTCTCATACTACACCACACACTTTCACACACACTTGCCCGACTTTGCTATTATATTCAGGACGCCAGCATAAGATTTAATTCAGTTGTGGGAATGCAGTCAGGTGTGAACAGGTAATAATGAGTATTGTCTTAAGGTGACGTGTATGTGAATGCAGATGTGAGTCTTCTTATATGTATACATGAATGTGTGTATGTATGTATGTATGTGTGTGTATGTATGTATGTTACGGGCTTGTCTGTATCTTTGTGTGTTTTTTTGTGAACAGTTTTGCCCCTGTCATTCTGTGTGTGTGTGTGTGTGTGTGTGTGTGTGTGTGTGTGTGTGTGTGTGTGTGTGTGTGTGTGTGTGTGTGTGTGTGTGTGTGTGTGTGTGTGTGTGTGTGTGTGTGTGTGTGTGTGTGTGTGTGTGTGTGTGTGTGTGTGTGTACCCTGCAAGACAGCCTGACCGCGTGTGTGTGTCTGTGTGCGACCCAGTTCCTTTGTCTGTGTAGGTTTATGTTCGTTTGGTGTATGTCTGACTCTTTGTCTGTGTGCTTTAACAGTTCTGTGTGTGTGTGTGTGTGTGTGTGTGTGTGTGTGTGTGTGTGTGTGTGTGTGTGTGTGTGTGTGTGTGTGTGTGTGTGTGTGTGTGTGTGTGTGTGTGTATGTCTTTCTTTCTGTGTCTTCCTTGGGTCTGTGTCTCCTTCTATGTCTGTGTGTTCTTTGTCTGCCTTCTTTTCCCCCTCTAAGCTTAATTTTCTCTTTTTCTATTTTACCTCATTTGTCTTCATTTATCCTCTGTATTTTTCTTTGTCTTCTTTTCCCATCTTTCTTTGTGTCTGCCTTCCTTGTCCCTCCGTTTGTCTTTGTTTTTTTTCTTACTCTGTACTTCTTTGTCTGCCTCCCTGTTACTCTGTTTTATTCTCTGTTTTTATGTGCTTGTCTTCTCCTGTAGGTTTGTTTTTCTTTGTATTAGTTTCTTTGCCTCTCATTTCCCCTCTTTGTTTGTGTTTGTCGTCCACGTCCCTCTATGACTTTTTTCTTTGTTTCTTTCTATGTCTTCTTTCCTTTCTGGGCTCGTTTCTTTGTTTGCCTTCTTAGCAGGTTGGTTTCCCTTGCTTCTCATTCTGTCTTTCTTTGTTCTTCTTTGTCTTTGCCTCGTTTGTGATTATTTAACCAGCTTTGGTCTCTTTTCTTTTTGTTTGCTTTTCTGTGTTTGTTTCTTTGTTACTTTGTGCTTTGTCTTCTGTGTGCATCTACATTGCCTGTTTGTGTTTCTTTGTTGTGTGTGTGTGTGTGTGTGTGTGTGTGTGTGTGTGTGTGTGTGTGTGTGTGTGTGTGTGTGTGTGTACTCTGGATGCCTTATAGGTGCTGTATGTATATGTTTTTGTTATCCACACGTGTGTGTGTGTGTGTGTGTGTGTGTGTGTATTTCTTCATTCCACTGCTTCGTTTAATTCTACAATAAAGGAAGAAGCGCCAAAAATAAAAACAGAAAGAACAGCAAGAAAAGAGTCAATTTCAGAGTGCAATTACCTCAATCTCTATACGCCTCTGATAGCTCCATTTTAATATACTCAAATGTAAACAGTAGCTGTTAATGAGCCCCGCTTGCTATTGTAATGACTGTACTCCTCTCTCTCTCTCTCTATCTATCTATCTATCTATCTAACTATATCTCTCTCTTATTTTCGTACTTTTTACTCTTCTTTCCTGCCAAAGAAGATTTAAGTATTCATTTTAGTCTCTCTCTCTCTCTCTCTCTCTCTCTCTCTCTCTCTCTCTCTCTCTCACACACACACACACACACACACACACACACACACACACACATCAAACCACCACCCTGTCACATCCCAAAATCAACTAACACCAGCCTCGCCATAACCCCCTGCCTGCTATTCCGTCAGCAGTATCAACTCCAACACTTTATCTCCCCCTTTCACCGACGAAGCTCGCCCATTATGCTCCTCGTCCCCCTTAATCTATGCAAATGTGGATGCTGTTGAGGGGTGGGGGGTGAGGGTGTGCATGGGGGGGTCGAGGTGGGGGGGGGGTATGGGTGAGCAAAGGCAGGTAGAAAGGAAGAAAGAAGCAGGCAGATAGACGGGCAAGCAGGTACACAGGAAGAAAGAAGCAGGTAGACAGACAGGCAAGCAGGTAGACAGACTGAGACAAGCAGGTGGTGAGATGAGGGTCTCTGGTGGCGAATTCAGGAGTTACTCGTATATATTTCAATCACTAAAATACTAAACATGTAAATCATTCAAATATACTTTACGCAAACCTACTAAAGAGGGGTCTGTTTTCATCTGACGGAACTGGATCACTCACAACTCGAATACTAAGTCGTGGGTGCGTGAAATTTGATGCGCCACGAATTCGGGAAGTATGTGTACAGATTTCACCCCTACTGAAATAACATCTCTCCCATGTATTTTAACGACGCCAATCTACGAACTGCTCCGTGCACAAGACTGGAATCGAACCAGCGTCCTTTTCAATACTTAGAATCCTGAAGCTGTACTAGATAATGCATAGGGCCCAAAGATATGCACTAACATTAACTACGGTATGGGCTTCAGGTATTGAGGGAGTGGGGAGCCTTTTTTGAGATATTGAAGTGAAATGTGGATGCAATCACCGTAGAATATTGCCTGGTGTTTTGGAAAAGTGGGGGGAGGGGGTTACAGGTTTATAGGGGGGGGGGATAGTTGGATTAGGGTAGGCAGGGTGGTAACACGGCGGGGTGAGAAGGTGAGGGAGGACGGAAGGAGTGAGTGCTTAGGTGGAAGTTACATAGTTATAACGCACACACACACACACACACACACACACACACACACACACACACACTTTTCCAACCACTTAATTCTATACTGTGTTTATTTTACTGTGTCAATCTCTCTCTCTCTCTCTCTCTCTCTCTCTCTCTCTCTCTCTCTCTCTCTCTCTCTCTCTCTCTCTCTCTCGCCTCCTAAATTATCATGAAACATACTATCTCCACGCAAGCCAGTAACTCACAAGATATATATGGAGTACAATGAAGGTGGTGAAGCCAAAGAAGAATACAAGAAACTCCCATTATCATTCATCTTTACCATGCACTCTGTTGACGTTTTATTATTATTATTATTATTATTATTATTATTACTACTACTATTATTATTATTATTATTATTATTATTATACCTCAAAGACGACTTTTCAAACACATAGTACTATCGATATTTAATTATTTTTTTTCTTTGCTATTTTCAGTCGATTTTATTTAACTAGAGAGAGATTTTTCGAACCTGAGGTTAGATACAGCCTTAATTAACTCTTTCAATACAAAATATCTTTCCTAAGCTGAGTACAATCACCGGGAGACAATAAAAGGAAAAAGAAAACGTGACCTGATTAAAGGGGATACCATAACTCGGCAACAACAAAAGAAAGGAAGCCGCCAAGCACCCATAAAGAAGCCCAGGGTTGGATTCACGGACTGCAGACTATCTTGTGAGGCGGTGGAGGCAAGGTGGGGGGGCAAGTGACGTCAAGGAAGTGCTAGAGTTACGTCACTGTCAAGGCCACGCTGGCAATTTTAAACGTAGACACAAAGTTCTTATCTACAAGTTACGAGAACAATGTTTTCCTGGAAGGGCTCACAGATTTCATTCACTTCTATTGTTCTGCCTTTAGGTGCCTCTGCAGTGTACTCCACAAAACTATATGTCTTTTACACACTCACTTGGGCCAGGTTTCATGCCCTTCGAAGCTTATCTGATACAGACTGATGGCAGAAACAATGTTATGGCTCTACATCTCTTGCATAACACTTCAGGACCAGCAACATATTTACCCGCCCCCAACCCGGAGGGACACGGGGACGGATATTGTTTTCATTCGGTTTGTCTGTCTGTCTGTTAACAACTACCGATGCGATTCTGACTAAAATTACAGGCATGATGAGCTATGACCTTCTGATCGACTGATTATATTTTGGTCCAAAGTGGGCCAAGGTCTAGGCTGTAGGCCCAAAAAATGTTTTAAAAGATCGTTTTTCTCCATACCTCCTTTCAAATTCGTCATATCGACATGAAACCAAAACCTACAGGTGCGCCTTTCATATCTGCATCCTATAACATGCTTTATTATATCAGAGGGGTCACCCCCCAGTTAGCGGTAGGGGGATCAATGTCAGGTGGGTCGGGCCTAAAATTTCAAATGGGCATAAAATCGTCAATTTTCACTCGATTAACTCCACATATGATATGTGACATCTTTGACTAGATATCCTGTCGTGTTTATACATCAACACTAAAATGACTGCCGGGGACGGGTTTGCTGTGCCTTGGCAACGTTCTTGTCCCATCTTAATCTGTAGTTATAACTCAGCATTCATGAAGGAGGGATGGCAGTTGTCGGTTAAGATAAAGTAAAACGAGTGTAGCATCCTGTAGCAATATAACCAACAAACTGACGCTTGTCGGTCTAATTAGTTAAGGTGGTTTCACAGGTGTCTGGGGTTAAATGCTCACATAATGGTGCTCATGGACAAGTAACTGGTCACCCTCGATTAAAGACAGAACAGAAAGACGTCACCACCGGCATTGTGGGTCTTCCCCAGGGCTGAAAATCTAGTCTGACTGTAGAAGGGGGAAAAATTGAAACACATCAACAAACTAATGGCCTTAAACAAAACAAACACACCAGGAATAGCCGACTCCTACACCCGTCTTTAACACCCGCAAATAAGCCCATCCAACCGCGAGCCAGCATCTGATTTGACAGTAGGGAGGAACAAGGGATTAGTTGTGCCAGAGACTCACTTCCGTCACTCATTATTTGCTACAGTCTATTCCAAGCCAAGACCACTCTCAATGATCCAGATGTCGAGGCTAAGCTGCGTTTCTGACAACATCTATCCTCATTTTACGTTTCTGACAACATCTCATTTCACGGTTCTGACAACATTTATTCTCATTTAACTCTAACTTGGCCTAAAATTGAAGCCTTCCCATTTTGAATCCTGAGCTTTGAATACAGATTAACACTATAATATTATGCTAGTCACGAAGAAGTTCTATGGAAATACACGCAGAGCCGTGGTACCGTCTTTCTCTGCCACTGAACTACATGAAATAGGCAGCAACAGGGCGACTACCTGGGCCAAGTTAAGGTGAAACGAGTGTAGAAAAATATAAATTAAAATAAGAGAGAGAGAGAGAGAGAGAGAGAGAGAGAGAGAGAGAGAGAGAGAGAAATATTAAAGATAAAGAAAAAGTAGCTGTCATTAGCCCTCCCAAATCCAGCTTCCGGCAACAGGCAATTAATCGCCGACTAACGGCAATATCTTCCCCGTAAAAAAGGGCAATAAAGGAGTTATTACGTCTTAAGCAATTCCCAACAACACCAAGGCCCTTACTCTCGGACGCTCCCTAACACCTTTTCCTGAGCGATTTATTTTCTTTATTGCACCTTACTGTCCTCTTCTGTGTAACATAAAACTTTCCAATATCGCCAGACTCTACATTAATAACATACAGAAGGATACTAACCAGGCATATCCAAAAATAAATCGCTAAGGAAGAGGTGTTAGGGAGCTTCCATACCCGACAAGAATACTGGTCAATAAATCTGCCCTGAATTAATCTGGAATAAATACAAAAAGTATACAAAATTTATTCCCCCTGTGAGAATTAATAGTGAAAATTCTCCCGAGTTCCTGTATTCATTAACGTTATTCAAAGCTACATAAATTCGCAATAAGGCTCGTATTTTCAGTGGTTAATGAAGCTCCCTAACACCTCCTCCTCTCCGATTTATTTTTGGATACGGCTGGCTAATATCGTTTTGTACTATATATATGCACAAAATGGTGATATTAGAATGATTTAAGTGACACGGAAGGCATGATGTAATAAGCAGAATAAATCGCTTGGGAAGAGGTGTTAGGGAGCTGTCTTATATAACCGACGAGGATATGGGTCTAACATACTCTAGTTCATTCATTTTAACTTGGCAAATATTTTCGTCCTTTCGGCAGCTTATTTCACGTACTTCAGTGGCAGAAAAAGACAATGCTACGGCTCTACATCCTTTCCACGGAACTTCTTCGTGACTAGCATCATCGTGTTTATCTCTTGCTACAACGCGACATTCAAGACGGAGGGATGAAAATTTTAGGCCAAGTTAAAGTGGACGGAGTATGGAACTGTCCCCGATCATGAGAGGGTTAAAATCGACACCCGTAAAAATAACCTAACGATAATACGGTTCATTATCCTCGTTTGCTGCTGCGTAACACCTTTTTCTCAGCGATTTACTTTGCATATTATATCTTAATGTTTTCTCTTATGTCACTGATTTGAAATATGCCAATAAAAAAATGCATAAATATCTAAGAACAGAAAACTGAGCTGCAAAAGAGGAACGCAAATCGCCAAATAAAGGGTATTAAGAATCTGGTAAAGGCAACGAAATCTAATAAAATAATACACAACTAATGAAATCGGTATCAAATTAGCCACATAAATATCAAAGTAAATCGCTAAAGAACAGGTGTTACGATATTTCTTAAAGGTAACAAAGCCGAATTAACGAAACAAGAAAAAAGTAAAAATATAATAATAAAAAAATAAACCGATAGGATAAACGGGTAAAATAAGTCTCCGAGGAAATAAAACAGGCAAAATAAATCGCCAGGGAGAAGGTGTTTGGAAATCTTTTAAAGGGCAGGAGACAACAATAACAAAATAATGGAGTTGGTGTCTTAGTCAGTTTCCGTCAGTGTCCAACTCCCCAAGGACGCGTCTCTCTCTCTCTCTCTCTCTCTCTCTCTCTCTCTCTCTCTCACACACACACACACACACACACACACACACACACACGAGATGGACAGACAGACAGTCAGACAGACGCATACACACACACACACACACACACACACACACACACACACACACACACAGAAAGGCTTGGCAGATCAATGAGGGTAGGCGAAGAGGGCAAAAGAAGGGATGAGGGGTGAGGGAGAGGGGAAGAGAGGGAGATGAGAGGGACTGCGAGAAGGAAAGAGGAGATGAGAGGGAGAAAGAGAGGGGATGAGGGAAAGACGAGGAGGTATAAGTGTTAGGAGGGGAGGACGAGAGGGGAAAAGAGGAAGTGAAATGAAAAAAAGATGAGAGGAGGAGGAAGGAAGAGATGAATCAGAAGAGAGGGGAAAAAGAGTGATTAGAGAGGGGAAGAGAGGATAAAAATGAAAAATAAGAAGGGTGAATGGGGTGCAAGAAGAGAAGAGGAAAAGAAGAGGCGCAAGGGATGTGAAAAAGAGGAAAAGAGAGGAAGAGAGGGGAGATAAGGGACGATAAAAAGAGGGAAATGAGAAAAGGAAATGGGGAGGAAAGGAGGGGGAGAGAGGGAGACATAAGGCTTAAAGGAAAAGGGGGAGAGAGAGAGAGAGAGAGAGAGAGAGAGAGAGAGAGAGAGAGAGAGAAGGGTATGAGGTAAAAAGGGAGTAACTAGAATTAAACAGTGGTGTGTGTGTGTGTGTGTGTGTGTGTGTGTGTGTGTGTGTGTGTGTGTGTGTGTGTGTGTGTGTGTGTGTGTGTGTGTGTGTGTGTGTGTGTGTGTGTGTGTGTGTGTGTGAGAGAGAGAGAGAGAGAGAGAGAGAGAGAGAGACGGGGGGAAGCTGCGATTGAGGGGGATGGCTGGCCAGTCAAGCGAGAGACTTTGACGTCAGTGATCTGCCTCCCCTCATAACTCTCTCTCTCTCTCTCTTCTCCATGCTATGTTCTGTTCCTCCTTCCTATTCTTTTTCTCGCTTCTCTCCTTTACATTTTCCTCTCCTTCTCCTTCCCTTCCTTTTCCTCTCTCTCCCACTCTTCCTTCACTGCTCTCGCTTTTCCACACACCGTTTTTCTTTCCTTCTAGTCTCCCACTCATTTTCTCTTCACCTTCCTCTTCCTCTTCTTCCTCCTCCTGACAGGCGGTAGTGAAGGCATGAGTCACAGTTAACCTTCTCAGCAACTTTATTTGCCTTCCCTTTGTTTATTTTTTATCGTGGCATTTTCTTTTGCCCTCCTTTCCCTCTTCGCTTCGTCCTTCCCCTGTTTGTTTACTTGGTTTATCTTTCATTCTTCCTGATGTTCATTTTTCTTACTTATTACCTTTCTTGAACAGTCTCTCTCTCTCTCTCTCTCTCTTTGAATTACAGGTGTTTTGAAATACCAGTGAATAATGATAGAGGTAGAGCCCCTGACGGCCTCAACCTTTCTGTAATGTCACCGCACCCCCACCCCTACTCACTCCCTCCCTCCCTCTCTCTCCCTCCCTCCCTTTCTTTCTTCTCTCTCTCATCCATCTTCCCTTGTTCCTCTCCATCATCTTTCTGCAATTTTTCTTCTCATTAATCTCTTTCCCCCCCTCTTCTTCTCCTCTTAAATCCGTTTCCTCTCTCCAACTCTCATTCTTTTTCCATTCTCTCTCTCATACCTTGCCAATCCCTCTCCTGTTCAGACCCACCTAGCCAGCTCCAGGGCTATTCCGATCCAATAGTCCGTAGCCTCACTGATATATAGAACCCATTTCGGTCACCCATCCAGTCGCTCGCCAGACCCAGTGGTGCTTAACCTCACTTAACCCCGATCCGTAACTTACCCAATCCATTCTCTACACCTCTAATGACCCAATCTCGCTTACCTGGAAAGAAAAAAAGAATATTAATTACTCAACAATATGACTCTGATATGGATAATTTACGATAATATTTTGCATTTAATATTTCTTTCCTTCCATGGTCACTGGATTCTCATATATATATATTTGAAATTGCTCCCATTTTTCCAGTTTTTAATTCATAAATAATACTTGGATTATTACGTATGATGAAAGATTATATTTACCTATAATTTTTGCTACAGCTGGTCATCGCTCTTTCATATTTTTTTACCCTTCTTCTCTAGATTTCATTGTTTTTTCCCCACGCGTATCTCCTGTCTGTCTGTCTGTTTGTCTTAGTTTCCCTTCATTTTTTTTTCCTAAACTTGCATCTTCCTTCCTTCCGCACTTTTCTATTCCGGCATTTCCTCCTTTCTTCATTTCTTCATTACTTCAGTTTCTTCATTTTCCTTCTGTCATACTTCACCTCTTATCCTCCTTTACTTACTTCCCTCCTTCCTTCCTTCCTTCATTTTCCCTTGCATCCTCCTCCTTCCTTCCTTCCTTTGTTTTCCCTTTCCTCCTCCTCCCTCTCCTTCCCTCGACCCCGTTCTCCCCGCGCGGTCGTCACATATTAATTTCTCTCTCTCTCTCTCTCTCTCTCTCTCTCTCTCTCTCTCTCTCTCTCCTAGGTGGCAGTGTTGGAGGGATTTTACCGCCTCCTCTTATTAAGGTTTCCTATTTTTCTCTTTTCCGAGAAGTGTGCGGCTCTCCTCTTTTTACTCTTTTTCCCTAAGTAATTTCTGGAACACTGACTCTTTTCATCTTCTCTTTTTTCCTTCCACGCTCTCTTTCTTCCACTTGCTCTCTATTTTCTCTCCACTCTCTTCTCTCTTTGCCTCCACACACTCTTCCTTCCACTTGGTCTTACTCTTTAACAAATGGTCTTTCTCTGCTTTGACCCATCCTCTTTTTTCTCTCTCTTCCTCTTATTCCTCTTTCCTTTCACTCTCTTCCATTTCTTCTTCTTTTTTACAGGATCCTCTACTGATTTTCCACTTTCTTCCATTCTCTTGTATTTTCTCTATTTCCTTTCCATTTTTCTCTCTCTCTCTCCATCTATCTATCTACCTATCCATCCATCTCTCTAACCATCCATCCATCCATCCATCCATCTATCTATCTATCTGTCCATCCTTCAATACATTCATTCATCCATCCATCTATCTATCTATCAATTTATCTAACTTTTCCCTCTTCTTATATTCCCTCCATCAACCATCCCCTTCTCTCTCTCTCTCTCTCTCTCTCTCTCTCTCTCTCTCTCTCTCACTTCCCTCTTTTACCATCTCATCTCAATCTTTCATTCCTTTATTCTCAACTTTTTACCCAGAAAAACTGCTCTGTTATGAAACCTTTTGTCTGATTCAGGATTTTAATTAGCAAAGACAACTCAGCCTTTGTTTCCTCTTTCATCTTTGTTTTCTTTTTTTTTTTTTTTTTTTACTTGTCTTGAATGTGTAACCCTTAACCCTTTCATTACGATGCCGTCTATCTTATTTTTTATCTCTCCCTGGCTGCTAGAGAGAGGCGCCTTCACGTGGTGCCACTGATATAAACGGCCGGCTCCGCTGCCTGGTTATACAAACGTCCCCTACAAGGATGATGATGATGATGGACTTCAGGAAAAACGTAATTCCAGCCTGCAGTCCACCGAGTTCACTACTACTACTGGGCAGCTACACCGACCAGTCATATCAGCGCCATCACGTGAAGGCGTCCCTCTCGTGGTAAATGGGTTAATGGGGTATGTCTGGATGTAGCCATAATTTTGGCTGCCTTACCTGCCTGCATGCTGACCTTCCTGCCTCTCTTCCTTACCTGCCTGATTCATTAACCAGTCTTACCCAACTGCCTCACTCATTCTCACCCTGCCTCACCCCTCTGCCTCACCCCCCACCCTGCCTCACCCCCCACCCTGCCTCACTCACTCTCACCCTGCCTCACCCCTCATCCTGCTTCACCTTGCCTCACCCTGTCTCACCAATGACCCTGCCTCTCCCACCATCCCGCCTCACCCGTTACCCTGCCTCACCCGTTACTCTGCCTCACCACTCACCTTGCATTATCCTAACCCTACCTCATCCCCCACCCTAACTCAAACACAATTTTGCCACACCCACACCCTAACTCACCCCCCCTCATCCACTCTCTTGCTGACCCTGCCTAACCCAACCAAACTCTGTTGTTCCCTGCCTTACCCTTCACCCTACCTACCTCTGCCTCACCTTCACCCTACCTACCTCTGCCTCACTGTTTACCTGTAGCTCCAACAAAACGGTTTACCTGGAGAGATTTAAGGCTTCCCATTTTGTCCAGAGTTTGATTTAGGTGTGTGTGTGTGTGTGTGTGTGTGTGTGTGTGTGTGTGTGTGTGTGTGTGTGTGTGTGTGTGTGTGTGTGTGTGTGTGTGTGTGTGTGTGTGCAGAAGACTGAGTGGAATTCGTAAGACTGAGTTCAACACAGAGTGACAGCATGTGTGAGAGTTTGTGTGGGGAACTGAGTTGAACAGATGGATAGGTAGATAGACTAGATAGATGTATAGATGGATGGATAAATAGACAGATATAGACAGACAGACAGATAGATAGATAGATGGATACAGACTGATAGATGCAGAGAGATAAGTAGATACAACGACTGAGACGATGGCAGGTAGGTAAGTACACACGGAGAGGGATGGACGGATGGATGGAGAGAGAGAGAGAGAGAGAGAGAGAGAGAGAGAGAGAGAGAGAGAGTCACTAATCATGTGAGGCCACAGGTGAACCATACTCCTCTACTACCATCCCCCCCTCTCTCCTCCCTCCCCCCATACTTCCCTTCTACCATACCCCTCCTCTCTCCTCCCCCCTCCCACACCTCTCCCCCTCTTCATCAACCCCCCCCCTCCGCTCCCCTATCCAAATCTCATTCCCTGTGTCTCCTTTCCTTCCCCCTCCCCTCCTTCCTCCTCACCATCATAATCCCCCACCCTTGCCCCTCCTCGTCTCCCCTTATTAGCCTTCCCCCAAATATCCATCCTTTCTCTTCACTCCCCTTCACTCTCCCATCTTCCTCCCCAACCCCCACCTCCTTTATCTTCCCCTTTCCTCCCCTCCCCTCCTTTTCCTCATCTTTTCTCCCCTCTCCTACCACTTCACCTTCTCCTCTTCCCTTCCTTTTCCTCCTCTCCTTTCCCCCTCCTCTCCTCTCCCCTTCCCTATCCTACTCTACCCTTCCCTCCCCCCCTTCTTCCTCAACTTCCATCCCTTCTCTCTTCTCTCCCCCATCCCCACCCATTCTTCTCCCCCCTCTCCCTCCCTCACTCCCGTTGGTGTATATCGAGTTGGGGAGAAGAGGAAGGTGAAAGGGAAGGGGAGGAGAGATGGAAGGGAAGTGAGGGAGAGGGAATGGATGAGGGAGAAGAATGGATGAGGGAGTGGGTGGATGGGGGGGGCTCTGTCACCCCTCACTGGATCGATATTGGTTTTGTCCCTCCATGCTGGGGGAGAGAGAGAGAGAGAGAGAGAGGAGGGGGTCTAGTACCCATTATTCTCGCCCCTTAAGATCCCTAACACCTCTTCCAAAGCGATTTACTTTCCTTCTTACAGCTTATTATCCTCTTCTGTGCTATTTAAATTAATCAACTATCACCATACTCTGCAATAATGACAAGCCAAATTATATCAACCGAACGTATCCAAAAATAAGTTGCTAAGGGAGTGGCGCTAAGGAGCCTTCTTATGGTGCGAGAATACGGCCTACGTGTTGGAAAGGAGAGGGGCAAAGAGCTGAAGATATATTGGTTACGATAATTAATACGATTTATATTTCGATAATTTCTTTCTAACAATACATTTTCTGTCATATTTATTTATTACACTTTTTTGCAATTTTGTTTACATTATTTTCCGATAGTTTTTTCCAAGCTTATTAATTTTTCCATCGCCGTTAAATTCCTTCTACATGAAAATTTCTCGTTCGCTTTCTGCATATTTTTTCTAACGTACCAAATTTCTTACCAGACATACTATTTTTCTCATATTTTCACTACCGTACCGCGTTACATTTCTTGTCTTTCCTATATTTCTGTAACACACAGGCCTATCACTTTTTCGGTAAATTTTTACAAGTGGACAATACACCCCCCAGGTAGTGCAATATATTCTTCTGGCAGTTTTTGATGCGATTCGAATGTTTCTGACCTTCATTTTTGTCGGAAATGCCCCTCACTGAACACAATAAAACTAACCAAACCAAACCCAACATACCTAACCTATCTTAGGGGAGTAATAATCAATTTCCGAATGGGGTAAGGGGGGTTATTTGTGATCCTTAGGGACTATACTATACGATAATGGTGCTAAAATTCCAAAACTGCATATTGCCCACTTGTAAAATAATACCACTTTTTCTATAGTTGGTTCACCTTAACTTGGCCAGATTTTCGTCCTTTTACAGCTTATATCACACAGCCCTGGCAGAAGAACATAATACTGCGGCTCCAAATCATATACATAACACTTCTTTGTGACTAGCATCTTAGTCGTTTTAATCTCGTGCTACTTCTCAGCATTCAAGATGGAGGAATATTTGACCAAATCAGTGTAAGAATTAGCTTAATGTATAAAATTTCATACCATAATACCGCAAATACTGGCCACGCACATTAACATTCTCCAGCCATTACGCCTTCATAGCCTAACAAAAAGCACACTTTATGCAAAAATTACGTGGTGACGCCAGGCGCATCTGCACGTGACTACAGGGCTACAGGGAAATGTCGTCCTTTTTCTACAGCCCTCCATCCTCTTTTCGGGGAATTGGGAATGAAGAGAAGTTTGTATAACCGAGAAGCTCCACTGCCTGGTCATTTCGGTGCCACCACGTGAAGGCGTCCCTCTCAAGCACCATAAAACTTTCAGTAGACAAATCAAAACACCAGGAAAAAGTGGCGTACAGTAACTATTAAAAATAACAGAGGCTTGTGGCAACCTTACGGGCATAGTAATTAAATACCGGGTTGAGAATGAAGTTAAAGAGCTATCAATGAGGACTAACGGCACTCGGATACGGAGTTACAGCCTAATGAATGGATTTAAAGAGCCAGTGTAAACATACGAAGACGTGAATGGACGAATGTTTCTCGGTATTTATGGAAGAAATAACTTATTCTCGGGTCTACACTTACCGTATGGCGTGCTGGGAGTATTGAAGATTGTTCGGATTACACTCAGTTCCGGCAATAACAAGAAGAATCGCAAAACACAGATATAAACAACCCACTGTCAGGACCACATCCCCCACACGGCGGCCATAATTTTTTCACTGTTACCACATTGGTCCCTCAGTCTCCATCAATTCTCCATCATTTACACTACCGGTACATCAAATATGTGTAAATGTAGGTCAGTAAATGAAGGGGTAAAAAATAATTAACTTTGCAATCATGTGAAAGAAGTAATTATCGTATTAAAAGTAAAGAACGGTAGAAAAACTACAAAAAGAACTTCTTCCGCTCTTTCCCACACTGACAGGATACCCAGTCGCTTAAGAAAAATGTTAATTGCACGATTATGGCTGTCTGTGGATAAATAATGATTAACGTAATGCATGATTACTCGCAATATATTGTTAGTAAGGGGATGTAGGTAGCCAATTTGCATTAGTTATGTATATAGCTGCAAAATAATAGCCAAAAATTATTATTATGGAAGCGTCTGACATCATCCCTTGGTTCTCATGACAACAACTGTGATGCCATTCGCTTCAATCGCTAATTTATTATTATCATCGTTTTCCAGTGTCCAAAGCTCATTTTGTACACCTCGCCTCCTAGTATTTCACTCACATTAATTAAATCGTCTGGTGTTATCCAAAATGCAAAATATATATGAGTATATAGGTCACTGACGCCAAGGCTTAATTTTCGCTCCGGGGGCCTATTTTTTTGTTTTAGTTTAGCGACCTTCAGACGATTTTCAGATTACGAGAGACTATGAACTGGGGCGGCATGATACAGCTTTCATTACCTCCTTTCGTTACTATGGGGTTCTCAACTTCTAACATGAATGAAGTCGTCTGGGGATAGCAAAACATAAAACAAAATACGAGGTCATCGAATTGAATGGTCCAGCCTCTCGGAGTGGTTGGGTTACGTATAGCGTTCATGATTATAGCCCCGCGATTAGCAGAGATGCCTCCTTAGTCCCTCTGAAGATAGCAGATAAATAACCAAATAAATAAATAGGACTTCATTGAACTGAAAAGATAAAACCTGGAGTGTAAGCTTCGTGTTACAGGAATTGTTACAGAAAATGAATTACAAAAAAGGGATAAAACAGTGAGGTTACAGAAACTAACGTTACGGAAGTTTATAAGAGACACTATTACAGAATCTCAGGTTACGAATATTTAGGTTAAAGAAAAGTGGGTTTCATAAAAATGGGTGACATAAAAGTAGATGATGAAAATAAAACAATAAGTGAGATCGTTGTTTTCAAGATTGGTGTGGTAAGGAATTCGTGGCTGTGGGGTGGAGGCAGGACCACACCAGACACGCAAAGACTCACATCATTTCACTTCATTTCAAGGCATTTCACTTCACTTCAGTTTACTTCACTTCGCCTCTTTTCATCTTCCTTCACCTCACTTTACTTCACTTCCTCTCACCGTCACTTCCTCTCATTTTGCCTCACTTTTCCTCATTTCATTTCACTTTATTACACTTCACCTTCAATTGCCTCACCTCATTTCACCTGCTCTCACTTCACTCCGCTTCACTTTACCTCACTTTCTTCACTTTATCTCAGCTCATTTCACTTCCCTTCCCTTCATTACTCTTGAACTTTCTTAATTACATCTTGTCCAACATTACCTTCTCTAAACTTCATCTCTACTTCATTCATCTCCATGTCCACTTCGTCACTTCATTTCACTTAATTCATGTCATCTTTACATTCCCTTCTCTCTGCGCCTCCACTTCGTCTCCCTCCCCTTCCCTCTCCTCTGTACCTCTCCCCTCTCCTCCCTTCTTCTCCCCCCCCTCCCCTCATCTCTCCCTTCTCCCCTCACCCCCTCTCATTTTACGTCACTTCATTTCGTTTTACACTATTTCATTTCTGGCTATTTTTACTTAACTTCCCCTCCCTTCCACTCCTCTCCCCTCCCCTCCCTTCCCCTCCCCTCCTCCCTCCCTCCTTCACCTCCTCTCATTTTCCCCTCCTCTCCCCTTATCTCACCTTCATTTCACTTCATCTTTTTTTTTTCCGTCGTATTTTCTCTTCTCTTCCCTTCCCCTCCTCTCTCTTTACTTCCTCTATCTTTCCCCTTATTTCCCATCATTTCCCCACCCTTCCCCTCACTCCTTGCCCTTCCCTCCCCTTGCTTCCCTTCTCTTTCCCTTCGCCCTCCTTTTCCCTTCCCTCCTCTCCTCTCGTTTCCTATTATTCCACCCCTCTTCCTCTTTCGTTTCCTTCTTCCCCACACCCTCTTTCTCTCCCCTCTCTCCCCTCCCTTCCCCTTCCCTCCTCACCTCTCGTCCCCTCCCCTCTCTCCTCCCTCCTCACCCCTCGCTCCCTCCTCCCCTCTCTCTCCCCTCCCTCCCCTCCTCTCCCCCTTGCATCTCGTGACCGCTCCTCTTCTCCTTTTTTATGCCCCCCGCCATGTCCACCTCTTGCCAAATTGTTATCAGACACACAAATTATTACAACACAGGTGGAGCAGGACAACAATTTTTATCAACATTTTTATTGCATTGCGTGAGATTATTATTATTATTATTATTATTATTATTATTATTATTTATAACTTGCACGATAAACAATTTGTCCATAAAAGTCAAAAATTTTTACCCGTAAATCGTTCGTCTTATATGTCTGCGTGCGTCTCTCTCTCTCTCTCTCTCTCTCTCTCTCTCTCTCTCTCTCTCTCTCTCTCACCTGTTATGGCCCGGGACAGGTAATAGGGAGCAACAAAGTTCATCACAAACTCTGTCAATTAGATCGGCATCCAGAGAGCGAGTTACCCGCCTGAGAGTCTCCCACTTAGCCATCACACTGGGTACAAAGGGAGAATGGCTGAAAATATAACATCATCATCACCATCATCATCATCATTATCATCATCATCATCATAGTCGTCGTCGTCGTCACCATCGTCATCACTGTCACCTTCATCACCATCATCACTACCATTTATCCCTACCATCATCTCACCTTGAAGTGGGGTGAAGTAAGATCCTAAATTATCACCACCATCATCATCATCACCGTTATCATCATCATCACCATCATCACCACCATCATCATCATCATAAAAGGAGACTCTGTGCACAAATCGAGGCTGACGAAATAATTCCAATCCATATCCAGTCCTGGGGTTCCAACACACACACACACACACACACACACACACACACACACACACACACACACACACACACACACACACGTCTACCCATTCACCCACCCAGCCTCACTCACACATCCACAGACAGACACACAAAAATTTAAAAAAAAAAAATAATTGGAATAAAACCTTCCTTCCCTAACTATGTATGGCCAATTAGCCAGCCGGAACTGCCTCCCAATTTAGCCGGAAGTACAAAGGCAACGCTTCCCCATTAGGCACAAAAATCACCGAGGAAAAAAAAAATACAGATAAAAAAATAAAAAATAAGTTGAGATCCCCGCAGGTAAACTGAATAAAAAAATAAGTAAATCCATCAATATCCATACTGGTTATAAAAATTCATATGTCTGTCTGTCTGTTTGTCTGTCTGTCTGTCTGTGCGTGGCCAGTGTTTTAGCGCTACAACGTTATTTATTTTCAGGAGTATAGATAAAGGTCAGATAAAAAGGTCATGAGCATCATATGGACGGTGAAAAAAGAAATAATTTACAGTTTTTCAGGAGAGAGAGAGAGAGAGAGAGAGAGAGAGAGAGAGAGAGAGAGAGAGAGAAATTATGAGAAAGTCTAAACACCGCTAGTAAACAACAATATACCCGTACTTAGTGATGTAACACAAAAAAATTTCAACAGAAAAAAATAAATACATAAAAATCTCCCTCAGGCAAGCACGCCAAAAAAAAATGGGGGGGGGGGGAGGCAAAGAAAATGGACAAATTCTTAGAGAGTTTGAAGGGTGTCTAATATGAAGGTGTAAATATTTTTGAAGGGGAGACTTGGTTAATTAAAAGTGTGTGATGCAGCGTATTATAAAGTGACACCGCCAGAAGTTTGCTGTGCCTGCCCCCTCTTATCCCTCTCCCCCTCCCTCTGTGCCTGCAGGGAGTGGGGGGAAGGAGGGGAAAGGGGAAGAGGTGAGGAAGGTGGGGAGGAGTGAGAGGGAGAAAGGAAAGAAGATATGGAAAAGGGAGGCAAAGAGGGAAGAGTGGGGAAGGGATGATGAAGGTGGGGGGAGAGGTAGAGGGAAGGTAAGGGAAGAGAATGGGTAAAGATGAGGAAGGGAGCTGGGGAAATAGGATGGAGAAAGAGGAGAATGGGAGAAGAAGGTGACGGGGAAGAGGTGGATGGGAAGAAGGAAATACGTAGAGATGGAGAGGTGAGGAGAGGTGGTGAAGAAGTTCGGTGTGCCTTCAGGGAAAATACTTTCTGGAGGAAAGCTCGATCTTAAGGTAGCACTAAGAGAAAAAAAAAGTATATAAATAAATAAATAGAGCTAATACAATTAATAAAAAGGTGAAGTCAGGATTCCAGGGGCTTGAATGATGTAAGCACCTATTCATAGTCCTTTTCACTGGGTATCCATCCTCCGTATTCTTCTCCTGTCACGTCATCTTTTCTACGAGGGTCATTCTTTCTCGAACACATTATTAAGAAAAGCAGCACCCGTTTGTCCACCCCTCTTCCTCGGCATCTCCCTTCCTATGTACTCCTCCCCCCTTTCATCCCATCTTCTCCCACGCCCCTCCATCCCTACTCCCCAAAAAAATAAAAATAAAAGTGAGAAAGGTAAATAATCGTAGTGTGGGCTGGCGTCTAGGGCTGTCGGTGCGCAGTAAAAATATTGCCTGTCAACTGGCACGCGCGGAGTGTCAGAGAAATGCAACCCAAGGCGACGCTGACGGGGGCTGACGAAGGGTGAGAGAGAGAGAGAGAGAGAGAGAGAGACTGTGTGTGTGTGTGTGTGTGTGTGCGCGCTTTAAATGTATATTCGTATGTGTGTGACGTGTGTGTGCGTTTGTGTGCATGTGCGTTTTTATTACTGTGTCTGGGTTTGCGTGTGCGTGTGTATGATAATGATAATAATCGTCATTTCATGAGAGAGATGCCAAATTATTCAGTTATCCAGCCTCAGTTATCCACTTATCCTGGCTTTGTGTCCCACTTTCCCTGGTTCTGTAGCCTCCTTAGCCCCAATTATCACTCCTTCACAACGAGGACATCTCAGTCTTCTTGCTACTGTCAGACGATGTTAGTCAGCTTTGGGGAGATATTGTGTAGTGAAGAGGCCTGTAATCATGCCCATTAACCCCTTCACTTCAATGACAAGTCTATCTAACATTCTGCACAGCTGCTACCGCTGGATGATATCTTCAAATTTACGAGATATTTCTCACAGCGACGATGCTAGGTGTTGGTGAGGAACGCCTTCCCGTGGTAGCACTGATGTAGCCGGGAGGATCTGCTGCCTTGTTATACAAACGTCCTTTAACTCATTTCCTGTTCTCTGCAAGGAGGATGGTGAATTACTGGTGGCAGCTTCTGCCTACAGCTCGCCGGGTTCACGGTCAGATGAGCAACAAAAGCATTAATGATGCTAGAAGGCTTCTCCATAACCGTTTTGCTGATGACATTACATATATTCAAAGTATGTATATATATATATAGTATCAGTCTCATCACAGTAATCATCATTCTAATCCAGCTTCATGATCCACTATTGATGGATATGGTTTGCAGCCCTGTCATTCAGCTGGGTCTGTCCTAATCTGGACAAGATTAATTTGGTTTCGTTATATATATATATATATATATATATATATATATATATATATATATATATATATATATATATATATATATATACACTCGTACACACACACGAAACCAAATTAATCTTGTCCAGATTAGGACAGACCCAGCTGAATGACAGGGCTGCAAACCATATCCATCAATAGTGGATCATGAAGCTGGATTAGAATGATGATGACTGTGATGAGACTGATACTCCTCGTGCTGTGTTTCCCAGCTTATGTTTCTGATAATTCTGATACAGATGACGATAGCGTTAGAGGTGCCACCTGCCTCACAGCACACGTAACACAACTTGACCAAAAACAATCACAATAACACAGAGGCGTTTGACGAGTGGCAATAACTGAGACGTACAACACAAAACAATCGATTCTTTGCCAGGCGACTTCTTTGAAATGCGAATTATTTGGCAACAGTTCGATTGGATAATAGCGCAATGATTACATGGGCGTGCAGCTGTGAGGTGGATAGGAGGAGGAGGAGAAGGGGAGGAAGACCAAGACAGATTTTGGAGGAAGTGTGTTGAAGATGGTAAATCATCATCATCATCACCATTATCATCTTCAATGCAAATAGAATTAAGGCAAGTAGAGAGGTATAGTTGCAGAAATGAATGGAGAGAGAGAGAGAGAGAGAGAGAGAGAGAACGAAATGAAGAACATAGTTAAGGATAGACAGTAGCTGCGATGCCGTGAGAGGGTTAAAGAGGCACACAAAGACGCAAACTCATGCCACGACGCAACACCACAACCCAAACCGCTCCTGGGCGCACTGCAATGACGTAAAACCACTCTACGACGCACCTAACCATTCCACAACGTAATTTTATTCACCACGACGCACTACAGTTCACCACAACACACCACACACGCAAAACTATAAATTACTCACCACACCACACCGCACCACACTACAGACTCGCCATACTACATCACCACACACCACAGCCCAATCAATATAATGGAATTCACCACACAGCACCGCACCACACCACACCGCAAATTCACTAGGCTTACACCACAACGCCATACACAACAACATAGTACAACATATCACCACTTAGCGAACACTACACATCACCACACCACACTACCATGCATCACACCTCAACGACAAGCCACACATTACCACACACTAAAATTCACCACACCATCACTACCACAAGTTACAACATCTCACCACACACACACACACACACACACACACACACACACACACACACCACAATCAATGCAACTCAACCCAACCCATCCTAACACAGCCAAGTACGAGCAAGCCAAGCCAAACCAAGCCAAAATTAACTCAAATCTCACCAAACCAAACTCAACTTGACCTAATCCGACCTAACTAACTCTACCCCAATCTAACTTAACCTAAACAGCCCTCCTAACTTTACCTAACCTATCCCAACCCACACCAACACAGGCCACTCTACCCCCTTCGACCCTAACTCAGGCTAACAAGCTACGAGAGGATATGGTATGGGCGACAGGCATTGGGGTGGGCTGTGAAGTTGGAGATGATAATGGACCTAACTCGTCCTAACTTACCCTGTTACCTTCCTCACACCGCCCCCCTTCCTGCACACACACACACACACACACACACACACACACACACACACCGCTCGCTGGTGCGATGGTAACGCTCTCGCCTAGCATCTGCTAAGTCGGGGGTTCGCGCCTTGCTCGGGATGCGAAAAAGTTTCACTGACAAAGCGGGTGGTCACTGTCCTCCTTGAGCAAGAGGATGGGTGTGTGCGTGTGTGAAGGTCAAGGCTTTGCCCTTAGATCGGACTATATGAGCTCTCAGCTCTCTTCCGGGAGGGTAAAATGCCGATGATCACAAAAAACCATCACATGATCCTGACCGACCCGGTGAATTACACACACACACACACACACACACACACACACACACACACACACACACCCTGAGTCCTCCACCTCACTCCAAATCTGCCTCTCTTTTTTTTCTTCAAACCATTTTCGTATTGCAACCACAGTTTCAACATTCCTGCATCACTGCCAAACATTCCATCAGCTCTCAGTCTCCCCTTTGCATGAGTTTTCTCCAACTTGTCTTCTTTCAATCAGCATCCACCTGAGACCTCATCCAAACAGCGTAACTCTCATCCAAGTTTTAATCAACATTTCTCATCACAAAAACATCTTCAATCACTCCCTCATCAATAATTCTTTCCCTTGACAATATTAGTCCACCCACCTCCTTTCTTTCCAACTACCATTTTTTTCATTTCAAAATTTTCTTCAGGCATATCATTAGCTGCAGTTTTTTTCCCTTTTAGATTATATTTGCTTCTCTTTCCTCCCTTCCTTCAACCTCTGGTCTCTTTCCAAACGTTGAGTCTGTATTTCCTACTTCCTATGATCTCCAGTCTTTCAAACGTAGTGTGTCCAGGCATCTCGAAATGAACGGATCTTGAATTTGGCTCTCTTTTGTATTGTTTTTGTTTTTTCTTAGAAGGAACGGTTTGCAGGCTCCTGGCCTTTGGTTCCTTCTTTCTTGCATAACAAAAAATATAAGTATCATTCTTTCATTTCTTCAGGCACTCCATCATCAATTATTCGTCCTTTTCTATGTTATTATTCTCTCTCTCTCTCTCTCTCTCTCTCTCTCTCTCTCTCTCTCTCTCTCTCTCTCTCTCTCTCTCTCTCTCTCTCTCATTTTCTAACCCTTTCAGCCATCATCACACATTCATACCTTCAAGCGCGCCACCAGCCATAATCCTTCCCCTTCGTTACGTTATTACTTCTCTCCCATCCTCCTTTCAATCCTAGGGCCTTTGCAAGCAGCGTGCCTCTTGTCCCTGCCGGATTATTGCCTATTCTTGTCTTTCCCTGCTCGTTCCCGCCCTGTAAACTTGCCCAATTTAATCCCGGAGTCCAAAGCTGTACCAGACTCAGTAGAATGAGCTTGCGTTGGAGGAGAGAAAGAGACGGTAGTTTTCTTTTCAATACGTATTTCTTTAACTGTTCCTGGTGTGTGTGTGTTTTTTTTTTCGCTATTTTGTTTTCCGTGTTTTTTCTTAGAGCACATACCCCCGTGACAATTTTCCCTCCTCGCTACAACGAGCCTGCGCTGGAGAGGAAAGTGGGTGAGTGGAGCTTACTTTTTATGTTTTTGGATTACTTGTAACCTTTCTTTGCCCCCTTTCTTTTTATTTCTATGTATATCCCTCCTATACACACACACACACACACACACACACACACACACACCTCAGGCTCATTCCGGGGTATGGCTTGGGTCTCTGGGATTAAACTGTCTTAAAATCTTGCCTTAAAAACAGCCGAATTTCTCTTCATCCAAAAAAAATAAATAAATAACAAGAAGGACCCAACCCGCCTCCCTCCCAAACGCTTGCTCATTCTCGAGAGTAAGAAAAAAAGAAAATTCCACTCTCTCTCTCTCTCTCTCTCTCTCTCTCTCTCTCTATTACCCGTCATTATTTTTTATTGTTTACGATCCATTTTTCGAAGGCTATTTCTCTTCATCATTATTAACTACTACCCCCCCTCCCCTCCTCTCTCTCTCTCTCTCTCTCTCTCTCTCTCTCTCTCTGACCCAGATCCACACCACATACACTTTAAAGTACAGAACTCATAAACACAAAATTAATTTACTTTATGACAGCGAGAGAGAGAGAGAGAGAGAGAGAGAGAGAGAGAGGATGGGTGAGAGTGAAGGAGTATGAGTAGGAAACAGATGTAAGAGTGAAAAGTGTGAGAATGAGTGACAGAAAGTGTGAGGATGTGAGTTAGAGAATATGTGAGTAGGTATGAGAGAAATGGGAGCGTGAAAGAAGTGTGCGAGTGTGAGGGATAGTTGAGGGTGAGAGAAATGTGTCAGAGAAGTGTGAATGAGCATGATGGAGGGTGAGAGGTTGATTGTGTCAGAGTGAAGGTGAGAGAGGTGAAAGTATGTGCATAAGAGTGCATGTTATGTGAGTGTGAGAGTGTGAGAGGTATGAAGTTGTGAATATGAGTGTGTGAGCATGAGGGGGTGTTAGTGTGAAGGTGTAACAAGTGTGAAAATTAATGAGTAAAACGTATAAAAGTGTGAATATCTAAAGACAACATTCGAAGAAAAGATAACAGGGATTGAGCAGGCTTTAAAAATCCTCAAATTTTCGATTTATTTGTTAAACCTCCCATGAGACTAAGGTAATTTTGGCTTCCTGACCTCACTGCTATATGCGTTCTATAATACGGCATGCAGGCTAACGAAATCCAATGCCTAACTCTTTGAAAAATGACCTTGTTTGAACCTACACCCTGTTAATTATAGGTATGCAGCCGATAAAGCCGATTGCCGATATATATGTGTAGCCGATATTTAACTACTGATATCGGGGCATAACGTTTGTGGAATATATAAGGCGTGAGAGTAAGGTAGTGAGGAAGACGGAAGGAAGACGAAGAGGGGGAAAGACAGGGAAGAAAGGAGTGGGTAAGTACAGGGGAAAGCCACATCACTCTCTTCACCACAATATCTGTCACCACCCCACCTCCACCCCCCCCCTCTGACCTGCACCACACACACACACACACACACACACACATACCTAACCTATCTTCTCTTTCCTCCCTCGTCCTCCTTTCCTTTTTTCTCTCTCCCTCTTCCTCCTTCATGCTCTCTTTCTCTTCTCCCTTCCTCATTTTCTTTCACCCTCCCTCCCTCATTACCACCTCAAGATTTTTTCTGTTTTCTTCTTTTTTTCCTTCCCTCCCTTTCTCCATCTCTCCCTTTTCCATCCTTCTCCCTTCTCTTACTCTGTCTCCTTCCTTTAGTTTCCTCCCTCTCTCGCTCCCTCATTTCTTAATCTCTCCCTCCCTCCCTCCCTCTCTCTCTACCTGTCCCCCTGCCTCCTTCCTTCTCTCTCGCTCTCTCTCTCTCTCTCCTTATATGCCTATCTCGAACCCTCCTTTCTCCTTTTCTTTCCTTCCTTCTTTCTCCCTTTCTCTCCCTCCATATTTCCCTTCCTCTCTCTTTTTTTCTCCCTCTTTCCTTCCCTCTTTCTTTCTATCCTTCCTTTCCTATCTTTTTCCTCTTCCTCCTTTATTCTTTCCTTCTTTCTCTCTCTCTATCTCTCTGCCCTTCCTTTATTCTCTTTCTCATTCATTCTCTCTCTCCTTCCTTCTTTCCTTCCATCTCTTCTCTCCCCCCTTTCCCTCCCTCCTTCCTACCTTCCCTCCCTCCTTCCCTCCCTCTGTACCTCCCTGCCTGCAGCTAATCCCAGGCCTCCATCTGGGAGTCTGCCGCACCTGTGACCAGTGGAGGGAAAAACGCCCCCTTTGCCCCCCCTCCCAGCTTCTCTCCCTCTCTTTCTCTCTCTCTGCTTCCTCCCTAATCCCTTCCCTGCCCCCTTGCCCCTCTTAATCTCTCCATACCATCCTTCCTTCTTCCCTAATATATATTGTTGCTACCATCTCTCTCACCTGTTTCTCCTATCTTCCTCCCCTCGTTCACCCCCTCTTCCCCTCTTTATTCTCTGCTCCAGTGCCAACCTGCTCCCCATTCCTATCCCCCACGTCCTCTCCTTTCTTCCCCTAATCCCTCCCTCCCTCATTCAGTTTCTCCCTACTCCTCTTCTATTCGTCCACTTCTCCTCCTCTGCCTTTCCTTCTCTTCCCCCTCCCTTCTCTTCCCTGCCCTTCCCCTCCCTTCCCTTCCCTTTCCTTCCCCCTTTTAACATCTACTAATATACCACCTCACAACTATACTTTCTCTGTCATACATCTTTAACAGTTTTTCTTTACAGTACAAACAGACGGTTTTATTCAGCATCCTACCGGAACATCTTACTGTATTTTAGTCTAGAAGTTTCCCTTAAATTCCAGTGTTCCCTGTAATTAAAATTCCATCATCATCATCATCAATCATCATCATCACCACCACCACCACCACCATCATCATCATTATCATCATCATCATAAACACTATTCTCACGCCACCACCACAACCGCCACCATTATCATCACTACTTCCATCATCATCTTCATCACCACCACCACAACCGCCACCATTATCATCACTACTTCCATCATCATCTTCATCACCATTACTATCATCATCACCATTATCATCCTGACCCTATTTCCCTCTACTTCCTACTACTAAATGAGGTGACCAAAATCCAAAAACAGAAAAAAAAAAAGTAGGACACAAAAATAAAAAGACTATCAACAGAGTACTCCATCTACTCACCCAATCCTTTAAATACCCCTCCAAGAGCCTTTAAATGCCCTGCTCCCTTCCCTTTAATTCCCCGGACCCTGCCCTTTAAATCCACAGCCTCCTTCCTTTTAAATTCAGTCTGTCCCTAAAGATCTCATGCTCAGTGTACTGTCTCCCAGTTTCCCTTACAAACTTTGTCAGTTCTCTTTCTATTATTCTTACTTTATGTTCACGTTTGTTCTCTCTCTTTCTCTCTCTCCCTTCTTTATCTTATTAACTCTATTTCTCTCCCTCTTTTATTAACTCATAACACCGTTCTTTCCCCTCTCTGCATGTTTCTCTATGTCTTTCGTTCTTTCTCTAATATAATCATTCATGTCTCAACTCCCTCATTTTCTCCCTTCGCTTCTACTTTCCCTCCTTTTACTTTTATTTTGCATTTCTCCTCTTATCATTCATCCCCTTAATTACTTCTTTCCTTTCTCTCTGTCCTTTTCTTTCTGTCCCTTTCTCTCACACTACTTTCTTCATTTTTCCATCCTATCTTTGTCTCAAACTCTCTTCCTTCAATCCCTCTTTCATATTTCTCACAATACTATCAATCTTCATTTCTTCCTCTCTGTTCATGTTTCACTTCCTTTCTGTCGCCTTTTGTTCCTTGTTTCATACTCCTCTCATCCTTTGCCTTTCTTCCTTTCATCTCTCACCTTGTCTCAATATTTATTTTTGTTTTTCTTCCCTGTCGTGCTACTTTACCTCCATTTCCTCTCATGCTTCACTCTTTTCATTCTCAAGGTCTATATAATTCAACCATAATCTCGCCAATCACACATGGTCACCCATCCAACTGCTATCCATACCCGAAAGTGCTTAACCTAACTAAACTCTCTTCCCTACCTTGGCTTATGGGACTACCATCTCTCCACCTTGAAAACAGAAGTGTAACGAAGAGATTAACGCTAGATCACGGTGCTAGTCACGAAGAAGTGCTATGGAAGGGATAAACAGCCGTAACAGTACTGCCTAATTCTGCCGTTTAGATATGGGAAATTAGTTGTAAAAAATAAAAAATCGCGTAATTTAAGGTGAGCAAATTTTAATCTCAAATACTAACTTACCTTCCTCGTCACACTCAAACACACACACCTTCACTAATGACTCAATCTCGCTCACCTGAAAGAATAAGAGAGAGAATATTAATAACCTGTAAAAATGTCCCTAATTACGACGAGTGATAAAAAGATTAAACTTAATTTTAGTGTCATCTCTCCGTTTTTCTTCAGTGACCCCTCATATTTTTTCTTTTTTCTTTTCTTCCTCATTTTTTTCATATTTTTGTCCTCTTCCATTTTCTTCATTCTTTCCGTCGTTTATGTAGCTCCGTTCCCTCTGTCTGTCTGTCACACACACACACACACACACGCACACACACACACACACACACACACACACACACACACACACACACACACACACAGGCAAGAATTAAACGCAGCCCAACATGCATCCGACATCGCTTTGATCCCAGGAAGAGTGAGGGAGAAGCCTGGCAAGGGAGACTTTGTTAATATTATCTTTTTATTTTTCACTACAAACGCGGAATTTTATTTGGCTCAACCCCTGCAGTCCGATGATGTATATTTTATTTTATTCTCGCTATTAACAGGCTACTTTATTAATTTTAGGACTGTCATCATCATCACCATCATCATCATCATCGTCATCATCTCCATCATCATCATCACCACCATCGTCATCATCATCATCATCATTATCATCATCACTCGAGATATTTTTAAATCTATAACCCGAAATATCTCTGAGCTAAAAACCATCTTGCATTACTCTGAACAAAATAATTAGGAGAATCTATAACTAAATCAGAAAATGTAACAACCCATTATTTTCTAAGGCACAGAGTAAGATAAAGAACGAATGTAAGTAATTAGTGATGAAGAAAATGGGGCGGTGGTGGAGGGGGGTCTGTAAATAATTAGTGATGAAGAAAATGGGGCGGTAGTGGAGGGGGGTCTGTAAATAATTAGTGATGAAGAAAATGGGGCGGTGGTGGAGGGGGGTCTTGTGTAAAGTGCCACAGAGACCTCTTGAAGTAATGAGGTCTGGGCCAAGAGGAAGAGGAGGAGGGTACTGCCACGGGGAAGAAGAGGAAGAGGCGAGAGGAGGAGGAGGAGGAGAGGAAACAAGACTGCAAGTAGAAGTGGTAGTAGTAGTAGTAGTAGTAGTAGCACAAATATTACTACTACTACTACTTCTACTACTACTGCTACTATTCATTCTCCCCTTCGCCTCCTTTCCTTCTTTTCCTTCTATATTTCTTTTCTCTTTCTCTTATTCTCCCTCTCATCTGCATTCTCTCTCTTCCTCCTCTGTCTGTGTGTGTGTCTGTCTGTCTTTCTGTCTCTGTCTGTCTGTCTGTCTGTCTCTCTCTCTCTCTCTCTCTCTCTCTCTCTCTCACTAATTTTCTCCTATTTCTCCCTCTGTCCATCCTTCCCCATTACTCTGCCATAATATAAACTCTTTCGCTTTCTTCCTTCCTTCCATCTTTCATTCATTCATTCTCTCTTCCTTTCACCCCTCTCTTCCCCTCTTTTTCCTCCTCGTTTTTCTTTCCATTTCCTCTTTTCCCTCCCTACCACTCTCCTCTCCTTCCATCCTTCCTTCCTTCCTTACGTCCTTCTCTTTCCCTTACCATATCTTCTTATATTTCTCCCTCTTCCCTCCTCTCCTATTACTCTCATTAGTGTCCTCTTTCTCTCCAATTAGTAAGGTTATAATTAATCTCTCTCTCTCTCTCTCTCTCTCTCTCTCTCAGCACCTACACCCCCTGTCTATGTACCTAACTACCTACCTCTTACATCCCTCTCTTCTCTCTCTCTCTTTCTTTCTCTCTCAGCACCTACACCCCCTGTCTATGTACCTAGCTACCTACCTACTTACATCCCTCTCTTCCTCCCTCCCCCCCTCCGTACCTACCTACCTACTAACCAACTTACCTATCTACCCACCTACCTACCTTCCTGTTTATCCTCGCTCTCTCCCTACCTACCTACCAACCTACCTGCTTATTATCTACAATACCTACACTGCTACTTTCTTATCGCCCTCCCTCCACACCTACCTACCTACTTATCTCCCGACCTACCTACCTTCCTAGCTGCTTACTCGCCTCCTTTCCTACTTACCTACTTACAGACCTACCTGCATCTCACCTATCTTCCTACTTACCTACCTACCTGTCTCTCACCTTTCTTCCTTCCTACCTACTTAATTCTTTTCCCTCCTCCCTCCATTCCTACCTACCTACCTACCTACCTACCTACCTATCTACTTACCTACCTACCTTCCTACTTACTTAAATCTCTCTCCTCCTCCCACCCTCCCTACCTACCTACTTACCTACCTACCTACCTACCTACCTCGTGCCTGCATACCCTTCGTGTGCTATTTCAGGTGTCATGGCAACCTTGTAATGTCTTGTCT
>NC_137000.1:10736630-10739130 GCF_032717465.1 Coenobita brevimanus | reverse complement strand
CTATTTTCAGTCTATTAATTTGACTTCCAATTTCAACCTCAGCCCCCATCGCAATTTCCAGGTCATTTTCCGCACACTCTAATTTTGACTTCATGACCTATTTTCTGACCCCCACCCCCATTTGACCCCCAGAATCTTGACCCCCATCTTTGTGACCCCCCACTGACGTATCTGACCCCATATGACCTCCATTTCACCCATGATCCCACCCTTCTGACCCTCTGACCTCATTCAGCTACATCCCACCTCACGATTCAACTCCTTAAAACTCATATCCTTTTAACTCAATCCCTTTAACTCATATCCTAACCTCATCTGACCCCCATTTGACCCCAGTTGAAGCCACTCCGACCTGAGCCAACCCATCTGACCCACATTTTGACCTCACCTGACTCGCCTTGAACCCAAAATATTGACCCCATAATCCTACCCTCTTCTGACCTCAATTCTGACCCCCAAGTGACCTCATTTTACACCTTTCTGACTCTAACTGCACCTGACCTTGGTTGAACCCATCATTTGAACCCATTCCTCTGACCCATATCCTGGCTCCATTCGCCCCATCTGACCCCGCTTGACCTCGACTGACCCCATTTGACTGTATTTGACCCTTAGTGACCCTGGCTCCATCTGACCCTATCTGTCCCCGTCTGACCCCTATCTGACCTCATTTAACTCCACCTGACTCTACTTCTTGACCTCATGTAACCTATTCTGACCTTCCCACCTGACCCCACCACTCTGACCTACGTGCTGACCCCAGTTGACCCCATTTGACCCCCACATGACTGTAACTGCCTCCATATCACGACCCCACTTGACCCAGTTTAACCTCACCACCCTGCAGCCCATAACCCGACCCAGTTGACCTCATCTGACCCCAGCGCCTGACTCCTGCATGGGTATCGATCGTAGTCTTGTCGCTACTGTCTCTCTCTCTCTCTCTCTCTCTCTCTCTCTCTCACACACACACACACACACACACACACACACACACACACACACACACACACATAAACAATTATTCATTCCCATTCTCACGCTGTCTCTTTCCCACACTCCTGTCTGCTGTCCTCTCTCTCTCTCTCTCTCTCTCTCTCTCTCTCTCTCTCTCTCTCACCCATTTCCAGGCCTTGTTCTTCCTTCACACACATACCTTCACTCCTAGTACTTGAACGGGTCGCCTTCGTGTGGTGGCACTGATATAACTGGGCGACTCACCTGCTCACACAATCGTCCCTCAGCTACTTTCTTATCCCCCGAAAGGACGATGGGGGACTGCAGGAGAGGGGGAACTTCAGCCTGCAGTCCACTGGGTTCACGTCCAGATTACTACTACCTTTACTCTTCAAATATCGTTCTAACACCTCTACCTCAGCGATTTATTCTACAATTCAAGGCCTCATTATCCTCGTGTCTGTTACTGGTGCAAATTATGTTGATGTTAAAATGCTATGACACACAAGACAATGCTTGAGAAGCGATAGGAAAAATAAATCGCTGAGGAAAAAACGTAACGAAGCCTTCTGTGCCACCTCTCCTCCTCCTCCTCCCAAACGATCTATTATAGTCAGAGGTCAAAGGTCACGAGACTTTGACCTCTCTCAACCTGAACTGTCTCGTTTCTCTTTGTTTGATGAGAGAGAGAGAGAGAGAGAGACTACAAATAGCCAATGGATACAGATGAAAATGGATAGGCATGTAGGTAGGCACGTAGGTAGGTAGGTAGGCAGACAGACAGGCAGGAAGACAGATAAATAAATATTGATAGACAGGTAGGTAGGTAGCTAGGTAAGTAGATAGGTAGGTAGAGAGGTAAGTATATAGGTAGGTAGGCAGAGAGGTAAGTATGTAGGTAGGTAGGTAGAGAGGTATGTAGGCAGGTAGAGAAACTGATAGATTTTAAAAAGGCAGAGTCATGGAAAAAATAGACAAACAGAGACTTAGAAAACGAAATAGACAGAGACAGACAGGTAGACAGACAAAACCTCAGTAGTTAGGTGATGCACAGACAGACAAAGACAACAGCTAGACAGACAGACAGAAAGAAAGCTCCGTTATCCGAACAAGAGACAAACATGGACAAACAGACATGGAACAACACACAAAAACACTTATCACGACTGTATGCAACATCACACACACACACACACACACACACACACACACACACACACACACACACACACACACACACACTCATGTCACACCAACCCTTCATCTCACACCAACCTGCCCCACACGCCTCACCACCATCATCACCACTCCAAGTCATCCTCCTCCATTCCTGCTTACACCTGACGGCCGGAAACACAGGTTAATGGGTTAATAGCGTCAATGGCGGCCCGTTAATTGCCTCCATTAGGTCGCCGGGTTATTATGTTCGGTTAATGTCCGCGTGAACTGATTGCAACTGGAAACTGGGCGTGCAAAGGTCGTGTGTGTGTGTGTGTGTGTGTGTGTGTGTGTGTGTGTGTGTGTGTGTGTGTGTGTGTGTGTG
>NC_137000.1:10724130-10731630 GCF_032717465.1 Coenobita brevimanus | reverse complement strand
TCACAAATTCTTAAAACATAATCAAAACACCTCCAGTCACCCTCAAATATATAAAAAAAACATCCAAACTCTAGCACCAGTAATCGCTAAATTGCTAACTTTCTTCGCTAGCTTCATCCCAGCAACCCCCCGCCCCTTCAGCATCCTGCCTTAATTGTCAAGTTTGTTGTCGTCGTTACCATGGCAACCCAAGAGGCGTCACTGGCAACTAATCCTTGAAGGTCCAAAAATTAAGGTGTAATTCGGAAGATGGAGAGAGAGACTGACAATGAGGTGGATGGAGGAAGGGAGGATGCGTAAAAAAGACAGACAAATAGATAGACAGATAGACAGACAGAGATCGACAGACAGATAGATAAATAAAACAAACCACCCCAGTAGTGAATTAGTCAACGGAGGTCAATTTCTTTGCCGTAAATTAGAGTTGTCCAAAACCTGAACAGAATCGACAGGAGGTAACCATAACAAAACGAAATGACCGTCCTCGCAACCAGTAAAAAAATGCAATGGTACTTTTTATCGCTTTCCTGCACCTTGATTTCCGATTTTTTCCGATTTACCGATATTAGCGTCGCTCGGGAGAAACATAAAAATACTCTGGTAATGGTTTATTGTGTGTTGTACTTCCATTTTCTCGCTCAATCCCCTGTTCAGTAGTCACACACACACACACACACACACACACACACACACACACACACACACACAATCTCCTTCCTTCCGTCTCTCTCTCTCTCTCTCTCTCTCTCTCATCTTCGGTCTATCTCTCCTTTGAGTCTCCAACTTTGACAGACTCTCCCAGTTCTTCTTCTTTTTCTCCTCCTCCCTCCTCTCCTCCTCTTCCTCCTCCTCCCCCTCCTTCTTCCCTTAACCACTCCATTCCACTCACTCTCCTAGTCAATCTCTCACCCTGTATTCACCTCCTATAGACGAACCACCACAAACTATATTTCCTTAAGTTCCCCATCACATCAATAACAATAATAATAGCAATATAGAAAATGGACTGGAATTACATCACTTCCCATTTTCTTCGTTCAGTGATGTTTATGTGATTTGGGAGATTGAGAGAGTGAATAGAGGAGGAGAATATTAGAAGAGGAGGAGGAGGAGGAGGAGGAGGAGGAGGAGGAGGAGGAGGAGGAGGAGGAGGAGGAGGAGAGAGTAATAAGAGAACAGTTGGCCTCCCACAACCCACACTATAAGGTTATTGTGGTCAGGAGGTCACTCTCTCTCTCTCTCTCTCTCTCTCTCTCTCTCTCTCTCTCTCTCTCTCTCTCTCCATATACACACCCCTTCTCTTCCCTCCTTTCTCTCCTCTTCCTCCCCTCTCCTCTCTCCCCCCCCCTCCCCTTTCCCCCTCCCCAGTATGTAAATGCTCTTGTCACCCTACTACTCTCCTCATCTCTCCTTACATACATGCATGCATAAATACGTACATAAGGTGCATACATACATCCAGATATACACACATTAATACATTCCGGTATACACAAATACGTATGCACAGGAAGACAGAAAGATGCATGAGAGAGAGAGAGAGAGAGAGAGAGAGAGAGAGAGAGAGACAGACAGACAGAGAGACAGAGAAAGAGAGAGAGAGAGAGAGAGAGAATAATCACTCAGACATTTAATTTCGAAGTCTGTCCTGCACCACTCTAGTCTACCATCAATCTGTGTCCTCCGTGTAAACAAAGGCCCGTTATTTCAGTGCTAATCTATATATAAACTAACTGCATTGCGTAATCCATTGTATCTGAATGTCCTCTGATTTATTTTGATATCTTTTTACTATTTTAAGTCCAAAGGTTTTAATTATAATCCTTTGGCAGTCGCAAAATTAATATTAAAATGATGTCATCGCAAGAATAAAATAAAAGATGGCGGTAGAAATGTAGCGAGAGGATGGGGTGGGAGGGGAACATGAAGGAGGGATGAAAAGGGTATTGTGGAGGGCTACGGTAAAACAGGTCAACAGTCGACAGGTTAGGGTGGAGTGATGATGATGATGATGATGATGATGATGATGATGATGATGATGATGATGATGAGGAGGAGGAGGAGGAGGAGGAGACGGATGATTAGAAGTAGAAGCAACAACAACAAGAAAAAGGCTTCAACACACACACACACACACACACACACACACACACCTCCCCCATCACCTACCCAAACACACCCTAACCTATTCCTCCATATCCCAATCTCACCCTAATTCATTCCATGCATCTATTATTTCATCCATCCAAGCGTATCAACTCAGCTCGTGATTTTCAGCGTGACTGCAAGAACGATGCCGATGCTGCCTTCATTTTTATCTCCTTGGTCAGCGCGTGAATGGTCAGTAAACATGAATGAATATGCATGGCCGTGAATATGTATGAGGGCGGCTATATATAAATGTTTGGTCTGTGTGTGTGGGCAGGAGGTGGGCCGGTGGGATGCGTCGAGTGTGTTGGTGTTAAGGGGGATGGATCTACCTTGAGCTGACTTAGTTTTGCAGACTCTGACCCAGCCTGACCTCAGCTACCCAAATCCTGCTTATCCTAGTCTTATCTAACTTACTCTAACCTAACCTAAACTAGCATACCCAAATCTTACCTAATCCTGTCTAATCTAACCTACCCTATCCTGACCTTACCTTACCTTACCACAACCCTACCTAACTTAAAATCTAGTCTGACCTGAGCTAACCTAACCCTCTTTATCCTACCCTGATTTTACTTAGCCTGTCCCAATCCAACCTAGAATAATCTCATGTTACCTATCTTAACTTTAACTCAACTTTAACCTAGCATAGTTTACCAATTTATAACCTAACCTGACCTCAGCTAACCTAGTCCAGCTTCAACGAGACTGACATATCTTAACCTAGCATGACCTGACTCGAGCCAGCCCAGGTCACCCTAATCAACATCCTAACAACTTAACCTAACCTATACTACCCAAAGATAACCTACCTTCCTCTTCAAAACCTTCCTTTTACCTCTCTTAACCCAACCTAACCAAACCCAGTCTAACCTACTCTAACCCAGCCTGCCTTATCTCGCGCCCTGACACTGATGGTTGACGCTATCACGATAACACTAACTTAAATCAGCGCACATCAGGAAGTTCGCAAGATAAAGCACCTGAAGGAGGGCTGAAGGAGGGCTGAAGGAGCGCTGAAGGAGGGGGAGAGAAAGACGAGAGGGAGGGAATGAAGAAGGGAGAAAAAAGGTGAAAGAGATGGAGGTGGCGTGATGGAGGCTGCGAGAGAGAGAGAGAGAGAGAGAGAGAGAGAGAGAGAGAGAGAGAGGAACGGAGAAAAAAGGAGAAATGAGGGAGAAAGCATGCATTAAAGAAAGAAAAGAGAAAACAGAAATAGAGAGAAATGGAGAGAGTGGTGAGCACGAAAGGAGAGGGAGGGAGAGGAGGGAGGGAGAGGAGAGAGGCAGAGGAGGGCAGGAAGAATGAAGGAGAGAATTATTGTTAACGAGGAAGAATGGGAGGAGGGTGAGCGAGAGAAGTGAAGACGAAGGAGGGAGAAAGGGCGACTGGAGTAAGACTGCGGGAAGAAGGGAGAAGGGGATAGACAACGGAAGAGAATGGAGGAGAGCGAGAGAGATAGGACGTAAGACAGAAACACAGACAGACAAAGACAGATAGACAGACAGAAAGAGAGAGATACAGACAGACGGAGAGACAGAGAAAGAGAGAAAGAGATACATGCAGACAGACAGACAGAGGTGAGTAAACGAAAACTAAGAACACATGAAAAATAAATGTTCTAACAACGCGAAAGACGGGCATTTGTGAGAAAAAATAAAGACGGGGATAGAGAAAATATATACACCCTCCTAAAAAAAAATGGAATGAGGGAGATGGAGGAAGGAAATTGGAGGGGGGAAGGATGAAAATTGGAGAGGAAAGAATGGAATGGGAGGGAAGGGGGGGAGGAAGCGAAGGGAAAGGGAGGAAGAGGATGGGAATGAATAAATGGAGAAGGGAGGGAGAAAAGGCTGGAACAGGAAGGGAGGAAGGAAGGGAAGGAAAGAGAGGGATAGCATAGGATGGAAAGAGGTGAGAAGATGCCGGAGATGGAAGAGGACGCAAGGGAATGGCTAGGGGAATAGAGGGATGAGGTGAAAGGGTGTAGAGGGAGAGAAATAATGAATCCCTCACAATAGGAGTGGTTCTCAGGTCTCCCGTGCTTTCTGGGAACCTATTGAATATAAGAAATGTGTTGCCCTCATTCCCCGCCTTTCCTCTTGTCACCAACTTCTATTTTTCTCTTATTTTCTCACTATTATTTTCCCTTTTTTCTCACACCTGACTTCTATTATTTACTCTATTTTTTTATTTTTTATCTATTTTTCTTCTTCGTTTCTCACACTTGACTTCTCTTCTTTACTCTTTTCTCTTCGTTTTCTCAATCTGTTTTTCTCCCTTGTTTCTCACATACCTGACTTCTCTTTTTAACTTTTTTTTTCTCTGTTCCCATTATTTTTTTCTCTCTTGTTTCTCGCATATTTGACGCTTATTTACTCTTTTCTCTTTTCTCTTGTTTAATCTCCTTTTTACGCTTCTCTTCCCTCAAGGACTTTCTTTTATCCTAATCACTATATCTTTCTGTCGTCTCAACCAATATGTTTTTCTCTTTTCTCACGCTCTTTTTCCTCTGTTATCTTGTGGACTTTCATTTTTCTCTTTTCTTATGGACATTATTTCGTCTGTTTTCCCTCCATTACTTAACGATCTTATTGGCAACTTCTTCCTCTCTTATGTGTTTTAATTTTTTGTCTTTCTCTTCTTTTTCTTTTCAATGTTTTCTTATTTATTTAATTTCATAACTTCTCTATTTTTAATTCTAAACTTCACATATTCCCTATCTTTTATTTTTTCCTATTTCATTATCTCTTTACATTCAGATTCTTATTTTTTTTTACATGTATCTTTTTAATTTGTTTATATTTTGTTTTGTTTCTTCTATTTACCGTCTTACATCTGTCTGTCTGTCTGTCTGTCTGTCTGTCTCTCTCTCTCTCTCTCTCTCTCATCCAACTTTAATTTTCTCATTTACTACTTAATCAACCTTAAGCGAGTGTCGCACTGTTTTCACCTCCTCCTCTTCCTCCTTCTCCTCCTCCTTTTAAATGTTCCCCCACTCCCCCCCCCTCTCTCTCTCTCTCTCTCCCTCCCTTTTTCATCTTTTTCCCACTCCCCCCCCTCCTGGATCCGCCCTTATATACCTTGATATGGCCATTATACGGTTTCCTATTGAGGGTGTGAGAGAGCCGCTGCCTTCCCTCTCTCACTTTCTCACTTGCTCTACCCCTTTTCCTTTTGCCATATCAGTTTTTACATGTTTCTCTTTACGATAGTTTTACCCGTCTGTCTTTGCCTCCTCTCTCTCTCTCTCTCTCTCTCTCTCTCTCTCTCTCTCTCTCTCTCTCTCTCTCTCTTACCTGCGAAAAAAGGATGATTACTATTCTATCACACCTGAATGTCACTGGAGGATATCTTTTTTTTTTTTACCTGTATGGGTCTATTTATTTATCTATCTGCCTATCTATCTGCCTGTCTATCTATCTGCCTATCTATCTACATGTTTATCTATCTGCCTATCTATCTACCTGTATAGAAAAAATAGACACTACTAATAATTATAATTCACAGATCTAATTCTCTAACATCAGCATTTGTGAAGTTCTGAATACTGTGAGAGGCTAACGTAATTACACACACACACACACACACACACACACACACACATACACACACAAAGAGGCGTTGGAGTGTGTTATGGGGTTAAAGTGTGCTACGGTGTTAGACGTATGTGTTGCAACAATTCCCAGTAGTTGCAGAAGCCTCACAAATCCACTCGTTACTGCAACACACACACACACACACACACACACACACACACACACACACACACACACACACACACACACAGCACACAAACAAAGCTACCCACACACACACGCTCAAACAGAATACACAATCACAACACAAAGTATAACTCTCTCTCTCTCTCTCTCTCTCTCTCTCTCTCTCTCTCTCTCTCTCTCTCTCTCTCTCTCTCGGATTAGCAAGACAAGGAAGAATGAAAAAAGAATGAATTGATGACGAAAGAGAATAAGGCAAGACTGAGACATGGATGAGGCAGGGTGAGTGAGGCAGGGGTTAGTGAGGCAGGGTGAGTGAGGCAGGGTTAGCGAGGCAGGGTGAGTAAGGCAGGAAAAGTGAGGTAAGTGAGGCAGGGGTGAGTTAGGCAAGGGTGAGTGAGGCAGGGAGAGTCTGGTAAGGCAATATGAGGCACGGGTGAGACAGGGTGAGGCAGGAGTAAGGCAGAGGAAGAGTACCAGCGGACCTAATGAGGCAGAAATCTACGCTTTACTTTTGGTTCTGCGTATATGCGAGAGAGAGAGAGAGAGAGAGAGAGAGAGAGAGTACGTCTGGGCTTCCTATGTTACCCAATACATTCAGTGTAGAGCCTGCGGAGCCTGCCCATATCATTTCACTGTAGAGGACAAGGGTAGGGTGTGGCAGGATGCTGTAGGAGGAATTAGCAGAGTTTGAGAAGGAGGAGAGGGAGGCCGAGAACGAGATGATTTGAAGATGGTTTGAGAGACGGCAGGATGAGTCGGAAAGGGACAGATGTTGAGGGAAAAGAAGGAAAATAAAACAAAAAGGAGAGATGGAAAGGGGGACGAAGAAGTTGAAGGAGAAGAAGAGGGAGGATGAGAAAGAGAAGGAGAGGGAGAAGGGGAGGGAAGAGGAGATGATGGAGAGGAAGAGGAGAAAAGCCCGACAAGGAGGTGGAGGGAAAGGGTTGAGAAACAGACTGCGATGGAATGAAGGAGTGTAGTAAATTAGGAAGAATAATGGGGAGGAGGAGGAGAGGCAGACCGAGAATGAGGTGGAGATGCAGGGTTGTGAAATCTGTCAGTCTTTCTCTCTCTCTCTCTCTCTTTTTACCAAAAACTTCATTTTCTCCCATTTCAAGCCGTTTGCCTCCCATTACACACACACACACACACACACACACACACACACACACACACACACACAGATAGAGAGAGAGAGAGAGAGAGAGAGAGAGAGAGAGAGAGAGAGAGAGAGAGAGAGAGAGAGAGAGAGTTGAGAGGGAAGAGAGAACAAAGAGGAGTGGGAGTGAAAAGAGAAGACAAAAGATTGAGAGCAGGTCATTAAACCTCTCTCTCTCTCTCTCTCTCTCTCTCTCTCTCCTTCTTCTTCTTCTTTTTCTTACTATTCTGTTACCTTCCTTTCTCTCTTATTTCTCCCTTTCTCCTCTCTTCCCTTTCTCTTTTCTTACTTCCTTTATCTTTCATTATTCCTTCCTTCCCCTTCACTTCAATCTCCCTATCTCCCTTTTCACTCTCTCTTCCCCCTTCTTTCTCCCTTCCCCTTCTCTTTTCCTCCTCCCTTTCCTATTTCCCTTCTCCCTCCCCTCGCTCTCCCTATTCACCAACCCTTCCTGCTTCTCCCTTCCTT
>NC_137000.1:10716630-10721630 GCF_032717465.1 Coenobita brevimanus | reverse complement strand
GTGTGTGTGTGTGTGTGTGTGTGTGTGTGTGTGTGTGTGTGTGTGTGTACAGTATATTCCTTTTCTTTAACAACTCCAACACAGACACAACCTTAACAGCCACCACAACCGCATTCACTACCACAGCTACCACAACTACCACTAACACAACCAAACAAGTAGTAACAGAAACACAACATACCTAAAAAAATCCTCCACAAATAAGTAGCAGTAGCAGTAACAAGTATAATCCTACGTAACAAAGAAGTAACAGCAGAAGTAGCAGGAGAAAGAGAAGGCGGTAACGTAACAACAGCCCAGGACCCTTCACAGTAGCACACAGTAGCACATGTAAGTAGCAGTAAGAGAATCACAGACAGCAGTAGGAGAAACAGAAACTACAGTAAGAGTGAGAGGGTGAGGAGAAAGAGAGGAGAGCAAGGTCGACTTGACTAGTATCGATCAGAACACACAACCTGCCACACCCACACCACCACACACCCCACACCACACGCCCCTCACCCCACACCCACACCACCACACACCCCTCACCCCACAGACACACCACCCCACCCCCCTCACCCACACCACCACTCCGCAGCGCACCATCCCACACCAGATCTTGTGTAATTCAGTTCTTTTCCACCCACATCACCCTTCACCCCTCACCCCACCCCCCTCACCCACACCTCACCCCCTCACCCCACAGATGAACAGCACATAACTGTCCTGTAGTCTTGCTATGTCTCTTCATCTTCGTGTTCTCTCTTTTTCTCCCCTTGTCACAGCTTTCCTTTCATCATTTTTCCTTTACATTCAAGACTTTTCTCTCTCTCTCTCTCTCTCTCTCTCTCTCTCTCTCTCTCTCCCATACACCCTGTTCTTTTGTCTCTGTTCTTGTTATTTTTTATTGTGATTCGTTTTACTAAACAATTTAATTATGATCTTTTTATTTGACTAAGCTTTCCATTTATTGTTCTGCTCTTGGTTGTCTGTCCCCCTCCCCCATGCACACACACACACACACACACACACCTTTCTTCTTTGAACTTCTTGTTTGTTAGTTGTTTTTTTGTTCTTTCTCTTTTGGTTTGTTCTTCTTCTACCTTTCTTGTTTTTTCTCTTTTCCTTTGTTTCACATCTCCTCCTCCTCCTCATCCTCCTCCTCCTTATTTTCATCCCCATCCCCATCCTTCTCCTCCTCATCATCATCCTTCTCTTCCTCCTTCTTTTCCTCTTCTTCCTCATCCTCATCCTTATCTCTCTCTCTCTCTCTCTCTAAAAAAAAAGCCAGACACTGAGACGAATCTAATAATACCTGATTTACGTTTTCTATAAATCAGGAGATGAAATACGGAGAAGATTTAGGGTTGAGAATAAAGCTAACTCTCTCTCTCTCTCTCTCTCTCTCTCTCTCTCTCTCTCAGCTGCAAAAAATGGCCACAGGGAAGAAATGGGTCTGAAAAAATCGTAGAATAATTAAAAAAAAAATCGGAATTTTTAAGTGATCAGTACACGTAAAATCAATCAAAGTCGATCTGTCTATCTATCTATCTATTATCAGTCTATCTACCCTTCTCTCTCTCTCTCTCTCTCTCCCTCTCTCTCTCTCTGTCACTATCTTTCAGCTACCTGTCTGTCAATATATATGGTACTCTCCTCAGGCTTTCTCTATTAATCTATCTATCTCCATTTATCTATCAGTTTATATCTATCTATCTACCAATAAATTTATCCATCTATCTATCATCTACCTATAAATCTATCTATCCATCTATCTATCTACCTACCAACAAATCTATCTATCCATCTATCTATCTTCTAATAAATCTATCTATCGATCTATCTATCTACTAATAAATCTATCTATCCATCTATCTATCTACCTATAAATCTATCTATCCATCTATCTATCTACCAATAAATCTACCCATCCATCTACCTATCTCTCTACCTATCCATCTATCTATCTACCAAGAAATCTATCTATCCATCTATCTATCTATCTATCCATCCATCTATCCACTCACCTAGCTTCTGTGATGGAGCGAGAAAGAGCGAGAGGGTGAATGGATCTACCTGGGCTATGAATGGATGAAACAGCTCTCTCTCTATCTCTCTCTCTCTCTCTCTCTCTCTTAGGCGAATACGTGCAAAGAAGGAAAGGGAAGGGAGGATAAGACATGAAGAGGAGGGAAAAGGGTACAGAGAGAGAGAGAGAGAGAGAGAGACAGAGAGAGAGAGAGAGAGAGAGAGAATTGGGAAGAGGAGACTGACGGTGAGATAAAAAAGGAACGAAGATGGGAGAGAGGAAGAGAGAGAGATATAGGGAAAAAGAAAGAGAAAGAAGAGAAAGAGAGGGAGAAAGAAAAAGGAGAGAATAAGAAGGAGTAAGGGATGGGTGAGGAGGAGGAGGAGAGAGAGGGAGGAAGTAGAGAGGGAAAGCTGGAAAAATGGAAGATGGAAGAAGAGCTGAAAATGACAGGAGTTTGAGGGAGAGGGAGGAGAGGAAATGAAGGAAGGGAGGGAGGGAGGGAGGGAAAGGATGAGGGAGGGTGGAAGAGGAGTGGGGGGAGGAAGGAAGGAATGAGGGAGAGAGGGAAAGAGCGAGGAAGGAGGGAGGAAGTAAGAAAGTGACGGTAGGAGGGAATGTGGATGGAAGAAAGGGAGAGAAGGAAAGAGTAAGAGAGGAAAAGAAAGAGGGAGGAAGGGAGGGAAAGAGGGAGAAAAGGAGACAGTAAAGGAAGGAGGGAAGGAGTCAGGAGAGAGGGAGACGGCGATGAGGGAGGAAGGGAGGGAGGGAGGGAAGAAAGAAAGAGGGATGACGGCTGGAAGGGGGAGGAGAGGGAACGAAAAGGGGCGAAGGAAGGGAGAGAATGAACGACCGAAGAGACAGGGAGGGAGGGAGGGAGGGAGGGAGGGAGGAAAAGATGGAGAGAGGCGGAGGGGAGGAGATGAAATGGGAGAGAAATTCTGGGAGGCTGGAATGGAAGGGAATGACTTAGTGGATGACATGAGATGGAAATGTAGGAAGAGAATTACAGGGAGAAGGAAGGAAGGAAGAAAGAAAGGAAGGAAGGAAGGAAGGAAGGGAGGGAGGGAGGAGGGATGGAAGGAAGGAAGGAAGGAAGGAAGGAAGGAAGGATGAAGAAGAAGAATATTGGAAGACTGGGAAGGAAGAAAGGATGATGAATTCCTGAAGGACAGAATAAGGAAGGAAAGAAGGAAGGAAGGAAAGGAGGAAGGAAGGAAGGAAGGAAGGAAAGTTAAATAAAAGAATGGGAAATGCTATAACCCAAAACAGACAGAAATGAAAAAAGGAAATAAAATGGAAGAGGAAAGCCGAAAGGTTAGAACAGAAGAAAATGAGGTAAAATAAAGCTGAAAGGTCTAGGAAAGAAAACGTGGAATGGAAGGCAGGAGAAGGTAGGAAGGAACGGAAGGAAAAAGAGGGAATGAAGGAAGGAAAAAGAAGGAATGAAGGAAGGAAAAAGAAAAAAACACTGGTAGAAAGGAGACTGAGGTAAGAAAATGGAGGAAAATAAGAAAAGTGAGATAATCTTGAGATGTTGGAAGAGTATACGGGAAGGAAAGGGAAGGATATTCTGGAAAGGAGAGAGAGAGAGAGAGAGAGAGAGAGAGTCACTTTAACGGGAGGCGGGGGTGTTATACTCTTTTTTTTCTCTCTCTCTCTTTCCCAGGTGAGGTCAGAACAGGTAGGTCGGTGTCAAAACATGCTCATTAATATCACTCATAGCCCACACCTGTGCTCTCTCTCTCTCTCTCTCTGATCTATGCTTTAGTGTGTGTGCATCTATGTATAAATATTTGAATGCATGTATTTATGTATGTTTGTATGAATGTATGTACGTTTGTCTGTGTGTCTGCGCGCGTGTCTGTCTGTCTGTCTCTGTATGTATATGTGTGTGTGTGTGTGTGTGTGTACTTCCGCCGTGTGTACCCAGATAACCTGCTCTCTCATCTCCATATCCAATTAATTCTCAAGGTGATCTTTATTGTCCTTTTATATCATGCCAGGTAAAATGACTCTCTCTCTCTCTCTCTCTCTCTCTCTCTCTCTCTCTCTCTAATTAACGCCTCGCACAAGAACACCCCATTCACTCACTCCAATTGTTTTACCCAAATGTCACTCACAGAAAAAAAAAATCACACACACACACACACACACACACACACACACACACACACACACACACACACACACACACTGACATTTGAACGAACCATTATGCAACAGTGACTCTTTCGTGATAATGAATAATTGACGTTTCACTAATATTAATCTGTTTCCATAATTATTCACGATTTGTTTCTGGGATTATCTCTATCACTTGGATTAAACAGGACTTTGAAAGGGCATAGGATAAGATTAGTACCAGAATACGGTGCTAATCACGAAGAAGTGCTACGAGGAGGCTGTAGAACCATAAAAAGTACTAGAATTTTCGCCAAGTTAAATGAATAAACTGTAGATTTTTTTTTTCAAGATTTATTTCCGAAATTTTCCTAACTGTAATTTTGACTATATAAAAAAAAAAATCCATAAATAATCGTTCAATTTCAACATTTTATACCTAGGGCAGTGAAATGGCGGGGGACAGGGCGACATGGAGGCGATTTGTTTGTGGTCACCCCCAACGGGATTAAGGCGTCTGGCAATAGATAGAGGGACGGATATACCTCGTTCACCTTAATTATTTTGCACCTTATTTCCCATACCTCAGTGGCAGGATAAGGTAGTGATAAACCCCTATATAATTTCCATAGCACTTATTCGTGACTAGCATAATATTACACTGCTAATCTATTGTTACGACTGAATGGCACAGAATCATTTTGAGTTAACTGATTGTCCAGTCATGAGTTTAGTTATATTCACACACACACACACACACACACACACACACACACACACACACACAATCACAACAGGTACTCATTCTACACTCGTACTTCTCCAGCATTGGGAAGGATTATTGCTGGCTGTCACTCTCCCACCG
>NC_137000.1:10586630-10704130 GCF_032717465.1 Coenobita brevimanus | reverse complement strand
AAGAAACACACACACACACACACACACACACACACACACACACACACACACACACACATTAACACTGGCTTATTAATTCACCTTCCCGTTTTCTATAAGAGGATATTATATTACTATTTAGAGGAGATACAAACTTAACTAAATAGGGACATAATACGATAAAACACATAATACTAATACTAATACTAATACTAATAAAATAATAATAATAAAAATAATAATAATAATAATAATAATAATAATAATAATAATCAAAGCCGAATATTTCCTCACCTATCCGTTTTCTATAAGGGGATACATTAATATTTATAGACGGGGTAAACTTCGCTAACCCCGGGCATAATGCGATAAAAGTTGCAGTGAGGGTCTGGCTAGGCGGACTGCATGTAAAGATGGGCTTGGTATTCACAGTCCACGCTTAAGGCGGGGTCTGGGCCCGCTTCTCATCGATCCTACACCACTACACCACCACCACAATACCGCTATACCCCAACCACACCACTGGACTACGCTCATTCCATATCACTACATCACAATCACACCAGTCATATCACTATCTCACCATCACTACCACATCACTACCACACCACTACACCATCACACACCACATTACCACCACCACACCACATCATTATACCACATCACCACCACTATCTCACATCACCACCACCTCATCACCACCACACCACTACCACTGCATACAACAACGCTGTCCTACATGTCTTCATCACACCATACCACACTACAGTACCAGCATACACCCTTACCACACACATTGTCATTCCCTCACACCACACTTTCACAACCACACCACCACCACACTGAACCAAATCCCTATACCACACCACAACATCACCACTACCCTTGCACTCTACCACAAAGCACCCGCACCAGAGACATCACAACGTCATCGATCCTTCTTCACCACACCACAACACCACAATCACACCACCACACTGCAACACCACACCACCACACCACCACACTAAGGTACACTGACCTGGCTGTCTACACCATACCACCACATCCACACCCCTACACCACTACACTGCCACCACCACAACACCCTCACACCACTTCAACACCACTACACCATTACGCTACACTGATCCAGCCACATCACTACAACACACCTACACCACATCCCATCCACGCCACAACCTCTGCACTCTCATTGACCTTAGTCAAACCACCAACACCACACTGACTCAAACGTCTACACCTCACTACCACACCACAACACCACATTTACACACCACATCACCACACTACCACACCACAACACCACATTTACGCACCACAACACAACATTTACACACCACAACACAACATACTACCACATCACACCACACTACCACCACAAAACACCACATGACCACACCACAACACCACACTGCCACAACGCCACACCCTCACCACAACCACTGCACTTCATCGATCCCGTCCCTGCCACCACCACCACCACCACACCACGCCACACTGACCCAAATGTCTATACCAGCCACCCCACACCACCACACCTACGCCACACCACAATACCACACCATATCACCTTAACACCATATCACCACACTACCACATCTGCACAACCAGACTCAGCACCCATTGCACAATTACACCACACTACAGTTTCATCACACTACCACACCATACCACAATATCCTGATCACCACACCACACCACACTATACCACACCCTCACTACCACCACCACACAAACAAACACACCATATCATCACTCTTACTGCCACTACACACCATTACACACCCCTATCCTTCACCACCACATCACAAACACATACCGTACCCCATCACCACACCCTCACAAACACACTCCACCACCACACCCACTCCACACCACATCACACCCCCATACCCTCACGACACACCACCACACCCTTACACCACTACAAACACACTCTCCCACCACACCCTTACACCACCACAAACACACTCTCCCACCACACCCTTACACCACCACAAACACTCTCCCACCACCCTCTGACCACAAACACTCTTTTGTGGCAGATTACATAGCATATAAACGCACTCTGCTTTCACCGACACACTCTTACCATGCGCAGACTAGGCCACACACACACACACACACACACACACACACACACACACACACACACACTGTCTACACTATACTCTCCCACACTGACCTATTATTCAACACAAAACACACACACACACACACAATATCCTATATCAATAACTATACTAGGTTCCTTGTCAATCAATGTACTGGTTTGACCTATATACATTCCAGGCTACCTCACCACACCCCAAACACGTAGCGGAAAGTCACTCCTGCACTAACCACATCGTTATTATTATTACCTGTATTTTTATTATTATTATTATTATTATTATTATTATTATTTCATTTCGTTTAGTTTATATGAGATCCAACATGCTTGCTTGCGTCGGCCCTGGTCACCTAATGGCGGCTTTCAACGCTGCTTGGTCTCTGGCAGCCTCCCTATTCAGTCCCTTATCCCTGAGGTCACACTCTATCACCTCGTCCCAGGTCTTTTCCGGTCTGCCTCTCGCAACCCTACCCCCGACGTTCACACTTCTCACTTTCCGCACCCAAATGTCATCCTCCATCCTTTCAACATGCCCAAACCATCTCCATCTACCACTCCTCATCACAGCACCAGTACACTCCAGTCCCATCCTGCCTCTCAACTTTTCAGTCATTATCCTAGCCCCCCCAGGCCTCACAATCAATGACGCACTGCACATCCATCTAATCATCGTCATTTCTGTACGTTTGAGTCTAAGAATATCCTCTTCCTTTACATCCCAGGTCTCTCTTCCATACAACATTACACTCCTAACACGTGCTGCATACAAAGATCTCTTAGCACGGAGGGAGAGCACTGTCTGGCACACACACACACACACACACACACACACACACACACACACACACACACACACACACACACACACACACACACACTTCCCTTCCTCCCTTTCCCCTTCTTTCCCATACTCTCTCTCTCTCACCAAAATATCCTGTCCCTATCAATACCTAAAGAAGATCCAAGACGGGCAAAAAGCGTTCTCCCCCAATTATAAACACCACTTCAAAATGCGTGAATTATTTTTTTCCATTTTAAGATCGTGCGGCGATAAGTTAGGAATCAGTAATATCTAGTCTCACAAAAATAATAATAATAATAATAATAATAATAGAGAAAATGGGGAAGAAATCATAATATCTCCATGTTTCCTGTACGACAGGAACAAAAAACTTTACTTCCAGATAGAGGTATAAGGCTCATGCGCCAGGTGGGATGGGAGGCTTCGTAGCAACTCTTCCATTGCGATTTATTTCCCATTTACATCAAAATATTGTCGCGTTTGTTATCTAGATCATTTTATTTTCGACATAATTTGCATCGACCAAAAAAACAAGAGGATATAAAGCTGCAAAAGAAAAAAAATCGCCAAGGGAATAGTGCTACGGAATCTCCAAAGCCACTATCACCACGACTCAGAAATAAACAATAAATTAATTACTTTGAAGGGAGCTGCTTTTTATCCAACTCCCTGTGTATTTATTTTTATATTATTTTTATTAATTTGGCATCATTATCCCTAATAAGCTTTTTTTCGGCTGGATCTGGTTTTGAGATTAATGATACAAATGATGATGATGATGATGATGATGATGACGATAATGAGGAGGAGGAGGATACAAACAAGGACTGGGATGTTGATATTTATAATGATGATGATAATGAAGATATAATAAAATAATGATGATAATTATGTCGAAGATATGATAATGACACTTTAGATAATAATGAAGGTGATATGAGAGACACTACAGATAATAATAATAATGATGATGATGATGATGATGATGATGATGATGATGACGATGATGATGATGATGATGATGATGATGATGATGATGATGATGACGATGATGATGATGATGATGAACACACATACCCCCCACCCACTACCCCCAACCTCCATTCCTACTCACCCCACCGTCGACATAGACACATTTCTCTCTCTTACCTGAAAAAAAAGATGGAAAATTGTGATTAGAGAACTAGTAAAAGTATAAAAGGAAAATTATGAAAAAATTATAATTATTATTATTATTATTATTGTTAACAGTATTATTTTTATTACGGTACAGATGTTATTATCGGATTTTTCTTTTTCCTTTATTATTACAGACAGACAGACAGACACAAAGACTGACAGAAACTACGGAAGACAGAAGTTAAGAGGGATTAAATAGTGGAGAGAGAGAGAGAGAGAGAGAGACGAAACTGACAGCAACCTTGACTCCCGAACAACAGCCTCTCTTCCCCTCTACTGACAGCCTTCACCCGTCTCCCTTACCCCATCCCAGGCTATCCCTATCATATTACGGTACCTTACATCGTTAGCTGGTCTGAAGAGAAGTAGGCTAGATAGTTTCTCTCTCTCTCTCTCTCTCTGACGTGATATACAGACAGATACAAGGAGTAAAAATAAGTCAAATTGGGCAATGAATGTGAAAAATGGAGAGGACAATGAATACACCACACCTGGGATATTTACTCGCGCACACACACACACACACACACACACACACACGACTGGAACTGGATGTCTGAAAGTACTGAACGTAAGAGACGTCACACATTGCATGAAACCCACTCCCACATCGACTCAAAAAAATAAATTAACTAATAAATAAATGATGGCAGACTGGCATGTCGAAATAAATACGATAACGAAGAGAAACAGACCCCATACAACATTCCTAACCATCCACTCATCAGGTTGAGTAGGGTTACTGAGCTAGGGTACCTAATTAACCCATCATGTTCCCGTAAAGAGCATTAGGTGGCAGTAAATCTCAGTATCTCTTATGGACTACATTTAGTTTATTGGCTATGATCACCACCCAGCGTAGTAAATCGTTTCCCAGAGTACAGACGACTCTTTTAGCCTCACAAGGAAAAAATCGTTGGTGTGTGAGTTGTGGTGTTGTGGCTAACGTCTTGTTTGTATGGGAGACGGCTGTGGGAGTTGTGGTGTGTGGTGTGGTTGTTGCGGTGTGGTAGTTGAGTGCATAATGGTGGTAGTGGTGCATTGGCTGTGGTGTGGTGATTGTGATGTGGTGGTTGTGGTGTGGTGGTTGTGGTGTGGTGATTGTGATGTGGTGATTGTGATGTGGTGGTTGTCGTGTGGCAGTTGATGTGTGGTTGTGTGGTTGATATAACTGTTAAAAGTGTGGTTGTGTGGTTGATATAATTGTGTGGTTGGTGTGGTAGTGCAGTTAATGAAAAATACGTCATGGCAGCGAAGGGGTTAAGCCACCAGACCACCAGGAGTCCATTTCTTGGCTATGATCACCACCCAGCGTAGTGAATCGTTTCCCAGAGTACAGGCGACTCTTTTAGACCGGCAAAGAAAAAAATCGTCAGCGTGAAAGCCGGACCTGAAGCGTTGAAAAACCCCACGAATATAACTGGACACAGACTAGAATGGCGCGTCTAGTAAAGCATTTAGTGTGGTGCAGGTGTGGGAAGTGTGGTGGTGTGGTGTGTGGTACGTGGGTGCTGGTGTGTTGGGAAGATTGCTGTGTATTCATAGTGGTGTTGGTGTGGGGAGTGTAGTGTGGTGAAGTGGTAGTGTTGGTGTGTGGGGGGGGGTGGAGGTTGTGATGTTGTGGTGTTAGTGTGGGAGGTGGTTGTGGGGGGTTTGTGACGTGGGGTGGTGATTGTGGTGGTGGTTGTCTGGTTGGTGTGCTGTGTGGTGGTTGGTGTGGTTAATGAGTGGTTGTGTTTGTGAGGTTGCAGTGGTTGGTGTGTGGTGGTGGTAATTTTGTGGCGCTTGGTGTGTGGCAGTAGTGGCTGTTACGGTGTGTGTGTGTGTGTGTGTGTGTGTGTGTGTGTGTGTGTGTGTGTGTGTGTGTGTGTGTGTGTGTGAACTGGGGTAGTAGTCCTGAATGCACAAGCCGGACATAAAACGCTGAATAGACTCAGTATGTAGGTATCCACAAACCAGAGTGACGTGTCCCTTACAGCATTCATAGTGGTGGTGGTGGGGGTGATGTGGTGTGGTGGTTGTGGTGGTCTGGTGTGACGTGGTTAGTGTGTAGTGGTTGTTGGGTTGATTATATTGGTGTAGTTGTGTTTGCATGGCGGATGTTTGTAGGTGTCTAGGGATGGTGGTTATGGTAGTAGGTATGTCTAGAGGTGGTGATTATGGTAGTAGGTGTGTCTAGAGGTGCTGGTTATGGTAGTAGTTGGTGTGGTTGGGGTGTGTGTAGTGGTTGTATTGTTGTGGTTGTGTTGTGGTAGGCTGCTTGTGCTGTCAGTTACGGTGTGGTAGTGGTTGTTATTGTGGTTCTAGCTAATGGTGGTTGTGGTTAGCGAGTTGTCATGATTGTGGTCGTATTTATGTGATTCTGTTGAGTGTGGTAGTGGGTGTGACTGTCTGGTTGGTGTGGTGGTTGTGTTGTGGTGATTATTGAGGCGTGGTTCTTGTTGGGTAATTGTGAAGATAAGATGAAGAACGGAAGTGCCTAAGTTAACAGAAGGCAAAGATAACACTGATAACAAGGAACATAAAAGAACAGAGGCTTACAATAACAAAACCCCGAGAAGACAAGGGAGAGAGAGAGAGAGAGAGAGAGAGAGAGAACAAAGGTGAACAAGAACACAAGGGAGAGGAGAACAGGGGTGAACAAGTGGATGACACAGAGGACACCAAGAGGCTGGCTGGAGGGATGCATCACCTTAAAGCCGTCAATTATTTAAGAGTGAGACCAATACTGTGTCAGTGAGGCTTTTGACCACACTGTAGCCTAGTTGTGGTGGTTGTGTGGTGGTAGTTGTAGTAGTTGTGGTGGTGTGTAGTGGTAGTCGTGGTAGTTGTGGTGGTGTGTGGGTGTGGTGGTTGTGATGGTGAGATGCTGGGGTTGTGTGGTAGCAGACGTGGTAGTTGTGATGGTTATGGTAGTTGTGTGGTGGTTTTGATGGTGTGGGGTATAGCTGTGTGTTGGTTGTGGTGGTAGGTGATGTGCTTGTCTGATAGCTGTGGTGGTTGTGGTTGCTGCGGCGTGTTAGGTGTGGTGGATGTGGCACTGAGGCTTTTACCACACTGTAGGCTACCTTTCATGATGATGGTTGTTGTGGTAGTGGTTGTGGTTGTGATGGCGAAGGGGATGGTAGTTATGGTTGTGAAAACGTGGCTATGAGGGTGAGTGGTTGTGGTTGTGGTGGATGTAATGGTTGTGGTGGGTTTATAATTATGGTAGCATGTGGTAGGTGAGTGTGGTGGTACTTCAGTGATGGCTGGAAATGAGTGCATGTGGTAGAGATGTGGTGTGTGTGTGTGTGTGTGTGTGTGTGTGTGTGTGTGTGTGTGTGTGTGTGTGTGTGTGTGAGAGAGAGAGAGAGAGAGAGAGAGAGAGAGAGAGGAGTGAGTCAGTGGTGTGTGTGTGTGTGTGTGTGTGTGTGTGTGTGTGTGTGTGTGTGTGTGTGTGTGTGTGTGTGTGTGTGTGTGTGTGTGTGTGTGTGTGTGTGTGTGTGTGTGTGTGTGTGTGAGAGAGAGAGAGAGGAGTGAGTCAGTGGCTACTTAAGAAAAAAAGATAATTAAAGAAAGGGGAAAAAAACGCCCAACAGGGACACCATAAATTCCTTGCTTTAAAAATAGCTCTCTCTCTCTCTCTCTCTCTCTCTCTAAAATCGATCCCACACCTGGTTCTCGTATGGGATTCGAACCTAAGGCTATTCTTGGATCGTCTGCGTTTAGGCTTGAATTCCTTTTATTTTTAGAGAGAGAGAGAGAGAGAGAGACTTCCTGGTTCAGAATAGTGGAAAGAGGACTGACGTGAAAAAATTGCGCCAGGATTCTCCCTCTCTCTCTCTCTCTCTCTATCTATCTATCTATCTATCTATCTATCTATCAGGGTCGTTACTGAACAGGGACGAGAAACCCATTGAGACTCCTTTCTCGGCGTCATTCGGTAGTCAATAGATACATATTGATAGATAGATAGACAGATAGATAAATTTATAAACGGAGGAGAAAGTAGATAGACAGGTGTATAAATAGATATAGGCAGAAAGATATATTGACTGATAGATAAATATAGATTGAGTCAGATATAGAGTTAGACAAAAAAGACATGCAGGTGCAAACATACATAGATTGACTGATAGATTAAGATAGATAGATAGACAGATAGACTGACAGGTTGATAGATAGACTGATAGATATACGGCAGACAAACATATAAGTACACAGATAAATAGACAGACAGATAGATAGATAGATATACAAAAGACAGGTAGACAGGATTCTCGATATTTTACCTGTCTATCTGCAATCCTTTCCTTTTACCTTCAACTCCTCCCTTTCCCCCTTTCACTGCCCAGTCTCTCCCTTCTATTTCTACTCCCTCTCCCTCCCCTCCGCATTCTCACCATTCTTTCTCCTCTCTCTCTCTCTCTCTCTCTCTCTCTCACACACACACACACACACACACACACACACACACACACACACACACACACACACTCCAGTTAAAACAGATTTAAGACTGCAACTGGGTAAAGTAAAATTATCTGGCAGTAAAAATACATATATAAATAAATAAATAACAATAACGTAATCGTAGGGAAAGGGTTACACAGACCTCCAGGTAAGCTCTATCATGCAGACCTCCCCCCCCCCCGGGGCCAGGAAAGAAGGAACATGGTGAGGGGAGTGGTTAGGGGTCACGCAAGCCAGAAATACACACACACACACACACACACACACTCACTCAGGAAATATAATACCTGTCTACACCTGTCTAATTATCTATCTAATCTGTCTATCTCTACCTGTCTGTCGAAATGATATATGTGCGTTTCTATCTACTTGTCTATCTCTCTCCGTCTGTCTGTCTGTCAAAGTTATCTCTCTGTGGTGCTATCTATTTAATTTATCTATCTCTGCTACGTCTATCTACTATTTCTAATCTAGCTGTCTATCTTATATCTATCCAGCCTCTATACTCGTCTACTGAAAGGCTTGAATCTTAACTATCAAAACTATCTATCAATCCAAGTCATCTATCTATCTATCTATCTGTAGCGAAAGGCGATAGATATAAACAGAGTCGCCAGGAAACCAGTAAAAGAGTCTATCTCCCTCATCATCTGTTTTCCACTCCCTCTGGACGTGTGTGTAGCGTAAGTCGATAGAACGATAGATAGAAATACCATAAAATTAATACTACAAACTCTTCTTCTATCTACTTCATCGGCTTTATATTCCTGTGATAGATAGAAGAATAGATATGTTTCTAAAAATATCAATAATCCGATTTTCAATTTTTTTAGTTTATATAAAGTGACAGACGGACAGAAATGCCAAGAAATTAAAGTTCATAAATTTATCTATCTATATATCTATTCATAAATCTATCTATCAGTATCTATCTACAGAAAAAAATGTTAAAATAATATACAGTATAATCTGATATATTCCGTCAAGCAAGCCTATTCTTCTATTTTTTTTTTTTTCAGTATATCAGACGCATTTATACCCTAAAGAAACCTCAGTAGTGCTCTCTCTCTCTCTCTCTCTCTCTCTCTCTATTTCTCTCTCTCTGGATAAATGCAGATATTGGAGAGGACAACAAGAGCTTACCCCATAGTCTCTACTACAGCAAGGTAAATACAGCTAGGTAAAACACACACACACACACACACACACACACACACACACACACACACAGTCTCGGCTCGGTATCGCGTCGCGCCGAAACCACCACCTACATCAACACGTGTCGCAGGTAAACAAAACAGACCGAGAGGGAGGCAGGGGTGGGGTGAAGCGAGGGAGAGGGGTGGGGTGAAGCGAGGGAGAGAGGAGGCCAGGGGGAAGGGGAAGGGGTGTAAGAGAGACAGAGAGCGAAGATGTGAAGATAGGTAAGAAAGATACAGTAATGAGAATGAGGAAAGGGGAAGAGATGGGGGAAAGGAGGGGAAAAAAAGAGTAGGAGGAAGAGGGAGAGGGAGAAGAAGAAGGAAGATGGAGAGAGGGGAAAGAGGAACAGGGAGAAAGAAAAGGAAGGAGAAGAGGGAGGGGTGAGGAAAGGAAGAGGAGGTATTACACATGAGGGGGACTGGACAGACAAGAAGCAGTGAGAAACTGACACACAGACACAAACAGGATCACAGAGAGAAAGACAGAGAGGCACAGAGACAGAGGTAGAAACAGACAGACGGGCACAGAGACAGACAGAGACAGAGTTAAGACCCAAGGAAGGAGCGTGTGTCGACCCGTAGCACGTGAGGAGAAGGGATCGGCGCCCCCCTGTCCCTCCCCCTCACACTCAGCACTAACTATATTGATTATCGACCCGTTTTGCCCCACACGCTCTCACCTCACCCTCCTTCCTCCCTCCCTTCCTTCCTTCCTTCTCCTCCTCGGCCTCCTGCTCTTCATTCATGCCCACTACTACGTCTTTATTCTGTTCTACGACGTATAGTTTTGTTCTCCGCTTGTTCTCCGTAAATTCCTTGGTCTTTCACACTCCAGGTTTTTGTTCTAAGTCATATGTTTCAGTATTTTGCCACTGTTCATCCCTGCTACCACCACTTTGTTCTGTTCTACCACGCATGACTTTTCTTCTGTGTCCTCCGTCCGTTCTTCGTTTACTCTCCCATTGTCTTCCGATGTTTTTCTTCGTCTTTATCAACGTTTCTACATAAATTGCCCCACCCTTCATTCATTCCCTCCTGCTCTACTTTACACTGTTCTTCGACGCGTGATATTGTTCTCGCAGTCCCCGTTCTTCCCTTGGCCCTCATGTCTCCAGCATCTGTTCTGTGAGTTATAAAATATTCTCCGATCTTTTGTCATAGTTCATTCATCCGTTTCTCGCACCAGTTTTATTCTGATCGTGTAAAATCGTTCTCCTTGCACACTCCGTTCTTCCCTTGGCCCGTTCTGTCCCCAATTCCTCTTCTCCCACTGTTCATCATGCCTTCAAAATCTGTTCTGCGACTCGTAAAAATGTTCTAACTATCCGTTCTTCTCTTGGACTCTCTACTGGTAAAATGTTCCTGTTACGTTCTTCTCCTTGCCTTCCTACCTAAAGCTTTTATTTTGCAAGTTGTTCAAATTACATTCAGCGTCACTAAGGTTTTGTCCCACGTATTCAAGACGCCAAATATAATGCCACCAAATTTTTTCCTCATATACCTGTAGACTTCATCAGGACCGTTGTCTCATACTAAATAAAAACAGAAAAACGGAAAACGCAATCTTTGGCCCGTATTTTCTTCAAAGCTCCCTAAAACCTTTTCCTTAGCGATTTATTTTGTTTAACTACATCGCTCTGTCCTACTCTGTTACGTAAATTCTTGTAATATCGCCTCGCTTAACATACATAACTTGCAAAAGGATATTAACTAGCTATATCTAAAAATAAATCGGTAAGGAAGAGGTGTCAGGGAGCCTCCTTCACCTACGAGAATAAGGGTCTTTGTCTCATAATCAAGGTAATTTCAAAGTAATACAGTGTGTTTTATATTCTTTATAATTTGCACGTCTTCAAAGTAATTACAGACTTCTTTGCATCCCATACTGACGGTAATTGCATTTTACTTAATATTCTTTACATCTCACGTCTTCAAAATAATCATTACCTTTGTCTCATCATCAAAGTAATTAAGGTCTATGTCTGGCTAAAGTCTTGCGCAATGCTTTATACAGATCAGGGAATCATACAGGGATACGGAATGGAGATTAATGTGGGGAAACATTAACACTATCAGGCCGAGGAGGAGGAGGAGGAGGAGGAGGAGAAGTAGAAGAGGGGGAGGAGGAGGAAGAAGGGCTCGAGGAGGAGGAGGAGGAGGAGACTGACGAGCATAAATGAATAAAATCGCCTGCAGATGGCAAAAAAAAAAAAAAAAATTAATTTACACAAAAGACTACGATCCTTTCAAACGTCCCTAAGTATACGCTGATGGTTGAAGGGATGAGAGTGAGGGAGTGGGGGTGAGAATGGGGATTGGGAGGATGGCCAGACAGAATTTTGCGTGTTGTAGCGTGGTGCAATGGTGGAGAGGGGAAGGGAGGGAGGGGCAGGCAGCGGGGAGGTGGTGGAGGGGGAAAAGAAGGGAGGGAGGGTGGGGGAGAGAAGCAAAGGGGATGGAATTGGAAAAGAGGGGGAAGGGAAGGGGGGAAGGAAAGGTGTGATGTGGTGGGTAGGTTGTGTGTGTGTGAATGTGTGTGTGTTGATCGCTGTTTTGCTGCGAGTTCATGTGTGTGTGTGTGTGTGTGTGTGTGTGTGTGTGTGTGTGTGTGTGTGTGTGTGTGTGTGTGTGTGTGTGTGCATATCCCGTGGGCATGAGAGAGAGAGAGAGAGAGAGAGAGAGAGAGAGAGAGAGAGAGAGAATTTTCGCACTAACCTCAATTTTTTTTTTTTTTTTTTTTTTTTTTTTTTTTTATGTGTCCGACTCTGGGCATAGGCTTCACAGCCTGCTATCAAGGCCCAGCAGTCCTTAGTCTAACTCATCCGTATCCAGTTCCCTCCCTCACTTCAAGATACACCTGTAGATCGCACCTTTCCTCTCACACTGCTCTGAAACAACTGATCTCCAAGCCCCTCCCACCGCCCTTACCTCCAGCAGCCTCATCTCCCACCTGCTGCTTCGTTGCTACTGATTCACTGCTTCGTTTACACCTTCACTTGGTCCCTCACTCTCTCAGCCTTTCATTCTCTCTTTCACCTCTTCATTCACTACCTACTGCCTCAATCACTAGTACACATTGTCCACTATCGTTTTTCTCACTTTCCCTCACTCTTTCAATTACCGTTTCCTGTTTCCTCCGCCGTTTCGTTCACTGCTTCGCTCGCCGCTTGAGATTCGCGGGAGGGACGCAGGTGGGCAAACACGAGCACGAGATAGCTGTCCAGAGGTGTATTTTCTTTTCTTTTTTTCGTCCTTTTTTCTTCTCCTATTCTTTTCTTGCATTCATTTATACAGAATGCACACTTATAATGGAAGAAAAAATAGCTAGACAATGGAGAGAGAGAGAGAGAGAGAGAGACGAGGGGGGGAGCGCATGCAGACGGATAGAAAAGGACGGAAGCCATAAACATATAGACAGACAGACGACAAAAACAGACAGATCATAATATCTGACTAAAAGCAGCATTCAGAGAGAGAGAGAGAGAGAGAGAGAGAGAGAGAGAGAGAGAGAGAGAGAGAGGGGCCATACAGCACAATAATCAAAAATAACATTGCATAAGTTCCGCTCTGATGCCTTTGTATTTGACCGCATCAGTGTTCAATGATTGCTTCCATTTACTCTGATTCTATCATATTCTATCAGTTAGTGGGGAACATGATGATGATGATGATGATGATGATGGTGATGATAATAACGCTCTCCTATTTTTTGCGTTTTCACCATCCGTATATCTTGATGATGATGATGATGATGGTGATGATGACTGCTCTCCTACTTTTGCGTTTTCACCATTCGTATTTCTTGATGATGATAATGATGGTGATGATGATGATGATAGCTTTTCTACTTTTGCGTGTTCACCTTCCTTATTACTTGATCTTATCCCAGTTTAATAAAAATAAGGAAAAACAGATGATGATGATGATGATGATGATGATGATGGTGATAATGATGATGATGATGGTGATGATGATGATGATGATGACGATGATGGCAGCTTCCTACTTTTCGTTCCCATCCTTTTTTTTTTAAATCCTGTCTATCCTACTTCTAATAGACGAAAACAATCTAAGGTGATCATAATGAAAATGATGAGTTACTGTAATGATGATGATGATGATGATATTGATAATGATGATGATAATGATGATGAGTTACTGTAATGGTGATGATGATAATGACAAGTTACTGTAATGGTGATGATGATGATGATGAGTTACTGTATGATGATGATAATGATGATGATGATGAGTTACTGTAATGGTGATGATGATGATAATAAGTTACTGTAATGGTGATGATGATGATAATAAGTTACTGTAATGGTGATGATGATGATGATGATGATTTCTGAAGTGTCTTTCGAAACTTGGCCTACAACTCGCTTCATAATTTCATAACACACTGAACCACAACTACAATGTACGAATGAATAAACCTCTGAATGAATGAATATATGTATGAATGAACGAAAGAAGAAAGGAAAGAGTAATGCATGAAAGAACGGATGAATGAGTGAATGAAGGTGATGAAAGAAGGGTTGAGATGAGGAGGAAGGGGAGAAGACAGAGGTGATGATTTCCTGTAAAAATATCGTAATGCTAAGCGGGCATGGTGGTTATTGAAAGACGGGGTGATTAGGCTAGGTGCCGTACAAGAACAACACACACACACACACACACACACAGGATTCGCGTGAAGATACAGCACACACACACACACACACAGGATTCGCGTGAAGATACAGCACACACACACACACACACACATACCACCATCACCATCACCACCAGCAACAACAACAACAACAACAATCACCATCATTCTGACCTATTTTTTTCATCTACACACACATTTCCAGACTCAAATCTCACCCTAGCCTACTAAAATGCCGTCTTCCACCCACCTATATTGATAACGGCGTGATTGGTGAGTTCCCAGCAGGAGTGGAGTCGAAGAATGGAGAGCGTGGACGTCTGCCGGGGACTGAAGAAGGCCAGGGCAGCATCTGTGACGTGGTAGGCCTGGAGGTTGAGTTCGTAGAGGGAGGGGAGAAGCTGAGCGAACGCCCCCACGGCTTCGTCGGCCACGTTTATGCAGTCCGCCACCGAGAGAGACACAATTCTAGGGTTGAGACACGCCCAAAGTCCCGCTTCCGTCACGTCGTTGCAGCCCTGGAGTTCGAGCTGGTACACTCCGTTCAGGTGGTCCAGCAGAGTTTCTAGGCCCTTGTCGGAGACGTTAGAGCATCGCAGAGCCACAGAGCGAAGGGCTTTGGTGTGGTTGACGGCGTAATTGGCCACGAGATCCATCAGGTCCTCGTCGTTCGCGCACATCAGGACCAGCGAGTCGAAGCCGCGTTTCTGCACCGAGACGTAGAACCGGCGTCGCATGTCCGTGGTCATCTCGACGTTGACATGACGCATCTCTCTGCAGTTGAGGACGGGACGAACTCCGTGCCAGAAGCGGGGCTGGTAAAGCACTGCACGCCACCGCACACACACCTGCGCTAGAACAGTCCTTTCGATAGGAGTAAAGTACGAGAAAAATCTGGTTAAAAAAGCCTCGTCACGGAGCAGCTCGTCCCACGGGAGGTACCTGTGACCTCGTAGCAAGTGGGCGGGTGACCTGGCGGCCCTTAATGCTCTTGGTGACCCCTGGTGACCGTTCAAGGGCGGGACGGGTCCTGGCTGAGGCGGGGAGGCAACACCACCATTCCTAACCTTGCCCAGAAGGAACCGACTTGGCTTCTCCGGCGGCAGAGGTTTGTCCATTTTGGCCTTACCGTTGACCAAGCCCGCGGAGGACACGCTGTTGCCACACAGGACATTGGCCACCTTCTCCATCACGCCGCCGCGTCTTACCGAACCCATCCTGCCTCCTTCGCTCCCACCGCCTCCGCCGCCGCCTCCTGACGCAGTGCCGCTAGTTCCCGGTGGGGGCTCCTTCACCTCCCTCTCCCTACTACGGGATCGGAGGCCCAGACCCGTGATGCACTTGGACAGCTCCACACCCGCGCGCTCCACCACCTCTTGGGCCGTGAGGGACATGGGCGGAGCCAAGGCCGCCTGCACTCCCGCCCTCACCAGCACTACCACTGGCCACGATCACATCAGCAGCAGTCCCCACCCATCACCACTAGACCACACCTCATACTTATCACCCTCACACTGCACACTGCCTCACCCTAGCCCGGGCCTCACCATGGCCCGCTGTGAGCACCAGCAGCGATGGCAGAAGACCGTGGCAGATTACTCACAAACCCCAACACTTCCAGCCTTCCAGCGCCTCCAGAGCCACGCCCCAGGTATATGCTTTCAGGGGTACCTCACAGACAATCACCACAGCCACGGTGCATGACAAGGTACGGCACGATTATGACACGGTACGGTGCGTGGTGAAGTAAACACAGTAGCGTACACAGGGGGCAGGGAGGTGGTACGGGGAGGCACTGTGACGCGCGTGTATCCTCTGGCCCTGCTGGCACTGAACTGACAGGGGGGTGGCGGCACTGGGGACGGTCGTGTTGTGGTGGTGGTGGTGGTGGTGGCACGCGCGTCATTTGCCACGCGCCGCCACGCCACCACACCTCACCCCATTCACATTACAGCATTTCATCTTGCCTGATTCTACCCTACACCTCACCTCACCTCATCTCAACTCATATCATCTCATCTCCATTCATTCACCACATCTCCTTGACATCACCTAACTTCACCTCACATCACCTTACTTCATCTCATCTCACCTCACCCCATCCACATCACATCACCTCACCTTGCCTCGCTGTACCCTACCTCGTCTCATCTCACCTCACCTCATTTCTTGTAGTCTCCTTCACTCATTTACCACATCTCATTTACATCACCTCACATTAACCTACCTTCACCTAACTTCATCTCATCTCACCTCATTTCTTCCACATCATCTTACATTAGCCCTTACTTCACATCATATCACCTTACATTTCCTCTCACCTCATTTCACTCCACCTCATCTCTTACAACCCCACTCACTTCACCACATACACATCACCTTCACCTTGATCACTTCACTCACTTGTTCACCATTGACCTTGCCCTGTGACCTTGACCTCTGACCTATTTTCTACACATCGACAAGCATCCTCACAGGCAGACCCTCCCCTTCCACCAAATTTGGTTATAATCGAATTTGAAAATCTGTTTGAGTTATATAATGGGTGGAACGACTGTGAAAAAGTTCCGGCTGGGGATAATTCGAAGTTTTTGGTCCTATGTTATCCAGACTTGGTGTAAAGGTTGAGGGAGAGGCCCGGACGAAACCTACTTTTATTTTTAGAACGTCAAAGATCAAGGACACAGAACAAGGCAAACGCTGACCTTAGGCTGTGACCTTGAAGTTTGACCTATTGTTCTAAAATACTATAGGTTTCTTCGTGGCAGACCCTCAATCATTCCACCAAATTTGGTTAAACTCGGATAAATACTGTTCGAGTTATCTCAGCCGGAACTATTCTCACGGTAGTTTCGGCAGAGATAAAGTTATCACTCGACTTTAACCCAATTTGGTGGACGGGTTGAGGTCCTTGTAATGACGAAACCTGTCGATTTTCAAATAAAATAGGTCACGGATCAAAGTCACAGGGCAAGGTCAATGTTGAATTTGCCCTGTAACCTTGACCCTCGACCTATTGTCAAAAAAAAAAAAAAAAATCTAGAAAGGCATGGATTTTTTAATGCACACACGAGTGGTCGTTTTCGTCAACTTGCCTTCAACAAATTTACGCTGTTAACATGTTTTTGTATTTTCAAACTGCCCAAAGCTTGTCGTGTAGTGATTGCTTAAAGGAAAAAAAAGGACGATAATTTGATGTGGATGGCTAACTTAAACAAACCACAGTCCACCGTCCTGCCAACCGACCTACTACGGAATCATATACTGCAGTGATCTATACAATCTGGTTTTCTTCTGCGACCCGGCTTGCAGAAAACGTGACAACTTCAGGATATCTAAGTCATTTGCCTCTCAGATCAGTATGCTTTAAGATGAAAAAAAAATAACAATGCAGATGGAAAGGAAAACACACACAAAAAAAGTTAAATCGAACAGGGAAGATGAGAAAGAAAGAAGACTGCGACAGACACGAAAAAAGATGGAAAAGGAAGAGACGAAAGAGAATTAAGAAGTTGACATTTGGGAAGAAGAAAACTGGAGAGAGAGAGAGAGAGAGAGAGAGAGAGAGAGAGAGAGAGAGAGAATCTTGACATGAAGGGGTTAATTATCCATCTACACTAGGTCGTGATTACCCCCCCTTTCTTTCTCTCTCTCTCTCTCTCTCTCTCTCTCTCTCTCTCTCTCTCCAGCAGTCCCTTTAATCAGGCAGCAACCCCTTCAGTACAATAACTTCTTTATCTAACAGCAAATTTCATCAGCTGAGACAGTGAAGGAATTAGCGACAACCTTCATAAAACCCTTCAGTACGGTGACGTCTGTTTACGTATCTATCTATCTATCTGTCTGTCTATCTATTTAGTTTATTCTCTCACTTATATTTAACTTCGGAAAGATATATATTACTGATGAGGTAAGTAAAGGTAGTATCTATCCCAAATCCCCCTCTCTTCAAACAGCCTCTCTCTTGCTGCATTAATCGTCACAAGTCAACAAGAATAAAGACAAAAGAAATAGAATAAATAAAGGAGTCGTGTAGAGAATAACTTTACTCTTGACAACTTTCCCACGTAGCTCATCTAACCAGAAGGAAAATATTAAAAACGATGTGGTTAGCAAGAGTGTATGTATATTTCAATTTTTGGCACACACAGCACCGAGAAATTGATATTCACTCTTCATATCACACTTTAATATTCTCTGGTGAAAATTATGTTGAGATGAAATAGTACTATGGTGTAATATACAAAATAAATCCCTGGTATTGTGTGTGCTTTTGGAGATACCGTAACACATCTTTTCTTAGCGATTTATTCCACATATTGCACTTCAATAACCCTCTTGTGTGTTACTGATGCCAACTATGGTTTGTCAACACTGAAATGGTATAAATAACATACAAGAGAAAACTATGGCGTAATATGCGCACTGAATCGCTCGGGAAGAAGTGCTACGAAGTTCCTCACACCACCTGGATTAATTTGGGTTTCCACTCTCCCGCATTTACACAGTTTCTAACATTACTGAGAAGCAATGAACAAGGAACCAAAGGCTTCAAGCCCACAAGTATTATATCCTCTAGGAACAAAATGAAAAAAAAAGCCAAATTCAAGTTCCGTTCGTGTTGAGATACCTGGACACAATGCATTTCAAAGACAGCCCGTGCAAAAACCAAGAAACGACAGGAGATTTTTCTCTCAGGTAAAACTCCACCAGGGGGGTAGGGTGGTCGGGTCTCCTGAAACCTCGAATTTTCCCACGCCCCATTGGTTGTCATCGCCCTACTACGGTCTGTCTGGCCGAGCAGATCCATCGACTGCAGGCAAGCTGTCGCCTTCCATTACACGACAATGCGTCGCCAGAGTAGGAACAGGGTCCTTCCACACGACGAGGTGCAGGAATAATGCAGGAGGCAAAGCTCCCAACAGAAGAGTAACAGCGGTTGCGTTCTCCGCCTGGGAGTCTTGTGCAAGGTCAGTTACCGGGTCCTGACCCTATGTCACCCCCATGGCAGTACATCTGTGGATGATGGAAGCCATCCATCTGCTACATTTTTGGCGGGCTAACCGGTGCTGCACCTTGCCCAAAGATGACCCCGGGACTATGCAAGGCAGGGGCGTCCACCTTCCCTGAGTCGGTCACATGCCCCGGCCGCATATCCCAACCCCCATTGGCGAAATATGGGAATGGCTGATACTGGATGTTATCTTCAGCATGTATGCAGATATACTGATAAGGAAGCGGTACTATGAAGCCTCCTATGATGTTAACACAAAGATCCTAATCAACGCTAACATACAGTACATTTCGGCAGCATACAGGTATACACATTTGACGCGGCACAAGGTAAGCGTAGACTGATTGTTCAGGTACACAAGTATACTATCGTTCGTCCACCTGTACTTGAAGGAAATGGAAAGATGACAATTTTAAGCCAAGAAAAAGTGAACATAGTAAAGTGTGTGTTTCAGACGGTTCAATTTTTCCACTATGTATTCGTAAGACTTTGGGAATGTGTACCTGCGTGTGTGTCTGTACCCTTAACTCTACTGGACTATTGAAGCCTAACCTTGCAACCTTGTATCTCGAAGGTTGTAACATGCGATTTTTCGTTGCTTAAAATATATTACTAGGTCGAAAACTATAGCCAAAGTACTGTACGACGAAGTTTTTCTCAGTACTTCATCCTAACTACGCAAAAAAAAAAAAAAAAAATAAGATCTGTAAAAATGGAAAAATAATACTTTCTTGTACAAATTTTTGGATGAGTCTAGAGGGCCAACAACAACCTTCCTCCCATCAAACACTTTCCAACTTGTCCCAACGGCTCTCACGCCAGAAATGAAAGTTATTTAAACGTTGCGTTACCTTGCAACCGGGAAAATGCAACTTTCCAGTAGTGACGACCAGTTGTACGTTTCTCCATCGTGCTGTTGGAGTTCTCCACGCCGCTAGTGTCGGTGGTCTTGTTTTGTTTACAGGGTGGTGAGGCAACATCTCCTGGCGTCCACGCTAAAACGAAGTGGTAAATAAATAATTCCTAAAACTTGACATTAATCAGTTGACTTTTCGCCGAGAACATTCTTTAAAAATATCCTGATAATTTTAGTTTTTTTGTTACGTCTTTTTATTATTATTATTATTATTATTATTATTATTATTATTCAATTTTCAAAACTCAAGTGCTACATATAGCGAGCCGCTATCTCAGCAGCTTATGATTTCTGCCTAACAAAGTCTCGATTTATTATGATGAACTACTCCTTAAGTCTCACATTCCTGACTTTCACCTATGATGTAGGTTTTATAAGTACGGCCCCTCTGCTCTCCATTCTCTCTCCCGTCGGGTAAACAGGCTCCCTAAAACTGTTCCTTAACGATTTATTTTCCAAACTGCCCATTAATATCCTCTTTTTCTCTTCTTACAGCTATTTAATGTCGGCACAGACTGCATGAGTAACAAAAATAGCGTAACGGAGCAGAATCAGAAATAAACTGGTAAAGAAGAGATGTGTGTATGTTTCCTAACCACACGAAAATACAGCCCTTTGTCGTTTGGGGAGGAACGAGAAATTTAGAAGGCAGGACACAATACTGGAAAGGAACTGTCGACGAATTTATGCTCATGGCTCTACTTAAACTGACTGACGCAGGACCAAACTGATCTGCTGGAGTGTGGGTACAGCAGAGGTGAAATTAGAGTGGCTAAATTGGATGTAAGCTGACCAGTACTGACGTGAATGATCCTGAAGTTCCCTGAATGCGTGTGGGTTTGTCCTGGTAATCCATTTGTTCATGAAACGCTCTGACAACGGGACTCCTCCTCCTCCTCCTCCTCCTGCTACTACTATTACTACTTCTTTAATAAAACTACGGTGACGGTGTTCCTTCTTTCACTAACCCTTTTACCTTTTTGTCCAGATCAATAACTTGCCTACTCAACGTTTTGATAATTGGAGACTGATCGGCTAGCTTATGCTTGATCTCTAGCTGCTGTTCATTAAGCTTGTGGATGTTGTCCACGATCTGGTTCAGTATCTCGGTCATTTTCTTCGTCTGCTCCTTCAAGATGGCGGGAACATCGGCAGGCTTTTCGGGCAGATCATCAGCAGAGATAAACTGATCCTTTTTCTGGGTTTCGGCTGGTTCGTGAGGCTTCCCGATCCAGGCGGCGTAGCTGACGAAGAACTGACTCAGGGCTAAGGGTGTGCTGGGCCCCTCCTTCCCTTGCCTCTTCTTCGCGACCACATATTTCCTCCTGATGGACGGCCAAGGGAGGCACACGTCAATATTTAGGAGCAGATTCGCCCTTCTCGCGCTCCTGAAGAACATGAGCTTGGATTCGTCTGAGGAAGGCGTCTTGAGGAGCTGTATGAGAAAGGCTCCGACGGTGCAAATGAAGACGATGAAGAGCACATTCGCCAGCCAAGGATAATCCGGTTCATTATCCAGGAACGAGGAGTTGTAATCATACTCTCCTACAATCCACACCACTATTTTCATCATCGCCTGCCAGTGGTTCAGGAAGCCCACCTGAGAGCCCATCAGCTTGTAGAAGACGAAGGCGAAAGTGCAGATCATGACCGTGACGACAACGACGCCCTTGAGGAACTGGGCGATGAAGTCCCAGGAGATGACGGCCATGATGGAGAACTCCGGGTGTTGATTGATCATGTGGATGAGGAGGAAACCAGTCAACACCAGTGCCACCACCCCGCACTGCCACACTAGATCCTGGAAATAGTAGTGGTAGAAGTTGTGGTTGTGGTGGTGGTGGTGGTGGTGGTAGTAGTAGTAGTAGTAGTAGTAGTAGTAGTAATAATAATAATAATAATAATAATAATAATAATAATAATAATAATAATAACTAATAAATCGATTATTGAAGACTGCATAAGTTACAAAAGAATATCAACGTGCCAGTCACAGAAATAAACTTTGACATACTTCTTTAATGCCGAGTGTGAGGTCGCAAAGAGAGGCAGGGAGGAGGGCCAGGAGAGTGAGAAGGAGGCAGGGCAGACGTAAACACACCCACGTCTTGTCTAGGTACTGGGAACGCAACTGAAAGGGGCAAAGGTTTTAATTATATCATTGTCAGCAGCAACAAAAACTAAACCTGACTTTCTGACTGTCATTACCATCAACACTATCAGCCTAACTCTGTTCCCTGACTCACACCATCATCATCACCATCATAACCCTATTCCCACTGCCATAAGTACGATTAATAGAATCTAGAATAATGGAAAATTAAATCACACCAGTAGAAGAACTATCATCATCCTTCCAAAACCCGGTCACTGCTAAAAAAAGAAAAAAAAAAATCCACAACATCACTAACCCTGTAGAAGTTGTTAGTCTCCACAGCCCCCTGCAGGAGGAGAGAGAGGAGGATAAGGCAGTGCAGGAGATGTGACGTTGTGGGGCTCCATCTCCACGGCTGACAGGCAAAGGTGGTGTTGGTGTTGGTGTAGGTGGTGGTGTAATGGTGTGGTTCGGGTTCCTTATATGCCCAGCAGAACTCTTCCTCACTCAGGTTGCACGTTTTCTTTATATGCCTCCAGGTCCTGCAGAAATTGTGATAACACTTATTTACTTGTTTATTTGTCTATCTATCTATCTACTTACTTATATGCCTGCTTACTTACTTACTTACTTTACGTACATACTTAGTCACTCACCCTAACAACACTAACTTTACAAACATGATAAATGATGACCACAACCGAAAAGAATTGTGCAGGAGGAGGGCAAAGGATATCTACTTATTTACTTAATTAAGTACTTACTTCACAAACACAATGAAGCAACTGAGGATCACGACGGAGCAGAACTGGAGCAAGAGGAGAATATAAAAGATCCACCTGGCGTAGCACCTCCATTTGTGTCCTAGCCAGGCGTCCACTAGCGGGTGCTGCAAGAGAGCCAGACGCCTGTGCTGGATCATCAGGTTCACTGGATGGTTCAATTTCCACGCCCTGGGGTTCTTCTCTAGCTCCGTGGCGTTGGGGCTCAGTTCACAGGGGCTCTTTTCCGAGTACAGCTTCCCCCCTGGTAAGAAAAAATGTGTATATAGTGTTAATTTTGAATGGTTCATGGTGATTAGATCAAGTGAGCGGGAGAGAGAACACAGGAAAGCCCTCAAATCCATTTTACCCACGTATTGAAAGTTTCATTAATCATCATCATCATCATCATCATCATCATCACCGTGCTAATTTACTCCACCCATCCCACTAGTATATATTACATGGTTGCAGAAACAACAAAAATGAAAAGCACAAAAGTAAGAAAACTATTAAAAGACTCCTGGAAAAAGAAAAAAAAAACTGCCAAAACTGTACCAGATTGAATCTGTATTACCTGACCGCAGCTCTACCCATCACCCATATCCTCAATATTCTCAGCCTCGTACCCTTTTCCATGTAGTAGTTGTCCTCCAGCACCCTGAAGTCGTACTCGGCACTGATGTGAGACTTTTCAAGCCTCGGCAGAAATTTATCCATAACACTACTGGCCAGGGGAGGGGACAGCTTTATGATGTCTCGAAAGGCGGAACATGGGGCTCTCTGTGGACCCTTTCTACCTGCCACTGTCTCCTCTTTGTCTCCATTTTTCACCTTACAGGACGCATTTTTCACCCTGACACTTCGCTCTTTAGTCTTACATGATCTGTCTCTCAGCCTGCTTCCTCCGACTCTCATCTTCGTACACTCATGCTGTCTGCCTGGTCCAAACCCTGTCTCCCACCAATTGCTGTTTATCAGGGTTTGTAGAAATTCTCTGAAATTATAAGAATGTGTTGAAACAGAAAATGACAATACATAAAATAAGGGATCAATATTTAAAGAATATATCAAAGTATTAGAGGATAAGCCAAGAAATAAGGCGAATATAGAATAATACTTCATGTGATCAGAAGGTACAGCTCTAAAACGTGGAAAGTATATGAAATGAAAGCAATAAGAAAATGTTACAGGGTGAGATCTTCAAAACGTGAAGGGAAATTTGATGCATACTTACATATTACTTTCCCTCAGTGCCTTGTGTGTGTGGTTATGCAGGTCCTCTTGTAGATCTTCTGGCATGGATTTTATGTCCTTGAATGGTAGGTTATCAAGTAAATACTGAAAGACCTCATTATTCTCTTTACGCTTGAGGACATAACTGATGGCAAACTTCTTATCCTTGCCCCTCTTTTTCACCAGGTTCGCGTCTCTGCCGATGAGGACCTTACAACATTCGAGGTGGCCCTTTTCAGCTGCAGCGTGCAGGGGCAAGGTCTGCTTTTCATCCTCAAGATACATATTTGCACCATTCTTGATCAGTAGATAGACCACAGCAGGATGACCATACTCTGCGCTGATATGCAAGGCTGTCTTTCCTTCGCTGTCCCTGGCATCTATATTGGCGCCTTTATGCAGCAACAGCAGACACGCTTCTCTACTGCCGATCTCTGCGGCAACGTGCAACGGAGTCTTACAGGCCTTGTTCTTTTCATCAATGGGCACACCTTTGTTTATCAAGACTCTTAGTAACTCCAGACTTCCGGCTCTGACGGTGAGATGGAGTGGTTCCTCGAGCTTCCTAACGTTGATTTTAGGTACAGTTAGTAGCAGCTGTGCACATGTATCCCTCCTCTTCTTGATCGCTATTGCAAGTGCTGTCTTTCTGTCTTTATCCTCCTCATTCACTTTATCCTTCAGTTCATCTTCCTTCAATAAGTACTCTAAGCATTCCTCAGCATTCTCAAGTGCAGCAATTCCCAGTACATTTCTTTTATTTTTGTTTTTTAGGGTAACATTAGCTCCTGCCTCTCTCAGTATCATCACGCACCCCAGTTTATTTTTCTTGACGGCTACCATGAGTGGGGTATTTCCACCTTCGTTCTGCACATCAGTCAGAACTCCCATACTTAGCAACATCCTCACCGTGCTCTCAAATCCAAGCCTGGCAGCCACATGGAGCGCCGTGTTACCTGCATTATCCTGGTAGTTGAGGTTGGTCCTATCCTTGAAGCTCATCATTTCCGTCAGACAGTAATGATGTCCTCCCATGGCCGCCAGGACAATAGGTGAAACAGTCTCACCATCATCACCACCTCGGAACCAGTCATCTGCAGGATAAAACGGGGTGAGCAGCCTACAGACTTCAAAGCTACCTTTCTTGGCAGCATAGTGGAGTGGCAGGTACCTTGAGTTATCCTTGAGAATGGGGTCAGCACCTGCCTGGAGAAGTAGGTGCACCACTCTAGCGTGACCTCTCATGGCGGCGAAGTGTAGGGGAGTGTTGCCCTCCCCGTTCTGTGCGTTGATGTCAGCAGTATTCACCTCATCGTCCTGATATTGCACCAGTATTAAGCACAAGGTATCCACGCCTTCCCTTGCCGCGATGTGAAGGGGGGTGTCGCCATCTTTGTTTCTAGCATTTATGTTCATACCATTCTGCAGGAGCAACTTGGGAATGGGGACGGCCTTCACTGCCTGGTTGGCGTACTTCCTGGCTACGACGTGAAGAAGAGTTGATCCATCTTCTTTTACGCAGTTAATATCGTGGCCTTCCTTAACCAGCTTCTCACACAGGCCATATCTCTTCTTCTCCACTGCCTCCCAAAGTGGACTGACCCCGCCTTCATCTCTTATGAAAAAAGAAAAGAACAGAAAATTTATGGTCACCAACAACTTTACACTCAACACGTCTTAGATGATTTACTAGATTCACTCTCAGACCCTCTCGCACTTTCCCACGGCCTAACCGCTGGCAACACTTAACAACCACGTCACTAAATGCGGAATCCAAATACTGACATACTCGGTGGTGACAAAGTAGAATGAAGCAATCTACTCACGTGTACTCAAACCCTGTTACACACATCTCGCACGTAAATATGTAGCATGACCTAAGAGAGAGAGAGAGAGAGAGAGAGAGAGAGAGAGAGAAGTGGTCTCTGCAAATGTGGTGTAATTCCTTTGTAAACGTGGTATATTTCTTATGTACACATGCTATAATTCTTTTGTGTGGTGTGGGGATGTGTGGTGTGGTGATGTGTTGTGTGGTGTGGTGATGTGTTGTGTGGTGTACTGTATGGTGTGGTGATGTGTTGTGTGGTGTGGTGATGTATTGTGTGGTGTGCTGTGTGGTGTGGTGATGTGTTGTGTGATGTGCTTACCGCTAATGTCTAGGGTAGAGAAGCTCCTCGTGTCCCCAGATCTTTAGTACGGGACAGACAGAGCCCCACCTAACAATGCTCCCACATCTAAAACTATCATTGTGCTAAAAGGACTATGGTCACAGGCACAAATATTTAAGTTTCCCCTCCTCATGACTCCACCCAGTTCTCAGAATCTCTCTCTTTCTCTCTTCCTCGAAAAGCTGGACACAACCCCAGTTTCCAGTGACACATGACCCTCCCCCCTCTCATAAACATACCGTACATTAACCTATTAACATACTCTCGTTATCTCTCAGTGTTGTCCTTTCCCACTCTCACGGACCTCCCAAACTTCAATGACTCCCTCCCCCCCTCTCTTTTTTTCCTCTCTCATATATATATATATATATATATATATATATATATATATATATATATATATATATATATATATATACGATGCCTATTTATCATGTACGATCAAGATCGATCTATTTGTCAATCTGTCTATTTGTCTGTTTGTCTGTCTATCTATCTATCTACTCACCCCTCAACATTCACCAACACCATTTCCACATCTTGATGTCTCGAAAAAGCTATATCTCTTCTTCTTGATAATTTTCTTCCTAGTATCTGGAACATCGTTTCTTATTTCACATCCCACCAAATCTCACAAAATTTCTCAGTCTTTCCTTGGGTGGATTACTGTCTGTTGCTTTCATCTGACAAATATGTACCCCTTTCTGCTCAGGTAATGACCAGGTGTAGTCAGAATGGAGAATGAATCTGACTAATGACCAAGGAGATTTTGATGGTCAGGTGTTGTCAGATTGGAGGATTAATCTGACCTGTAACCAAAGAGATGGTTAGGTGGAGTAAGAATGGAGGATGGATTTGACTGGTAACCATGAAGAAACTTTCTACCTCATAACTAAAGGTCAATGAAGTTATGTAACGAGGATTTAGTATTTCAAGTTGTAGGTGTGGCCCAGTTCCGTCAGATGAAAATGAATCGATTATACTAATGCACTTAAAACTCTGAAACACGACGATTTTTGCTCTGGTTCTTTCACCTAAACTTGCCCCAGAATTTCGTGGCTTATTTCACGCAACATGCTACGGCTACGCACTCTTTCCACGGTACTTCTTCGTGGCTAGGTTTTCGCCCTTTCGTGGCTTACTATTTCATATGGCCCGGTGTAGCGTTATGATCTGTCCCCCTGTCCGCCCCCTACGGCGCATGCGCGGTGGTTGCCAGAGGCCGCCACAAATATGCCATTTGTCCTCTGATCTCTGTAGGGGTAACATGATCGGAGCCTCTCGCCCTTTGTTTACAAACGGCAAATGGTCATTCCGGCGTCTCATATCATTCGTCTCAAAGCTTTCTCGGGTAGTTTTCGCACTGAAATTAAATTAGGTTAGGCGGAAAGCAGTAAAAATTCGAATTTCTAAGGTATGAATGAGTTAGGTTGGATAAACATAGTTATAATTAATCATCTGGGGACGAGTTATCTAATCTGTTACGCGTGAGGATTGCCTTAGCTTTGTATCTTCACAGGAATGAGTCAAGCTCGTACTGTCCCGTGTATTAAACCGTTTTTATCATACATATCCTTGAAATTATAAATAGTTTTGGCACACACTACCTCATTCGGTTGTGCATTCCACTGATCAATTGTCCTATTAGGGAAACTGAATTTCCTTACATCTTTATCACCTCTCTTTTTATGCTGTATTTTGCAATGTCCTCTTGCTGATGCTTCACACATATGATATATATTCATTTATGTCTATTTTCTGTTCCCCTGATATGCATTTATATAGCATAATCATGTCTCCTCCTCTCCTGCAGTGTTGGTAAATTCAATCTTTCCAGTCTTTCTCAGTAACTTAAATCCCTTAAGCTTGATACCCATCTTGTAGTGGCCCGTTGTATTTTTTCAATCTTATCTGTGTTTTTTGAGATGAGGATTCCAGACTACTGTGATGCATACTCCAGAGTTGGTCTGATGAATATCTTCCTCAGCATATCTTCATTTATATATGTGAATGCAATTCTCATATTAGCAAACAATGTATACATGTTTCGTACCTTCTCACTGATGTGATCATCAGGAGATAGTCTGTGACTGATAATTACTCCTAGGTCCTTCTCCTTTTCTGATATGTGTAGGGTTGATCTTCCTAACTTATAATACCAATCTGGTCTTTTCTCACTTTTACCAAATTTTATTACATGACACTTATCCACATTAAATTCCATTTGCCATTTATTGCTCCATTCATGAAGCTTGTTCAATTCCTCTTGCAGCTCTTTGCAAGAATCTATGTTAGTAATTTTCTTTTGAATTTTTGCATCATCTGCAAACATATTTAGATAGCTTCCATTTCCAGTATTACTGTGCCATTCATATATACTAAAAACATAATATACTAAAAACATAACTGAGCCCTGTGGCACTCCGCTGGTCACTTCCCTCCATGATCAGTAATTTCCCCTTAATATTGTTCTCATTTCCTTTTTTCTGAGAAAATCCTGCATCCAACAGTGGAGACTGCCTTGGATACCTCCTTGATGGTACAGCTTCCATAAAAGTCTTTGATGCGGTACTCTGTCAAATGCTTTCTTAAAATCTAAATAGATACTGTCCACCCATCCTTCTCTTTTCTGTAATGTTTCTCTAACTTTGTCATAATTGCTTAGAAGATTAGTAACACATGATTTTCCCTTCCTAAAACCGAACTGCCTCTCTTTTATCATACCATGTTCTAGATGTTTTATCCAAACTTCCCTTATCAGCTTTTCTAGTATCTTACAACACTGGTCGGTGATACTGGTCTGTAGCTGAGTAGTTCTCATTGTGTTAAATTTGACTAGCGTACAGGTATTTGTAGACCTCACAGGTGGTTAAGAGGGATGAGTAAAGGACTCATGAATGGAATGGAAGGAAATGGAATGGATTAAAAAAAAAAAAAAAAAAAAAAAGGAAAGCGAGCACCAAGCCACTCAAGGACTAATTTTCACCCTGGGGAGGGGGATAGAATACCTCCTCAGTATCCCTGCTTGTCGTAGCAAACCGTCTAAAAGGGGCACTTTAATCTTCATCCTTCCTCTTTTCCCCCTCTGCTTCTTGTACTTTATCTGTCCCACCTCTCTGCCTTATATTTTCACTTTAATACCCACCCAACTCCTATTGTACTGCCATATAGTCATTGACTGGCTTGCTGCTACCTTTCCTTTCTTTCTTTTTTTTTTCTCTTTTTTTTTCAATAATCCATTCCATTCAATGACTAAGTTATATGGCACTAACTTGGGTGGGTATTGAAAATATATGGCAGAGAGGTGGAACAGATAAAGTACAAGAAACAGAGGGGGAAAGGGGAAGGATTTTTAGTGGGCTTTTACGACAAGCAGGGATACTGAGGAAGTATTCTATCCCCCCCTCCCCGAGGGGAAAGGATTCGTGAGATAACCGTGACTGGGAGTTGGCTTAGTTTCCAGTGATAGCACCCCTCTGGGGAGGGGGACAGAATACTTCCTCAGTATCCCTGCTTGTGGCAAAAGGGGCACTTTAATCTCCATCCTTCCCCTCTTCCCACTCTGCTCCTGTACTTTATCTGTCTTACCTCTCTGCCTTACATTTTCACTTTAATACCCACCAAACCCTCTTCCATTATAGTGCCATGTAGTCATTGTTTTAGCTTGGTTCTGGCGCTTATTATTCACCTCCTCTTGTACTTCATGTGTCTTATCTTTCAGCCTTATATTTTCACTTTAATAACCACCCAACCCCCTTCCACCTCAGTGCCATATTTTCATTGGCTTGGTGCTAACTTTTGCTCTTTTTTTTTATTTTTTATTACTGTATTCAATGTATTTCCACTGATAGTACAGTATATAAATATATCCTGTGCTACTGGACACGACAGGGTTTATGTCACTGCACATGTGTGCAGATTTAAATAAATGATTGGTATTAAAATATGCTAATCAGTGATGTGTAGTAATGTACCCAATGTGCTGAATAACCTAACTTAGGATTTTTTTTTTTAATTTCCCATAACAACTAGTATCTGAAGTGATCTCAGTATCGTAACTGATAAGGGTCTTAACTTTATCATTATCCATTGAATCAGTAGCAGTGCTGTAACAGTGTGAACAGCAAACTTCACTAAGCATACCCTACTGGAGTGCATACTGTTTTCATAGTGTTTGGAGTTAAAAGTACTTTTCCATAAATGAAATTCAGAGGCTAATTTTTATTTCACATTGACTGAACTTGAACTATACTGGACTAGCCTAACACTCTTATGTGAGATTTCTCAAAACTAAAGGGAGATGTAAGATTTCTCAAAACTAAAGGGATTGGATTGGATAATTGGAACAAAAAGGAAAAGGAAAATCCAGCACCAAGCCACTTATTGACTCTATGGCATTTAAAAGGGGTTGGGTGGGTATTAAAGTGAATATATAACGCAGACAGGAAGCTATCTAAATATGTTTGCAGATGATGCAAAAATTCAAAAGAAAATTACTAACATAGATTCTTGCAAAGAGCTCCTTCATGAATGGAGCAATAAATGGCAAATGGAATTTAATGTGGATAAGTGTCATGTAATAAAATTTGGTAAAAGTGAGAAAAGACCAGATTGGTATTATAAATTAGGAAGATCAACCCTACACATATCAGAAAAGGAGAAGGACCTAGGAGTAATTATCAGTCACAGACTATCTCCTGATGATCACATCAGTGAGAAGGTACGAAACATGTATACATTGCTTGCTAATATGAGAATAGCATTCACATACTGTATATAAATGAAGATATGTTGAGGAAGATATTCATCAGACCAACTCTGGAGTATGCATCACAGTAGTCTGGAATCCTCATTTCAAAAAACACAGATAAGATTGAAAAAATACAATGGGCCACTACAAGATGGGTATCAAGCTTAAGGGATTTAAGTTACTGAGAAAGACTGGAAAGATTGAATTTACCAACGCTGCAGGAGAGGAGGAGACATGATTATGCTATATAAATGCATATCAGGGGAACAGAAAATAGACATAAATGAATATATATCATATGTGTGAAGCATCAGCAAGGGGACATTGCAAAATACAGCATAAAAAGAGAGGTGATAAAGATGTAAGGAAATTCAGTTTCCCTAATAGGACAATTGATCAGTGGAATGCACAACCGAATGAGGTAGTGTGTGCCAAAACTATTTATAATTTCAAGGATATGTATGATAAAAACGGTTTAATACACGGGACAGTACGAGCTTGACTCATTCCTGTAAAGATTCAAAGCTAAGGCAATCCTCACGCCTAACAGATTAGATAACTCGTCCCCAGATGATTAATTATAACTATTTTTATCCAACCTAACTCATTCATACCTTAGAAATTCGAATTTTTACTGCTTTCCGCCTAACCTAATTTAATTTAAGGGCGGAAACTACCCGAGAAAGCTTTGAGACGAATGATATGAGACGCCGGAATGACCATTTGCCGTTTGTAAACAAAGGGCGAGAGGCTCCGATCATGTTACCCCTACAGAGATCAGAGGACAAATGGCATATTTGTGGCGGCCTCTGGCAACCACCGCGCATGCGCCGTAGGGGGCGGACAGGGGGACAGATCATAACGCTACACCGGCAGCAGACAAAGGCAATACCATAGCTCCACATTCTTTCCACAGCACTTCTTTGTGACTAGCATCATGTTCCAATGTTAATCTGTTGTAACCACACAGCATTTAGGACGAAGCTATGGCAATTTTAGGGCAAGCTAGAGTGACAAGCGTATAGGTTTAATCGAGACTAAGCGCCCCGTGTGTGTATGGCCTTAACTCGATCCTTTAATACTTGAGTTTAATACAGGCTGGGATTTTGAGGGGGACGTGAGGAGGACACACCATCCAAGTTTTTGGCCTACCAATGATTACCATATTTTAACAATATATAATAAAGTCATTTGCCGAAACATGGGCAATAAATATCTTATATTAATGTTATTGCGGAATAACGTCAATGAAAAGAGGTATTTTGTAATAAATTTTACGGAACTTCGCAATGAGACAAGATGAACTTGTGGTAACTCCGCTACGAATCGCACCCCTCCTTTTCCAAAGTGCTGGATCCGACCTGAAATAAAATGTTTGATATGATCGTCTGAAGGCACCAAGAACTGAACTGAAAATCGTCCTACGTGCGAACGGGATGGCAATACGGCTTCACACAACGATTATCTTGACGCGACTAATGCCACGTGAGAGCTTCCCGTCTCCACCTTGTCTGGCTCACCGCTCAATAAGACTAACTCCCAAGCAAGCCCACTACCGCTGCCAAACCAACATGCGCAAGGAATTCATTGTTAACTTATCCTACCCAGCGTCATGCACCAAACTTCGTGTCGTGCATAATGTAACTTACAGAAGTTGTTTTTGCTGACTGTTGAGTAACTCCAGTCTGTCTGGTCCAGCAGACCCATCTACTACAGGCAAACAACCGCCCCGGTAGGGCCGTCCAATACAGTGAACCGATGTTCCCCTGCAGTGGACAGCACCTCACCACAAAGAAGCGCGTTGAAGAGCGTGGACGGTTGGTTCCTGGATGGACACTGCTTTTGCATCTCTCCATCCAATTAAAAGGGGCACCATAGTAGGTTCCACATCATCCCGTATTTGGTTATATGGTTAACACCCAGCGTTGTAAATGGATCCCTGGATTACAGGAAATCACTTGGTGTAAAGCCGCCTGAAGTGGGAAGACATTCTTCCGTATGCACGGCCAGTTTCTTGTCTAGAAACACGAAACTTTGGCTACCCTGTCCTCCCCCCCCCCCAAGGGTATGTAGGAAACGGAATCAAAAGGTAAATGTGGGGAAGAGTAAAGTTATGGTCGGCGAGAAAAATGATGTCATTGAATATACAGTGAGGTTGGATGATGAAATGGAGAATGTAAGTGCATTTAATACTTGGGTAGTGCGATGAGTAAAGATGGGAGTTCGGAGGATTAAGTGCTTGACAGGGTACAACAAGGAAGAAAGGTGGCCGGTTCTTTGGAAGCAGGGATAAGAAATAGGGAAGTGAGCATGGAAGTAAAGAAGGCGCTCCATGATAGTATTGTGATATCAACTCTGACATATGAAAATGAAGCTTGGACCATGTTGGAAGGACACAGGTCAAGAGTGAGAGCAGTGGCAATGAGTTATTTGAGAGGAGCATGTGGAGCTACATGGAGAGACAGACTGACAAATGAAGAAACGAAGGAGCGTTGTCATGCGGACGTGGATGTGACAGAAAGCGTTAGGTGGAGAGGATGGAGAACGAGAGATTAACAAGGAGAGTGTATGTGAGTGAAGTAGAGAGGGGGGGGGAGGCCGAGGATGAGATGGAAGGATGGAGTGGAGAGTCACAGTACAGTATATGAGCTGGGGGGGGGGGCAGTGAAAGGGTTAAAATGGCAAAGCTATAATCTTGGCCTCCATGATAACTTGTACCTTCACAATCCTTCTCAAATACCCTGTACCCTTTTTCACCACCCTATTCATATTCAATTCCATCTACACACACATTTATCATACTCTGTTCATGTTCTCTCTTTAAATGCTAAGTTATAGCACTTAATTAAAACTGCAATACAGTTCTAGCCGTGGAAGTGCAGTATAAATTACAGTACAGTATTGTACGCTGTGCGGTAATATCAGACTCCTTAATCCCATACCTACTTCTTATCCTGTCAGACCTAAGCCACTAACATATAGGTTCCTGAATAATCACATGTTCACTAAAATGCGTGACTTAAAGAACAGTGCCCCCGAAATATACCATAGTGCCCCCGACAACGAGGCAAGCAAAATACAGCCCAGTATGCCCGAGAATGTACCGACACCCACACACGGACCCCACGGGATAGCCGCCACCAGTCAGAACCACTCCCGGCAACAGCGACATATGTCAGCCCGGGCCGTGCGCCCCTATGTCACGCTGCCACCACGCCGTCGCCGCCGTAGGAGAAAGACACTACCTTCACGGAGTGGGATTGTTGAACCAGCCAGGGGTGGAGTTGTCACAGGCACTCCAGATGGGGCCCCTCTTCGTGAAACGGCCTATTGTCGCTCCGAAAGTTCTCCGATAGAGACGGCCTATTGTCGCTCCGAAAGTGTTCCGGTAGAGACGGCCTATTGTCGCTCCGAAAGTGTTCCGGTAGAGACGGCCTATTGTCGCTCCGAAAGTGTTCCGGTAGAGACGGCCTATTGTCGCTCCGAAAGTGTTCCGGTAGAGACGGCCTATTGTCGTTCCGAAAGTGTTCCGGTAGAGACGGCCTATTGTCGCTCTGAAAGTGTTCCGGTAGAGACGGCCTATTGTCGCTCCGAAAGTGTTCCGGTAGAGACGGCCTATTGTCGCTCCGACAGTGCTCTGGTAGAGACGGCCTATTGTCGCTCCGACAGTGCTCCGGTAGAGACGGCCTATTGTCGCTCCGACAGTGCTCTGGTAGAGACGGCCTATTGTCGCTCCCTTCCTCGTGAGACGACCTATTGTCGCTCCGAAAGTGTCCTGGTAGAGATGGCCTATTGTCGCTCCGAGGGTACACAGAAAGAGGTAAGGAGAGAGACGTCACTACGGCAGGAGACTAGAACGGCCTCCCATCCCAGAGTGACCCAGACAGGCCTCACAGCCTCCCCTGGCCTCTGCTCCCTACGTCTGACTCTAGAGCAGACGCACCTGACGGGCCCCAGTGGAAGTCGATGCCGCAGCCCTCCTCTGTCGGCGCCCCTAGACGCTGGAGACCGCAGTCCGCAATCTCTCTCGACTCTCCCCAGGACACCCTGGCGCGATCTCCCTACGCCCCCACGACGCCGTAAGGCTCTCACTACAGGCCGAGACTTACAACAGAGGTTCCTGGAGCTATTCGGCCCAAGTCCCGAGGGCCACACTCCTGAGCCCAGCTCGGAAGCCACGGGTAGCCCAGGACGCGAGAGGATGCCCTTACGAATTGTCCCGTGCCCTCTTGGCACGCCTCACATTGGCGGTGCCCCTAGCCCGGCAGGATCGCCGACGCCATGTTCCCGCCTATCCCCATGATGAATACGTGTGATGCTGCAGTACGAGTGATTTAGGTTAAGTGTGATTTCCCCTAGTATAGTATTGTGCAGTAACTTAACATAGTGAATATCGGGGCGAGTAAGATCCTAGTGAGAAACTAAAGGACGAGTGTGTGGAACAGGATCTGATGAACTATATGAGTGACGTCCCTTACATACAGTTAATAAGCCTGTGCCGCCTGGAGATACCTCTGTAGTGACATACCCCTAATACTGTGAGCTCTAAAGGAATCTTATGAAGGAGAGTATTAATGGTATTCCCTTCCCCCCCCCCACGCTGCCCATAAATCTTGTATATCACTCTCTCTCATCCCAATATCCCGAGTAAGTGTGAATCAAGAATAAAATCAATTACCAAAGTCCCTTGGCTTGTGGAAAACGTATATGCTTCACTGCTAATATCTGCCTCTCTCCAGTATTACCATAACTTTCCCCTAGCCGTCAGAAGTCACTCTCCGCACCCTCCCCTATCTCCTCCTCGTGAGACTCAACCCCTCTCCCCGCGCCTCCCGCGCGCGCATATATTCACTGCACCCTTGATACACTAGGATTGATTGTGTTGTCATTACTGTCAGAGAAGCAAGTATCCTGCGAGATACCCATATCCTAGATAAGGTTTTATATTGCTATATATTGTGCTGTAATATCTGCTGACTTGTCCTGTGTCTGATTGTGGTAATATACGTGTAAAGGTTGTTGCCTAGAGTTTTTGTGTCCTGCCTTTCTTTATTGCACTAAGCTCCGGTCTCGAAAGAGGACCCCGCTCCACATTAGGTGTAATAGGAACGAGAAGTCGAGCCTAATTTCACCTAGCATTACATTCACTTTCTACCCTATTTAACCTAGGCAACTGACAGACGTTCCTGCATAATCCCACATCAATTTCCCATCCAATCTGACCTAAACAACCCACAAACAGGTTTCCAAATAATCGTATACCAATTTCCTATCTCATCTAATCTAAGCAACCCACAAATAGCTTTCTGAATAATCCCAACTCTATTTTTCTGCACATCTAACTTAAGCCATCCATAGACACATTCCTGAATGATTACATATTTAGTCCTTTCTCTCAAACACACGAACATCGCACCCACACGTCGATGCAGACTAAATTCATGCAGTCCTCCTCCTACCTCTGTACTAAAGATTCCAAGTCCTCTGTTGTAACTGTGATTTGCTTTGGCACAAAGGTCCAGGTGAGTGCAAGACCTTCCTTGGACAACTTTACTTCTTTCTTCACCTCATTCTAACCACACCATCTTCAGAAAAAGAAAACATGAAAAATGGAGAACATTAACACGCCCGTTAAAATGGGCCACTTTCAACCCCCCCAGTATCCTTGGTCCACCTCACAGGCATAGCCAGTGCGGAGACTGGGCATAACCATTTTCACTATACAGTACTCTATTTCATATCCTAGCAATGTACACATATTACTCACCAGTTCCATCTCCACTGCTCATTCTTAACCAGTAAAGCCCATGCCATACTAGATCACACCCAAAGATTAGGTGGGTCACATATCTTCATGTAGTCTTTTTGTCCCTTCAAAGCACTAGCCACTTCCTCCATACCCCTCAAAGCCACTCTACTCTCCATTTACTTCACACATTATCTTTTCTTCTATCCATCACGGCATCAAGGTACAGTACTTACAATTTCCTACAAATGAAGTACAGTATCTCGCCTCACAATCACATCACCTAGCTGAGTCACTTTTCCGTTCAGCAATTACTTAATAATTCTACAGTAACTTTCAGACCCCGCAGGCACGAAAATGAACCAATTAGTAATGATCCCTTTCACCACCTGCAACAAACACAGCAGATATACTGATCATAATGCCATTCCCCCCCAAAAAAAAAAAAGAAAAAAAAAAAGGTCCCAGAATTTTTAAACATTTTCAGTTCACAATGAACTCTTAAAAAAAAAAAAAAAAAAAAAAAAATTACAGAACAGTACTTAATTTCCTCAACACCATCACATCAAATCATTCCTCTAACCTACTCGCATCAGCCTTGATCACCTAATAGCAGCTCTCCACACTGCACAGTCTCTGGTAGCTTCCCTATTCAGTCCCTTATCCCTGTGGTCATACTTATCTATCTGTTGCCAGACGCCTTAATCCAGTAAGGGGTGACCACAAACAGATCGCCTCCATGTCACCCTGTCCCGTGCCATTTCCCTGTTCACTGTCCCACTCCCAGCTCACACCCCTCTCCCATATTCCTCTCCACCTCATCCTTGGCTTCCCTCCCTCCCCCCCCTCCACCTCACTCACATACTCTCCTCATCAGTCTCTCACTCCCCATCCTCTCCACATGGCCAAACCACCTCAATGTGTTTCTCCTAATGCTTCCTATCACATCCACATCTTACGTCTAAGAAATGGTAAGACAGGGATTGTGGTAAGGGCTAAAATCAGTTCAATAACAACTCATAAGCAGAATGGTAATGGCTAAACTGAAGATAGGTGAAAGTAGGCCCACTGATATTCCAGGATGATGTCATGGCTGTAGAAAATAATATACTACATATGATACAATAAACACAATATATGTACTTCAGAAACTTAAGGCTAAAAATGAATCAACAAAAAAACAGTAATGATGTAGAAAGTTGGGCAAATAAGGCAAGGGTAGCAGCAAATTAATGCATAAATGTTACACATTAAAGACAACAAAAACCTAGATTAAAGTTCATCTATAGCTATTAACACATGTATCCCCAGCACTTTTTGAAGTAGAAATCTGGAAAAAAATAAAGTAAACAATATCCAAACTCAATCTTTCACAAAACTACTAAAAGTACCAAAACACCATGTGCATTGTTGTATGAAACAGAAGAAATATAAACTGCAACACAAGATACACTTGAGAAAGTTTGAATATTATGCTGAACTGAACAGCTGAGGAGAGGTTGCTATTGAGGCAAAAATGTAAAAATGCTGAAGAAAAGCAAATACATGAGAAACAAGGTGTTAAACAGAAATACAGCATAACTGATATCTCCGAAAAGATGGGGAGAAGAAAAGGAGCAAAAAAGTTGATGATAAAAAAAATTAAAGTACTGACAAAATAAAAACCTGAGAAAAGAAAGTTAAGACAAAAGATGCAATGGTGCAAAAAGTTGAGAAATTGAATTGTAGAGGGCAAAAGCAATATTCATCAGAACATGAATGAGAAAGAATGTTTAAAGAAAAAGTTATGAGCCAGACTTAATGTCATATGCACCACGAAAAAGCTGAAAATTAGCGTCATTTATCCTTATGTGAAGCTTATACAGACTAAATGAGAAATACAAGGGAAAGCCTCAATGGGGAAAAGTATTAAAACAAAGTTATTTACAGACAGAAACAAGCTGTGAAAAGAGCACTGAAACAAGGAGAACTTATAAATATGAGTAATAAAACGAGAAAGCGGGTGAGGGGATAGATGCCATCTTGATACGAGATGAGGACTCCTGGATGGGAGAAGACGTCAACAACAGCAGCAGCAAGGGCCAAACCTCTAGATTATTCAATTAAAATTCAGACACACCTAAGGACTAAAGAAAACAAGAAACTAAATTGAATCAGCAGTTTATTTAGAATCGGAGCTTCTGGAAGAGCCAACGGTTCTTGCCTGACTTGTACCTGAAAAAGAAAATGCAACAAATTAGTCCATCTGATAGTTTTATATCAATCTGTGACAACATACAATGAATCTCAACATAAAAAAACATAACACTTCTGTAATATCAATCACTGTACTGTATGCTTGATGATAGAACTTTCTGCAGCACACTTCCTACTGAAGGGTCAAATCACCGCCCCTACCTATTTAGAGATCTTTGTTAATGCATGTTTTCAAAAATAATAATGAGCTCCAATGATTAGGCCAGATGATTATTTTAAAGTTATCTTTTGTAATGTTCAACCAACCCTACAAGAAAACAGTTTCTTAACATCTAACATACAGCAGCATACAAATAAAGAAAGGAAAGTGCCAATTTTACTCAGGGGAACAGGATGACAATATTTCCAATACCTTGCAATAAAAGCACATGGTTACTATGTATGACCCACTATCCTGCATCATCACTGGGGTGAGCAGGATTTGGAAAAATGAAAAACTAAGAACTGACTAAATTATACCACATGCTGTAATTATAAAGCGCATCCCATTAACCTATTACAAACACCCTGACCAATGCACTGACAACCTACAGGTGAAGGTAGTGAACACCAACTTCATGCTAGGATAAAAGAGGTTGAACTGAAACGGATTTTTTTAAATATAAAATGTGGAGAGGATGGAGGGTGAAAGACTGACGAAGAGGGTGTATGTGAGTGAGGTGGAGGGGGGAAGAGGGAGGGGGAGGCCGAGGATGAGATAGAGGGATGGGGTGGAGAGGTATATGAGAGAGGGGTGTGTGAGTTGGGAGCAGGGCAGTGAAATGGCGGGGGACAGGGCGACTTGGAGGTGATCTGTTTGTGGCCACCCCAAACGGGATTGAGGCGTCTGGCAATAGATAGATAGATAGATAGAAAATATACTACAGTACAATGATTTGTGAGAATTTTACATTCAGAATGCTATAAGGGATTAATCCCCCGAGCTAGACCTAGTTAGTTCATATAGCCCTGCTAGGGCAATGAGAGAGTGCTACGTCCCCCAGCAAGGCAGCTACCTGGGTGGGGTGCTAACTCTTGACCTCGCAGTCTTGAGTCATGCATTCTACTACTGAGCCATCCTGCTCCCCCTTCTGAATGTTATATATTTAACTGCAGATACCAGTGCTATAGCTGTTTTCACCTGATGGAACTAGGTTATTCATACTTTTAATACTAGTACTGTACTAAGTCTATCCATCTATCTATCTATTGCCAGACGCCTCAATCCCATTTGGGGTGGCCACAAACAAATCGCCTCCAAGTCACCCTGTCCCCCGCCATTTCACTGCCCTGCTCCCAACTCACACCCCCCTCTCTCATATACCTCTCCACCCCATCCCTCCATCTCATCCTCGGCCTCCCCCTCCCTCTTCCCCCCTCCACCTCACTCACATACACTCTCTTCGTTAGTCTTTCACCCTCCATCCTCTCCACATGGCCAAACCACCTCAGTGTGTTCCTCATAACGCTTCCTATCACATCCACATCAACACCACAACGCTCCTTTACATCCTCATTCGTCAGCCTGTCTCTCCATGTGACTCCACAGGCTCCTCTTAAATAACTCATTTCCACTGCTCTCACTCTTGACTTGTGTCCTTCCAACAATGTCCAAGCTTCACTTCCGTACGTTAGAGTTGGTATCACAATACTGTCATGTAGCAACTTTTTCACTTCCATGCTCACTTCCCTGTTTCTTATCACTTCTTTCAAAGAACCAGCAACCTTTCTTCCCTGCTGTACCCTTTCAAGCACTTCATCCTCCAAACCTCCATCCTTACTCATCACACTACCCAAATACTTAAACGTACTCATATTTTCCAATTCCTCACCATCCAACCTCACTGTACATTCACTAACTTCACCTCTCTCAAAGACCATCACTTTACTCTTCCCTACATTCACCTTTAGGTTCCGTTTCTTACACACTCTCTCAAACTCATCCACCAAGCCTTGCAGCTCCCCTTCGTCTTCACTCAACAACACAGTATCATCTGCAAACAACAGTACAGGGAGTTTCCAAACACTATCCTCTCTCACCAGGGCCACTCCAACATCCACTACCCTACCTTGTACCTCTTTTATTACCCCATCCATGTACAGATTGAACAACCATGGAGACATGACACATCCCTGTTTCAAACCAACTTTCAAAGAGTCACGGCTGCAAAAATTTTTTGTTAGCTACCAATAAGCCTCCTTCGTAAGAAGTCAAATTAACACTCCAATCAAACTACCTTGTATTCAACTGAGTTGAAAGGGTTAAAAGATATAAGACAAGTTAAAAAAAAAACTAGCCATACTACCTTTCTTCCAGCTTGTGCCTCACAATCCTGCGAACCTTCTTTCTGCGGCCAGGATCCTTAATTGTCTCCTTGTTGATTTTCACTTTGTCAAAAACAATGTCAGTAGCGGTGTACCGCGTGGGCATCAGGTGCTTCAGGTTCACAATCTGAAATAAGATTATTTCATGGTTCAACACAGGCATTACCCAGGTTCACAATCTGAAATACAATCACCACAGGGTTCAACGCAGACATTACGCAGTATTAATCCATTCACTTTTAAATGTTAACTGCTGCAGGTTTAAGGTGATTTCATTCAGCACGAGAGGTTTTTAAAACTCAAGGCATTAGAAACTAGCTTCAATCATCCAATCTTACACCTCACAATGTAGTAACTCCTTAAAGACCAGATACAATTATTTTATCCAAGTCATGGCAATGAAAAAAATAAATTAAAAAAATATATATACTGTATAATAATAATCTGTCCTGAAATAAGTGCAGTATTCAAATATTTTAATTACAGAACAAACAATGAATGTAGATGATTGCTACGTGTCAAAACATTAAGTTGCCAATCATCCTCTGCGTCCCAATTACAGTGCAAAAAAACAGCTTATTGATAAGCTCTTGCACAGCAATGATCATATATAACTTAGGAATTATTTACGTCCTCTAAGTTACCACTACAGTTATATCCAAAACACATGGCCTGTGGGCCCAAAAATGGCATTAACTGTCACTGTACAAACATTTACAGCCATGTGTTGCTTAGCATCCATATGTTCAAAACAATAGGATGTTACGTGATCTGGATGTTAAGTGGTCATCGTAACTTATGCACTGTATACTGTATATTGTACTATAGCCACAGGTGTATATGGTATATACTGTACTGTATATTACTTCTAAAGTACAGTACAGAATAAAAAGCCCAAATTCTATTTACCTATCTATATATTGCCAGATGCCATAATCTCGTAAGGGGTGGCCATTTGACTTTGAGTTATTATGACAATAAATACAATATGTAATGTTATGTAAACCCAATCCAAGGATATGCAAGATCACTCAAATGCGGTGGTAAATATGCAACTAGACGCAGCTACCTGTGGCTTGTGTTGATGACACTGTTATACGGTAAATTTTTTACTGAATGGATGGATGGTATATTTTTTTCTGCTTTCAAGAACATAAGAAGAGAGGACAACAACAGTAGGCCAGTTGGCCCAAGCTAGGCAGCTCATAAAAGAGTAACTGAACTACTAGAACGAAATAAGGATAGCAAAAAAGAAAGTACAGAAAAAAAGACAAATATTAATACATGAACTGTATTACAGTGTATCTGTATAGATTATACATGAACTGCGTATCGTATGGCCGGCTGCAAAATGATTTCAACTTTTAATTTCCTTTAATCATAAACTTTAAAATACACTATTGAACAAATTACACATGTTCAGGGAAGAGCAACATGATGTCGAGACTTAGTAGCCTAACCATAAGTCTCCTAATGTGGAAAAAAGACTGAATGATAGTACTGAAGCTAGAAGTGAACTTACCCTGACAAAAGGCTTTATCTTGGACCGCTTAGCAATCTTTCTTTTGCTCATGCTCTTTGTAACTTTGCGGGGGTAGCGTTCAATGCCCGCCACCAGCGCATGCTCGTATGGCCGGTCCTGGGTGCCATCATCGTTGCTCTTAACCACGATGGCTTTCTTGCCGGCCTGCTTGCCGGTGAGAAGAATAACAACACGCCCAGGCTTGTACACCTTCACCATTGTGCTGCAAATGAAAAAATTATATCCAGGAGGATATTCCATTTCAACTTATGAGCATACCTGTTGTGGGTTGGTTGTACTGTGTGCCATGCAGCTCTTTAAATGGCTGCACTATTAGATTATGACAGATGAACACTATGTAAAAAAAAAATATACATATACTGTAATAAATTAGCTAATAAATAAATACATAAATACACTTGCAGCTGAAACTTCAAAGGCTCTCATCAGATGCTATAATACCGTACTGACTGCAAGTTGACCCTTCTTACAAACCTTTCATTTTGTTACCTCATCTCAGCAGTGCTACTTATTCAGCTTCGAAAATGTTTTCAAACTGGAGAGGTTACAACCCTTTCCCCACATATCAAGCTGAATAACATTATCTGAAGGTATCTTGATTAAAGCAATAAAATACATCAATGGATGAAGAGGGTTAATCCTGTGTGACCAATACCCTCCCTACTTCTGATAAGGTACAGTAAGACTTCTAGGGAAAAAGGATTACTAAAGTTTATCTCCAATGATCAGTTTTAGCATACATGTTATGGGAAAAAAGAAGGGGGGCAAATCAGGACAAGAAAAGCAGCAATCCAATCGAATTTCATACTCTGTATTCTACTCCTGCTATCTCCCCACTTTTACTCATCCTACGAGATCTCTCAACTAGAGGGGTTAGATATGAGACATCTCTGGAAGAAGGGTAAGCTAACCAAAAATGGCAAATGGACGTACAGGTTCTGATATGTTCCAACAATTGTAACTTAAATCCATGAAAGCCCTCCTACATTTTCACTACCGTATAATAATACCAAGACTAAGGATACGTACTGCCAGGCTATCGTAGCTTCCATTAACCTTGATTTACATGCACTATTAAATTCTACGACAACAACAATGCATTTCTACAACTTCATAAAGCTGTTACTTTGAGTCAGGTTACCTTTCTGAAAGTTAAAAATACGATATTACATTACCGTCGCGGGTGCTCTACAACCAGTAAATTTTCACCGTGGATGCTGTTAACCAGAAACAAAAAACTAAGCACCAGTAAGTTAACTATCGCTTATCATAAGCTATCAATTTTACGTCAAAACAGTGACGCTAGGCCATTACATCAATGCACTGACAATTTATTTCAAGTCAAAGCAGTTACTTGCGGGCTCGTGCCAGGCCTGCCCATTTTGGTCAACTTTAAACTACACGGAGCAACGAACATGAAATAACATGCCTACGTAAACTTATACACAAATTCAGTAACTATTTTTCATCTAGAAATGTTAATTAAACACAAACGACAGTTCATCATAACATGATCAGGTTTGTTTACAACGGCGCCTAGACATCAAGCCCATGCACAACTGAGTACCTACAATATCTAATTCAATATACAATTTCAACACAATTAATTATGTACACCTGCATTTATACACCTTAAAACACTAATCTCACCACACATGAGTAAGGGATGAACCAGAGCAAAGAAGATGAATAGGAATAACTACAACAGACGCAAACCCCACTCACAGGGTGTTTTGATGAAAGAACGGGAAGGAAGGACGTCTGCGGTATTGCGACTTGCGCGGTGGTTCTAAAAAGTAACTTATAAAAATCAAAATTTGAGCTCAATATAAGATTAGATATATCTGTTAATCTAACGTAATTGTAGTAAGTAAAAATTCATACTAATGGACGAATTTATCTCTTTTTAGTTTAATGTAACCGATAAATGGGTTGGTTTATTTAAAGAATGTAGTTTATTATGTTAATCTACGATATTACACATTTTATTTTTATTATCTCGCTTGCATTTTCTGTATTTTAGTTTTGTAGAGAATTTGTGGAACTCAGCTGTTCGAGTGTGATGTAAACAAAAAGTATGGTAAACTTCGCTCTGAAATAAGGTAGTATAAAAATTTAGAGGACGGCAGTGTGAGATCACAGTATGGAACACAAGAAAATATTTTTACTATAATATACATTCTTACATGTGGCCTAAGTGTAGAGCTACCTTAATATTTAAAAGGCAAAAAAATATTTGTAGGTCATACTGAGCTTGTTTCATCTAGATTATAGTGTAAAGGAAAAAAATTATCAGAAGTTTACATACCAATAAGGGACAGTAAATAGTTCCAGGGATTTCTGTACCTTGTAGGGAAAGGTGTATATTACCGTAGATAACTTATTTCAGACAACATTGAATAACTCAGCTACTCTACATAATTTTTTTTTAGTCATGCTGATAGATGATTTTATTCAACTGAAGGAATCCTCTTCACCTGAATGATAGTGCTGTTGGAGGTGTACATGAATTATATTCGGTATGGAAAAAAAGGTCTTTTTCAATTTCATTGTTTTTACCTTATTGATTTGGAGTTATTGTCCTCCTGGCTTATTTAGAAGTTCTTACTGATTCACAGGAAAGTGTTGGTAGAAGGCAAACTAGGGGGGGACGTGTTTTGGTCTGTGATGCACAGTGCAGTTATCATTGTTCATGGCTAAATACAGCTGAAGGCTAGTGCAGTCTGAATAGGATACGTTATAATCTGTGTAGGTTAGCTTGTGTTCTGAAAATGCCTTTCTGTGGATCAGTAAGGCTTCTTGAGTAACCTGAGAGCATAAAAGTGCATCCTCAGACTGACTTTCTTTGCATAGACTCACTATGGTTAGGACGTACGGCAAGTACAGCTGTGGTGATGCTGCAGGCAGATCACCTCCATGTCACCCTGTCCTCAGCCATCAGGTTTCCCCCTCTCCAACTGGCACCCCCCCCACCCATTCATATACCTCTTCACATCATCCACATCATCCCTATCATCCCCCTTTTCTGTCTCCCTACACATATACATGATTCACTCTCCTAGTCAGTTTCACATTCTCCATTCTCCACAAAGCCAAACCATATCATCAAGGTACCTATTCCAATGTAGTCCAGCCTTCAGAATACAGTACAGTTGCAACTGCAAACTGAGGGAAACTTACACATCAACTGCAGGGCTTGTAATGAAATTTTAATAAGTAGTTATTCTTGGATGTTAAAAACACCAAAGGTGGTTTGGTTGTGTGGAGAGAATAGGGTCTGAGAGACTGACTAAGAGACTATGTGGGACTGAGGCAGAGGAGGAGCAAGGTAGAGGAAAACTGATGATGAAATGGAGGGGTGGGGTGGAGAGATATATGAAAGAAGGTGGTATAAGTCTGAGGATGGTTAGCCAGATGGCAGAGGACAGGTGACATGGATGCATTTTGTCATCCACACCTTCTGGAATAAAGGCACCTGATTATAGAGGGGTAACTAGATAGGTAGATATAATTTGTTATTTCAGTATACTCAGGATTTTATAGCACTAAAGGACATCAGGAAAAAAAAAAAAAAGAAAAGAAAACATGTAAGCCTTACCTTAACATCCAGTCTAGAGATAAAACACACAAAAGGACATGAGTTGGCATAAACAACTGATGAGTCATTCACAACCCATTCACTGGTTTGTAATCCACCCTCCCATCATTCTCTCTCACTCTGCATTAAGGAATGGTGTTGTGGGTGTACTTTTGTACTGCTAACTGATGCTGCTACATTTTTGTGTAAGTACTGTACTGTAGTGCTAATACTGTACAGTATATACTGTATTATGAATGTACATGTAAATGTTTTATGTGCACCTCATATTAGATTCATGACTGTAGAAGAACAAAGTGAAAATATTGTTCTTAACTGTGTTGATTTTCTTATTGTATTATAATACTTTAAGCCCTTCCCTGTAAAACAAATAACTCAAAGTCAAATGGCCACCCCTTATAGGATTATGGCGTCTGGCAATAGATTGATAGATAGAAGACATGGAAGATAATATTGTGACAAAAAATGGTTTAGAGTGGATATTGCCACACCAACCACGTAACAAAACCACAAGAAAAAACACCTTATATTAGTGTATTTCATGCGGGTTTACTCATCAGTGAATAATTAACTGGCAGAGTCAAAACCACAGAAATGAGAGATGACTACACATTATTACAGTATGTGTACTGTGGTTTTCTATATGTTGGCATTGTTCATCTGTGTATTATTCTGTATTCCTTAATGTAATCTTGTGTGCAGTGTAACCCATGGTCAGTAAACTGTCTGTCTGTGTTTATTTAGCTGTCATTTATCAGTACAGTCTAAGCAAAACATCATTCCCCACTAACCCACTGAGTGATACTGTTGCTGCAGGTGTGATGACGGAGCGGGAGGTGTCAGTCACAGTGCTTTTCTTTGCTGGAGCGCGTGACTTGGCTGGAGTGGATAGGTCATTGGTGACGCTCCCAGCCACAACTACAACAGGTATGTACCCAGTTGTTTTTGTCTGATGGAACTGGACCACTCTGATAACTCATACTAAAGTATTGGTGCACAGAATTCTATGAGCTTTAGTTATTAGGTAGGAATGAGTACTAGTCAAATTTACCCATCAATCTGAGAGTACTCTTGGCCATCAGCAAAGCAGAAGAGGAGGTACAGATCATTGTCAGATGAGAATAAATGCATTGTAATCTGTTTGATCATATCAGACAGAGATTTATGCCTGCTTATTGCCAGTTACGTATTATATGATGCAGAATAAGCTAATACTGTATCCATGCATCATTTCCTTAACATTTCTTCATAGCTAGCAATACTGATATACAGTATTTGCTACTGGATACCTGTCTCTTATAACAGTTCAGCACAGGATATGAAAAGGTAGCATTTTTCTTTTAGGTGAGAGTCATTGGAGGTGGCATATAAGGGTTTGCATCATGAAAGTGGTTGGAGTTTTTTGCCTGCATAATGCTACTCAGGGATGAGTGGCTGGTCACTTGCCCTTAGTTTCAGGGCTAAGTACAGGATACAGTAGCTGAACCCCAAGCCCGTGTGCCCCTGATAGAATGAAAAAGAAGTGGATGATGGATAGATGAATGAAAAGTAAACCAACTTTACCTTCACAGAGCAGCTGCTGGCCAGGGTGGTGCGGGCATTTGGTGAGCTGGCCAACATCAGGGAAAGTGTCATCATCTCACTTAACCAGGAGTACTGTGAGCCCGGCCAGCAGTTGGAGCTGTCAACAGGGGACGAGGTGGCCATCATCCCACCCATCAGCGGAGGTCAGTTTCTCAGGTTGAATTCCGTTTTGCCCCTTCACTACAACACTACACTTTAAACATTTAATTTTTTCAGCTCAAGACACCCTACTTAAACAACTCTTGTAACTTCATGTTGCATCACCCTCCTCGACAAAGAGACAAGAACAAACAACTGACCAACACCACATAGTGTAACTCACATTTCTCATCCTCCATCCAGTATTGCACATTGTACATCTCAAACACTTACAGAAACACATAGCCACCGCACTTCCTCTAGCCAGACAGCATCTTTTATGAATTACCATCAGACATCCATCCCTCAGAAACTACCCTACCCAGGGAGACACGAGAGTCAAAATACAATGTGGCCATCATCCTTCACCAACACAAAATACAGCTCCTTCTAATTCTGCTTATACCTACAGTACCATACAACACATGGATTTAGTTAATTTATTATTGTGTTTGTGAATTTAGTTTAATATGGTCACAGCATATTTGGATTAAGTACTGGTAGTTTGAAAACTTTCCTTGGATTTAGTAAGCTCAGTTGAATGAAGAATTGTTGGATAAATTGGGATTTTGAAGCATTTGTTTAATAAATCAGTGCTGTAAGATGCTTCATTATTTAGCCAGATAGCGTGAATAAACAGCAGGGTCGTGTTACTGATTGGGAGATTATCAGCTGGTTAGAATGAACAAGAGAGTTAAGTTGCTAATGTAATTTGTGTGATCAGGTTAGCCTAAGTAGGGTTAGTTTAGGTCAGGCATCAAGGCATCAGTATAGTACTGTGGTTTGTGTAAGTAGGTTAGACTTGTATAGGTTAGGACTGAAGGTGTTACTGATGGCATTTGTTTGAGCAGGTTAGGTGAAATGGACCACATAAAGTTGACTGCAGAGGTGCTATCAGTGGAGGAAGCGAGGTCCCTGGCCATACACCCATCATGTGGCGCCATCAGCCTCTTCCTTGGCACCACACGTGATAATTTCATGGTAGCTTCATCTGACAAACACTCTTCAGCCTCTCCTTATGCCACAGTGTTGCATCTCTCCATATCTTGTCTGTATCTACTATTCAGATCACTGCTCTTCTGAACTCTGCTTGCATTCTTCCCATGCTGTGACAGGCATGCATCACCCATCTCGCAACACACTCTCACCGCTTTTCTGTCAAACTGTCTAATGCAAAAGTTAACCAGTACTCTCGGTCCTTCATGTACGCAGTTGGTCAACTATGAAATTTTCTTCTTTTGTCTGTCTTTTCCAGGCATCTCAAAATGAATGTATCTTGAATATGGCTTTCTTTCTTGTGTAATTTTATTTAGTGAGAATGAGTTTTGAAGGGTTTAAGCATTGGCTTCTTTCTTTTCTGCATGGAAATAAAGCCAGGTGGAGTGGGATGGGGGTGTGTGCTATCTGTGTGAAGTCTGAACAAGAGGGTGGGGCATACCCTGCACTCAGGTCAGGAACATACAGTTTGAAAATTTTAGTTTTTTCTTTGAGTAAGTTGAATACCTTGCCTGTCACATGCATGGCAGTATTGTAACTTACCTAATCTGTTTTCAAAACTTTGCCTGCCGCTTGTTTAGAATTTGTATCCAGTTAGCTGTACTGATATAATACCTGCAGTATAAAAGATAATTACTAGAGTATTATTACATCCTTCTAATTCCTTGTGTTATCTCCAGGGAAGGGATGTTATACAACTTGAATATGAAGCCTATGTTGAGATGGCAGAGAAAGAAATGCGTACTTTATGTAACCGGGTTAGAGAAAAATGGCCTGTGAAACATATCGTTTTACACCACAGGTAAGATATCTTTGGGATGTATATAAGTGGAATTTGTATGTATTTCATATACTGGATGAAAATTGTTTTACACCAGCTGTGTGTAGGTTATTGGCTGATAATACTATACTTAAGTTGATGAGACAGAAGGAAACAGTCGTTAATGCTGGTCTTATTGGTCATATAATATTAACTGGATTAGTAATAGTCTGAAGTGTATAAATCTGTGATAAGCAGTGTTTGTAAGACAGGTGTCCAAATGATCAAATAGAGAATGAGTTAAACTGGAGAGTGAAAGGTTAACAAACAAGTTAATAGAAGTTGATTTTTTACAAATACAGCACACTCTTGTTTTATAATGAGATGCATTTTTTAAATTTGATTATATAATGATTCTCCTTACAAAATTAGCATTGTAGCGATAGTATAAAAAAAATAAAAATTGTATACAGTAATGTGAATTTGGGCATTGTAGCAGTCTTGTAAGCAAAAAAAAACACAGTTGTAATACATAAAGGATGTGCTAAAATGTTACAGTCTTATAAGCCAATGATCGTATAGCAGATGTTGTTGGTGATTCTTCCACAGATTGGGTGTGGTGCCAATTACCGAGACCAGCGTAATTGTGGCAGTCAGCTCAGACCACCGCCGGGAGTCCCTTGATGCCGTGTCCTTTTTGATAGACAACCTGAAGGCTCGAGTCCCCATCTGGAAGAAAGAGGTGTATGGGGATGGCAGTGGTGACTGGAAGAGGAACAAGGAATGTGTGTGGGTCAAGGAGGAGGGAGGAGGAACAGAGAATGACGTGGGAGAGATTAACAGCATCAATAACAACAAAAGCACGTAAAGTTATTGCTGTATTTTTAACCCCTACAGCCAGAGGATGTATGCTTTATTTAATTCCAGCAAAAGTAAATGTGCGTCAAGAAGGGAGGAGGAGGAGGAGGAACAGAGAATGACTTGGAAGAGAGTGACAGGATCAGTGACAACAAAAGCATGTAAAGATATTGCTATTTTCTAACCCCATCAGCCAGAGGACATACATTTTTCTTTTCTTCTTGCTAGAATGTGTGTTAGTCAAGAGGTGAGGAGGAGGAGGAGGAATGGAGAATGACTTAGAAGAGAATGACATCCATACAGCAACAACAATAGCACATAAAGTTATTGCTGTATTTAGTAATCCTTTCCATCAGAAGATGTATGTTATTGTGTTTCTGCATAGGACTGGATGATGAATGAATGAATGAAATGTTTTCCCATGGTGATTTTATGCAGCTATGTGTGTGTGTGTGTGTGTGTGTGTGTGTGTGTGTGTTAGTATGATAAGAGACATAGAAAATGACACTAATAACAGCGCCTGGTGGTCTAGTGAGTTAAGGTGCTCCAACAAGAAGGGGGCTGTTAGGGTTTATATCTGAGGGATGATTAATCACATAATGCCAGTCAGAGTGAGTGAGGCTGCTTACCCTCCACTCACTTGTCAGAAATGAATAGTCTAGCCCTGAGACCCTGAGCTCAGGACAGAAAAGGAATGGAGGATGGATGGATTAGCAGATAAAATAAGGAATACATTACTGGATTGGAGAGGATAAACCCATCATCCTGAGGGCATTATTATTTTGTTCTTGATGCCTCCAATTGATTTTAGTTACCTTAAGTGAGACTTTTAGAACTGGAGAGTTAAGTATAACCATTGTCAGCCATTTTACTATGTGGGTGGTGTTGAAGAGGGATGCCTTTACATGCTGACGCCAATGTAACAACAGCTCTACTACCTGGTTTTACAAACATCCCTTAGCCCACTCCCAGTCCCCTGCAAGGAGAATGGTGGACTGTAGAAGGGCAGCTTCAGCTTGCAGTCCACAAGGTTTGGTTCTTAGGTGAGCCCTGGGCCATAACAGCAACTAAGAGGGGTGTCTCTCTTTAACTAAATAAAATCATCTATTTTTATCAGCATAATAAAAAGATGTCCTTGATCTGAAGATGTTAAACATAACCCCTTGAATACAGTAGTATACTTTTTGTTATATTCAAGCTACTAAAAAAACGATTTGATAAAGATTAGGGAAGACCTCTTGTAACAATTAGTTACATGTTTCGCTGCAGTGACATGCAGTATTTTTGTAGTTTTTTTTTTTTCTTTTCCCATAGACAAGTAAATTCAGCTTAGGAGAGGCTTTTGAAGATGGAGAGGTTAGAGACAGGCATAATTTACTCCTTGGATTCTAAAAATCCACTCTAAGTTGAGTAAAAGTTCTCATAGAGGCAGCAAGAATGAATAAAAAATAATGTCACTGGAATCAAGGGGTTAATGAAGGCCATCCTTAACCCATCAAATGTGGAAAACCTCTCTGGAAATTGTTAGAAGGGAGCAGGAATAATTATTAAAAAAAAAAAAAAATCCTCAGGCTGAAGGAGTTAAAAAAATGTTTCCATAGTCATTATGCAGTATCTATTTGTTGAACCAACTGCTCATTTGTTTGCTTCTCGTTTATATATTTGGTGGTGTTTAACCTCTATTTTTAGTTGTAGAATAGTGATACAGTACCATACATATAATGTTTCTGCATGCAATGCTACTGTGTTTGTTCTATATTCAGTGTAGTTTTGTGTTGTAATTGTTTATCAACATCTCAGTTTTTCTGTTTCATGTTCTTTTTAATTTAGTAACTTAGTCCCACTTCAGTGTAAGCACATCAGAATTCAGATTCACAAACTTAGGATCACTTCCTTGTCATAACAAAGTTTCAGTTGCATAGGAAGTTTGTTTGTGAATCTGGCCTCACAAGTATTACACTGTACCTCGAATAAGTGCATTAGTCTCAGCAGCAGCTAATGTAGAGTAGTAAAGCATATGAGTATATATACCACTTGTGAGATCACAGCCCAGGTCCCACAGTCGTATTAAATGCTCTCTTTATTTCACAGTGTGGTGACTTGTTCAAACGGAAGAATTATACTCACATTTGGAACTTTTTTTTTTTTTTTTTTTGCCAAACTTGAGCCTAAAGATTATAGAGGAACATACTGGATTTGTGCCTGGTATTCAGTCATTTCCATAGTACATAAGGAGATGAGATTATTATTTTCTGAAGGTTATAGAGGAACATACTACATTAGGGTTTGGTATTCCAATGTTTCCCTGTTAAGCCGGGAAACAAGGTCATATTTTTTATAGCACGAGTATGTTTTGTCTTGTTATTATATTATACAGATATGTCATGTTTGTGTAACCCCAGTGGCATTAATTAATCTTTTTTCTTCTAAATCTTTAATGGGTGCACCACAGCAGTATCTTTCAATTTCCTCATCTTTCTTATTTAGTCCATTAGGAAGTTGTGTAACCATTATCTAGTATTTAATGTCATTGGTCATAGAAAGTTTTCATATCAAGAAAAATTAAATAATGAATTGTAGTGACCACCTTGAAAACACCTAACATGAGCAAAATAATTACACTGGATTCTCAAGATGAATGTAAAAAGTATTAGAATCACTTGTTTTATAGTTGGTGGAGTATTATATATGGCAATATGATTATTATTATGATAAATTTATGAAATTTTGCTGAGATCCAGTGATTTTGTGTTATTATTACAGTATATAGATCTGTTGTATTTTGATGAATGAATAATGAGTAAGTGTTATTGTTTGAAGTATTTAATTATTTTATAAATTTTTTAGTTAACTACACTACAGATTTTTTTTACTAGTCCTGAGGTATTGAATTGTGGAGAAAATTCTCATTTTCTCTTCCAAGTGCCCAGACTTGCACATCTGACCACAGTATGCAGTAACTTCCTTGTTGTGGTGTTTATCATCATTCCGTCTTATATTGCCCCATCATGACCATAGAGGCCCAGGACTAAGCAACTCATTTCAGATATTTAAGGAAAGATTGACTAGTCATTCTTCCGTGAGTGGCATTGTGTGAGCAGGTAGCATCCCTTCAGATTTACACCTTCATGGGCTACATCAAGTTGGATCGCTAGACTACCAGGCATTTATTACTGGTCATATGGTAACCACCTACCCATGTAGTAAATGATTACTTGGTGTGCAGGAAACATTTATTGTAGCTTGTAACTCACTGTAGTCATCTAAATGTAGCAGTACTTCGGGTGAGTAGATGGTGGTCATTTCCACCTAGGCTACTAGAAGTAGTGAAGTGAAATACAATAGAAGGTTGAAACTGAAAAATGTATAAGGGTTGATGGATGTTGGTCTATCTTTCCTGATGGTGTGTTGATAGTTATCCTGTGCTTGTGCTTTTCTCTTACTAGACATGGATCCCTCCCATTCCATGTATTTTTGTTAAATAGGGTTGTGATGATAGTGGTCATGATGGTAATGATGATAATGATGATGGTTATTGTTAGGTATATAAAAAAAAGAATGAAGAACTGCATATAAATTAGGGTAGGGGTGTGTGAGGTTGAGCCTGTGTGAACCTTGGAGATAAGATATGGCATCAAACAGTAGTTAGATATTAGTATAATCTCTGTCCCCAGATTAAGTGGGTGTTTTTGTTGCTCAGTGCTTTGTAATCTGATATAGAGTACTTCTGTCCCTCAACCTTATCAAAGGTAGATAAAAAGTATGGCTGAAGTTAGAGTATATTGAGTCAGATTTGACAGCCCCAAATTGCAGTCTCTACATCTTAAAGTATTGACACTAGAATACATTATGATGTTAGTCACAAGGAAGTGCCATGCACAGGGGCATTGCTGGAAAATGGGTTGGCCATGGGGTGGCCCAAGGACAACTGTTCAGGGGCTGTATGCAGGTATTCCCCTGAAAATATCGGGTGGCCAAGCATATTTCAGGAATGCCCAGGTCCATCTTGGCCACCCCTCTGGGTACACCACTGGCCATGGGAATGTAGCAAAGCCGTAGCAAAAACATACTGTATTCTTCTTCTGAGATGTGGGAAACAAGCTGCATAAAGTAAAAGAGTTCCACAAAGTTAAGATGAATGAATTATAGAGAAGATATTCAACAATGGATCATTTGCAGAACAAGGGTAATAATGCTGTGGGGAGTAATAGGATGAATTATTAGGACCTGTAATGCTTTAAAGAAATGAAATTGATTTATAAAATATCGCCCCTTCATTGTTTGAGGTCTCCTAAACTGAATAAAACTGTCTGACAAGAGTAAAAATAAAATAAAAAAGTAATTAATGTATTGTGGTGATAGGATTAACCTCTTCAGTCTGATGATGTATTATTCCACTTTATTTTGGCTAGTTAAAGATGAATTTATTCATCTCAGAGGCTTCTGAAGCTGCAGGGTTTAGATATAGCTTTCATTAACCACTCACGAACAGAGGGGAGCTTGAGAGGGATGCCTTCATGTGGTGGCACAGATATGACCAGATGGTGGTGATTGGTTAAAAAATCATCTCTGTCCCCTCCCTATCGCTTTAATGGAGGAAGGTGGACTGCAGAAAGAAGGCAACTTAGTCCTGCAGTCCACTGGTTTCACATTCAGATGAGTTTGGGGTTGCAACTGACACTGTTTACTACTAAGAGATTCATTCCTACTCAGACTCATTGTCTGGTGGTAGCCAGAATTAATTAGAAAAAGCTGTACATCACCAGTATGAAAGGGTTGAGACATTCACTGAATAAAGTTGCCAGGTAGCAGCAAAAATAAATTACAGAAATACATTTTACATAACAGGGAAGAAAGGTTGCTGGTTCACTGAAAGCACAGCAATGATAAGATGTGGGGAAGTGAGCAGGGAAGTAAGAAAGTTGCAGCCTGATTGTACTGTGATATCCACTCCATTGCTGTCACTGCATTTCAACATCCAGCATTAACATACATGTATTATTCTGGTCACATACAAGCACCTTTGTGGTGTGGTTGGTAGAAATCTCTCTCTCTTTCTCTCTCTCTCAAGGACAGACACAAGGTCAGAATGATGCTGATTGTGATGGTGATTATAATTTATTGTTATTATTATTATTATTATTATATCATTATTACATAAAAAGAAGGGTAGGGTCTGAGGAGAGCATGCAGCAGTATACCGTGATTTGAATTCAAATGTTGTCTGGAGCTTTTTTTTTTTTTTTTTTTTTTTTTATAAAATGCTTCCAGGTACTTACACACACACTGAAGTCCTTGGTTTAAGCCAGGAATATCTACTAAAATATCACAACATTTTCCACACAACTTGTACTGTACTTTGGGGAAGACAATACTCTTTTCACTCTAACTTGGTCCAGATTTACGTTATGTCCTTTGACAGCCTCATTGATGTACTTCAGTGGCACAAGAAGAGAATACTGCGACTACTGTACATTTTTTCCATAGCACTTGTACATGACTAGCATTATTTTGTAGCAGTAATCTCTTGGTATTCAGGAAGGGGAGATGGCAGTTTTAGGCCAAGTCAGAGTAAAAAGCAGTATAACATTTTAGTTTTGCAGGTAGCAATGGAACTTTGTCAATTTTTCTGTACCTTGCTGTGGATATAATGCAGATAAGAACATCCAAAAGGCTGTATATATAACAAAGACTTGCTGTAAACAGAATAATAGGAGGCTGCACTAAAGGAATTACATCAGTTCTTACACCTGAAATAAAAATACTGTACAGTACATAGTACATATGCCTCACAGTACATGTTCACTTATACTTGTCTCTTGTCTTTTCATCATAATTATCATCATCTTTTTTCCCTTGCCTTTTCATCATAATTGCCATCATCATCATCATCATCATCATCTTTTTTTCCCATATAGGGATGGAGTGAGGTGGGATCCAAGAACAAATAAAAAGTACAAAAATGAGAGAACCATCAACAGCATTCCCAATGAAATTAGGCCCTGGAATCTTAGTTTCACTTCATAAGCCTAACCATCTGGCAGAGTTTGGTGATTTATCATGGAGAAAAGGAACGTCATAAAAGACAATTGATTACTCGCTCCACCCAAATTACTGTACTGTATCTTGGTATGCCATACATGCTTTAGCTAAAATCTTATGACACACATGGCCATGAACTTTTCTGAAACATTGCATTGTGAGAAGTCTTCCTTAAACTAAATACTATAATGTCATCTTGGAATGTTGCTAGAGTAAAACAAAAGGAATCCTACAGAAGAAGTTGATCAAGATAGTTTCCTACTTCTTGACTATGAGAGGTCCTGACCATAGACTGGGGTGAAATAAAATGTGGATAGACAGGTAGATAGACATAACCAGTCTTGTATATTCTGCCTTTGAACTATGGAAAATAAGCTGCAGACAAAAATCTTTACTAAGTTATAGTTGATTATCTATAGTGAAATGGAAAATTAGAAGAAAAAATGTACAGTAATATTTGTTTTGAAAGTTCAGTTTCATTGGTTAATGTTATTGATAGAAATAAATGAACAGCCAAAACTACTGAATAATGTTTGCTTTGAAATTTCAGGATCAGAGGAGGAGGGTAATGAAAATGAAAATGATCTGCCAGTGAAGAAGATCAAACAAGAGCCTGAAACAGAAGATATATTTTCTGAGGAGGATGCACCAAGTGTTTGTCAGAACTCTGTCCTGCAGATGTCAGAAGAAGAGGAGAAACCTTTTGAGAGAAAAAAACATGATCCACTAGGAGTAGATCCAAAGTACATTCAGATAATTGCATCAAAGCAAGAGGTACCAATTTTAAGTTCTGAAGTTCGTCAAATTTTACCCTTCAAGCCTCAGTAGGCAGCTTATCTCGTTTACTCAGGCTAATGATGACGAGGAGGAGCCTATACCTGAGGGTGGAACTAAATAGTTACGGGCATGACATCCACTTTGGAGCCAAACCTCCTTATACTTCCCTGCACTTTGCCAAGGATAAAGAGTCTACTCTGACCCTGGCGAGACACTGTCAACCATAATGGAGTGCCAGTTCCCAGTACAGTGTATGTATTGTACTGTACCCAAGGAAGGCCACAGATACAGTTGCTTACCCATGGTCAACAGGTCTATTCAGCTAGACAGACCAGAACTAAACAGCAACAACAGCAGCAACTCTGGCTAATGATGTTGGAGAGAGACACCTTCATGTGGTAGCACCAATATAGCCGGGTGCCCAGTTGTACAAATGTCTGTCATCTCCCTGACTATCCCCAAGAAGGATGGTAGGGGACTGCCTAAGAATGACAGCTCTAGCCAGCAGTCCACTGGGTTCACAGTGCTGATGAACTTGGAGCTGCTTTACTACTACTGTCACTAACACCAGATGATTTTATTCACCAATCAGATATCTCCCAACCACTCGGATACCTCCCATAACCCTTAAATCTCCGTGGGGCAACTCATCTCAGTCACTCTGGTCAACACCAAACAATCTTACCCACTAATGGGAAACACCAGGGAAATGAGGGTTTAGTATAAATTTTGTTAGTATTCAGTACAGCATTTATATTTTTAAGTTGAAGTTTCCCCCATAAACAGTTCTTACTCAGCAGTTTTTGTAATGAACATATAAGCTGACAGAGCATGCTGGAGATTGATGGAATAAGTATGTATAATAGGATTTTTTAAAATGTGAATTTAACTTAATCATGAGGAGATTGACTTACCTGGTAGGCCCATACGAAATTCATCTATAAAGTGAATTATCTACTGTACATAAGATTGCTCTCTCTCTCTCTCTCTACACACACACACTGTTTACATTATACAAAATTCCTGAATATAAACTTTCTCTAGCTGACAGTTGGTATGAAGCATTTAAATGTTGATGTTTTGTCTGTGAGTGGGGCCAGAGTTCTGGGCTTGAATGATGAGTAAATAAGAGTGAAACCCAATGAACTCAGATGACCTTTGGTCAAAATCTCTCTCTCTCTCTTTTATTTTTTTTTTACTTCAGCCCATCCTTAGATGGGGAAAACAGTTTTGGATGATAATGATGTACTCTGTCTTTAGCTTAACAGACGAATAGAAGCGTTTCAGCGACGTAAGAGGGAGGAGCTGGATGTTTTAAATGTTCAAGAGTTTTGTACATTCTCCGGCACTGGGTCGTCCCTCAGCTCTTGTGCCCGCACCTCTGCTGTTGTCCTCAGATCCAAAGGCTCTAGCAGCCACTTAAAGTGTGAGTTACACCTATACCAATGCTCTCTCTCTCTCTTTCTCTCTCTATACAGTAAACCCTCGATATAACGAACCCTTTTATAGCGAACTTTGGATATAGCGACCCACCATTTCCGGAGTGAACTTCTGCCGAATGTAGCAACTTTTGTTCAGTGTATGCGGCAGATGTTCGCAACCCACTATTCTTATTCTTGTATTCTTATTTTAGGCATTGTATTTATATGTACAACTTCATACAGGATGGTATTTACTATACATGTACTGCATAACTACATAAACCATTGAATTCTCCATGTGAAACTTCATAGAGTAAGTTGTGGTTGCGCACGTAGGACTGAACGACTCCATGGATATAGCGACCTTGGGTTAGTAATCCCTCGCTTTATAATGACCATCAGATATAGCAAACTTTTGGATATAGTGACCCACCCCTCCCTCAATTACTTCGTTGTATTGAGGGTTTACTGTATATATATATATATATATATATATATTAGATAGATTTGTATGTGTGTGTGTGTGTGTGTGTGTATAAATACTATGTAACTGTCAATCTATCTGTAGTCAAATGCTTTACTCCCAGAGAGGGTTGCCACATATACATTGCTACCATGTCATCCTGTCCTCTGCCATCAGACTGCATTTCCTCTAACTCAACATCACCTTCATGCATGTACCTCTCTACCTCATCCCCAGTCTCCCACTCCACCACACTCATATACACACTCCTAGTCCATCTCTCAGCCTACCTATACGGGAGGCAGGATGGCTCAGTGGTAGAGTGTCAGACTCGAGACCTGGGGGTCGTACAGTACTGGAGGGGTAGCGCTCTCCTGTCACCCAGCAGGGCTATATGATCTAGTAAGGTATGGCCTGGGAGGGTTAGCACCCTTCTGTTACCTAGCAGGGCTATATGATCTAGTAAGGTCTAGCTTGGGGGAACATTCCTATTTTTTCTCCACCCATACTGTACTGTGCATTGGTTAATTTATATGGATAGTGATTTGGAAGTACCAGTATTCTGTACAGTATTATGGTTAAAGTACCATCTAATATTATATGGATTAAAATTATCTCCACTGATCTCTTTTGTTTGATAACCACTTCTTCGTTTTGTTTTGGTTACCATCAGACGGTTTTATTCAACTTCTGGGAGACCACTGAAAGTCAAAGAGTTTATGTACATTTTTGTTGCAGTGACTCGTGTTGTGAATGAATGGGGTCCTCAGACGATGGCAACAGACCCAACCTCATTATCTGCTTCTGCCACCAAGTTGGTCTGTAAACAAGGTAAGAATAATGGTTATTGATTTTGGCAGAATTCTATGTGCAAACAGTGAGTGAGTATCTAGCTCATTTCTCCACACTTGTTAATTTTTCTCCTTTCATTGTGTTTTTTCTTTCCATACTTTGTGAGTTCTACCTCACTCCATCCACAGGGGGAAGAGAGAGGTTAAGATGAGAGGATGAGGATAAGGATGATATTGGTTTAAATTTCCAGAAGGAGGAACGAGAAGCAGTAGGAGCAGCAGAGAAGGATCACTTGAGTCCAGGTGTTCCAGCAAAGAACCAGCTCCTAAGGTTAAATGGAAGAGAGAGCCAGATACTCAAGATTTTGGTGAATTACCACAAGGTAGGGACTGAGTCATTTCTTTTGACTTAAAAACATCTGAGTCTTTAAGTACTGTGTTGACAATTAGAAACAACTTTTCATTTGAAGAATGAAAAATACCTGCCACTTTTTTTTTTTTTTTTTTTTTTAAGGATGTGTACAGAGAAACAAGTACCTTTCAGGTTCCATCTGAAGAAAATTTAAAGCTGGCAAAATACAATGAAAACTCTATCTCTACCTGTGCATGTTTCATATAGTTAAAGTTTTCCTCAGTGTATTCATCAGACCATGAGAAGATACTTCCATCTCAGTCTGTACAAACTTGAATTTGTCTGCCTTGTTCACATGATGGTGGCTGATCTCACAGCATGAGTTCTGCTCAATTCCCTAATCCTGATGACTGGTTGTAGCACTTCATTCTAGGTTGTCCAAGATCTGACTCATGGTGTGCTATCCTCCACAGTCATGTTTTTTTTATCATTTCACCAAATTTTCATTATCCATTCTCCCAGTATATCCATACTGCCTAAAAAATCTGTTCATATGCATTATATCAGTTCATTCCATTCCATGCAAGCTCGCATTTGTTCATTTGCAATTTTGCCATGTGCAGGTATCATTCAGGGAAGCTCTACACATCCACCAAACATGCTCTTTTTACTCTGAAACTTACAAACGTTAGTCCTCTTTACTGCCCAAGTTTCATATATTGAGCCACAGTTGACTTATTATAGTCATTTTGTTTTCACCTGACTGACCTGGGCTAATCCTACAGGTTGAGTAAGTTATGACTTCACGAAATTCAACTAACCTTTGTTGCGGGGTAATAATGAGTCTCTTTACTTACGAGCCAAATTTACCTTACAGTCTGGCTACACTTGGACATCATCTGAGGATAAAGGGGTTAGGGGTCTTTGGCTAGAACAGACATGCTATATGATGCACCACCAATGAGTAGGTAAGGCTGCAGCATCTAAGACATTTTTTGCTCGTATACTGCAGGTGTGGAGGAACGTGTGAGCAATCTAGAGCGACACCTGAAGTTGGTGCCTGGTGGTGCTGTGCCTAAGGATGTGTATGTCAGGATTAAGGCTCTGGAGGATCGAGTTCTTTTCCTAGAAGGAATCTCACCAGAATACTTTAGTGGCAGAGTAAGTATATACAGTAGAGATGCCCCTCACTAACAAGAGGTTATGGTGCAAAAAATTTTTAGCAGTGAGTCTTCTTGGTAGCTGGTCAAATGGACTGTCCAGTCTGACTATACTGTACTTGTCCTTTAACTGACCACAGAGGGGTCAAGGATCATTGTCAGGTCAGAACACCCATTCTGTAGGCAACTTTGCATTACTGAAGAAATCATATCAAGCCTGTTTCCCATGTAACTGCACCTAATGCTGTACTGTTTTGCTTCCAGGGTATTACACCATCCAAGGTATCAAAAATTGCAGAAATAAAGGCAGACGAAGATGATGTAAGTACTCATTCACTTTTTTTTTTTTTTTTTTTTTTTCCATAAGATTATAAAATTCTTTGGTAAATTTGTACAATATTATTATCTTGAAGCAGGTGAAAACACTAGCTACGGTATATAGTAATGCTGTTATTCCTATGAACACTGCCTTCCCTCTGTCATCATCATCTAAGCTCTTCTTTCTGGTTACACTAGATTTGGTCTTGTAGTTGGTCACTGTTACCAGTATTCATCTAAAGCCTATCACCAGCTCTTTCTGTTATTTGTGACTGGTATACTGAACCGTTTATCTAGTCCCATCCTGTCATATGCTAGTGATTTTATCCTGCACTTTTCCACTCACTTCTTACTACATCCACCACAGTAGTTGCTACATATTTGCATGATGAGATAATAACACACATATAGTTGGTTTGTTTTTGTCACAGAACTTGGGCAATCCCACATCCTGAATACTTTGTTGTGGTTGCACGAAATTCGATAAGCGTTGTTTATGAGGTAGAAATGAGTTTGCTTGGTCAGTAATCAAATCAAACCTCCTGTACCTATATTGTACTTGGCTGTCAGCTGAGCAGAAAGGGATTGTAGTAGTAGTAGTAGTAGTAATATTAGTGGTAGGTTGTAGTAATAGTGGTAGTAGCAGTAGTTATAGTGGCAGTGGTCATCATCATCATTGTTGCACCATATAAACAGAATTATAATTTTCCTTTTTCAGATATCTGTTGATGAACTGGATGTGAAAATCCACCAGCTCAAGATGAAACTGAAACAAAAACAAATGAAGCAAGTGTTTTGATGACCATGTATTCTGGTTACCATACTGGAACAATGAATTATAACAGTAGCCAGCTGGTCCATGCAGGGGATGGGGGTAGGGGTCTTATCTCAGGACCAGACAGAACTCAGAGAACACATACCTCTGCCAGTGCCTGTACTAGACAATTCAGATCACCACCATAATTTAATCAACTCTTCCTTGGCCCATGACCTGCATATCCACAAATTTCATTGAAATTCATCCATACCTTTTTAAGATATCTTGTAGACAGACAAACAGGGGTGAATGCATAACCTCCCTCAACTTCATTGGTAGAGATAAACATCCACATTATAGTGAGTCTGTTTTTAACCTGGCAGAACTGGGTCAGTCACTACCAAAACTAGAATACTAAGTTGTGGTTGCACAAAATTCAATGAGCCATAGTTATAATATAAGGTTGGAATGAGTCTCCTTAATCATTAGTCAACCTGCCGAACTGCATTGATTACACTCGGCCATCATCAAAGCTGGAAGGGGTTAAGAATCTTTGTCAAGTAAGAACAAACATGCAGTAATTGGAACACTTTGGGATTTCCCATGTTGATGAAGAAGTATCACTCATCCTCCAAAAATAAAAGAAAGCTTAAGAAGTAGTCTTCATAAATACCACTACAACTGTACAATTCTAATCTGGTATGAGTACATCATCTGAACACAGTATGGGAGTGAGCATCTTGTGAAAGATATGACGCTGTGTTGCTGATACTATATATTGGAATATAGTTTTTTATATTTAATCTTGGCAAGCAGTGTTAAGGTCAGAAATACGTGGTTGCATAAAGAAACTTGGTTCAATACTATCTACAGTTCACCTTGTTGCTGTAACTCCTCAGGTCATTTTACCTTTCAGTTGACTTATACTCTGCAGTTTGATGCATGAAACTCAGTGGTGAATTTGCAAACTAACTTATGGTCAGTTCCATCATAACTTAGCTTTGTTTTTGTAGGAACAAAAAAGACAAAGGAAGCTTCTATTATTGCTTTCCTTGTTCATCCTGGAAAAAAAAAAAATTGATTATATTTGTGAATCTGCACTCATGTTATGCTGTTGGGGACAAAAGTTTACCTAATATTCTACTGCATCTATGCTTATGTAAGGCATGTTCATTGCTTTCTTGTAGGATACATTATATCAGAATCATCTGTGAGGAGAGAAACATGCCAAGTCTCTCTTAGCTTATATATACAGTATACAGTACTTATATGTATATTACACAACAGAGGAAAGTGATAAGTAGAAGAGGTTAAATATTACATGAACTTTGTCCCCAACTCCATGTACAGTACTGAATGTACAATTTTCTGTGCACTGTAAGTTTTCACTCTGTCCTAAGGTGGGAAAGGAAGTCCGGACGATGATGATGTAAGTTTTCAAATCCCTTTCCTAATTTTCGTGATGGCACAGCCAGGGATGTAGCCAGTAGGGTGGCACTCACCCCCAAAATGTGCCTGGACACCTCAGTTGCCATCCCTGGATCCCCTAAAGAGTTCTCGTAGGGTCATACTCTAATTAGGCTTGGCCACCCCATTTTTTAAATTCTAGCTATACCTGCACACAGCTACGTACTGAACATCCAGTTGTGCTGAATTACCCAGTATTTTTGCATGTGGTAACAGTGCTGTCTTTAGATACTAAATCTGGTTTTATTTCAGCTTTGAATTTATAATTTTTTTTTTTATTTTTTTTTTTAAGCCATCAACTGTCAAATGCATAAACTATTGCCACATACAGAAATGTTGCTTATTGGGATAACAATCCGGTTAGGATCATAATTGTTATATGTTTGCAATAAACACTTCTTCTTGGTTTTTAACTGCTCCATTAACTTGGACTTATTTGAGAGTTTTATAGCACTGTATTTTCATTTTTTTTTTTTTTTTTTCATTACCCCTCGTGTTTAGTTATCACCAGCAGGTAATGTACTTGTTGCACATCATATTATACTGATACTGAACAAACAACTTACTGTATACAGGTAATCTACTGTGCTGTGAATTGTAGTTTACCTAATGACTGTGAAAAATGGCCAGACATCAGTAAAGAGAAACTGATAATGAAGCAAAAGCTTTAACATTAATTATCCTACATTGTACTCAATGTTTTTGTATTCCACTTTATAAGAAACATTGTACATATATCTGGCAATTTTTTTAATGAAACCATGGACTTAAAAAGGACTACCAAAAATGGCAACTTACTTTGAGTACTCACTGTAATGCTTGTTGCTGTATCCAGCATGAAATGCAATGTATGGAAAAATGATAACACGCAATTTTACATAAAGTACTGTACTCTCAACCACGGTCCTCTACTCTGTGCCGGTGTTGGAGAGGGATGCCTCTTGCGTTGGCACGGATAAAACCCAGTGGTTCCACTACCCTGTTATCCAGACATCCCTCAACTCTCTTCCTATCCCCCCAAAAGGAGGTTGGTCAACCACAGGAAAAGGGCAGCTTCAGCCTGCAGCCCACTGGGTTTGCATCCAGATATGTCTCAGGCCATACCAACAACTCCATGCAGCTCCATCAATCTCTCCCTATCTCCCTATGGCTAGGCACCTTAATCCTAGATGGTATGGCCATGAACAAAGTACCTCCACATTGCCCTGTCCTCCACCAACAATTTCCTGATGTAAGTGAAGTGAAAAAGGAAGTGAAAGGAAACAATATATTGTAAAAACTGCAATAACACTGTTATATCAAGGATTCTTCAGTGAAACAAATATCATACAAGTTTGATTATATCCTCATACCTCACCATAATGAAGGTTTGACAGGCACTGTTTATGACAGTATACTTTCACTACCATCAAACTATACCTATACAGTAATAATATAAAAAATATAGTACAATGTTCAAATATTTTCCAGTATCTGTTCATTTCCTTTGCAATTCTCACCTACAAAAATTCTATTTAAAAAAAAAAAAAAAAAAAACAGAAAAGTAGCCAAACTTGGCAGCAAAACATGGAAGGGTTCCAAAACGTGTTGGTAACAATTCTTTTAAGAAATAATAAAGCTATGTTTAAATGAAAGACACACAAACATCAGTGAATTATGCCTGCACTCTGCAACACAATCAACCTTCCAGCAATACTGTATATAAAGAAAAAGTCAGGTCACTCACTTACCAAAGATCTATTTCCCTCATTTTCAGGCATCATTATCATCTTGACTTTTCTTCCCATCTAAGGATAAGGTAAGGTATGATCCAGAGACAAGAAAGAGTACAAAGGTGGGAGAACTATCAATGGCATGCCCCGTGAAATGGGCTGCACAATCATTCATATGTCGCTTAAACAGGACCTAACCAGCTACAAACATTTTAGAGGGCATTCTTTTTCTATATAGTAACCTTCTTGCAGTCGCCACATCAACACCTCTTCTAAACAAATATATGGCAAACAATAACTCTCTGATCACCATGAAGCTGAGTCAAAGATGTTTAAATAACTGTATAAAATCTGATAACCCTGAAAGCTCATCTTCATTAACACTACAGTATTTACTAGTATTGTAACCTATCTCAAACTGCTTAGATTTTCAACATGGCATCATCATCATCATCAAATCCTATGTTGCCTCATGAGAAGTGTAAGAGCCCAGGGCTAGGCAAGTTAGTCCTGGCATTTAAGATGAGGGTGAGCAGCCTCACTCAACCCTGAGGGACATTACATGAGCAATACACCTTAACCACCTCGGATATAACCTGCACAAGCTTGATCCGATTAAAGTGATTTACTTACCTACTATAATTTCATGCACCACAATCTGGTTATATGCTTACCACCCAGCGTTGTAAATAGTTTTCTAGTGTACAGGAAACCATTTGGCTTGTCACTCAGTGTAGAGTCACCCATACACTGAAGGAAGAGGAAAGAATGAAGAAAAGAAAGACAGAAAAGGGAATGTAAAGTCACCCACAGGCAGAAGAAACAAGAAAAATGAAGGAAATAATGACATTTAAAGTTGGTCCTATCATTATTAATGGTTTGCTAATACTTCCCTGCCAGCTGTGGTAATGAAGGTGTTACCTTTGTGAAAAATCTGTTCCATCCATCCAAATATCTGTTAATGGAATAAATAATAGTATGGAGTACTGTACACAATTATCTGGGCAGCTCTTGCAGAATTCCAACTCCACTCTATAGGCATACGCATGAACACGTATCTTGTGCACTTAAAAAAAAAAAAAAAAAAAAAAAAATCCTCCATTAAAGGTATAAGACCCCAGGGCTAAGCAATTGTAGTCCAGTATATTTCAAGGAGGTTGACCAGCCTACTCCCCCTGATAGCACAACATAACTGAAAAATCTCCAGTCACTTCTTGAGGATCGACCCTATGCAAGGCCATCATTCCAAATGGGGCATTCTAACAGCTAGATTACCAGACACGATCAAAAGTAAAACTCAACACATATGACTACAAATGGCAGTGTTTGATTACCCAAAATTCAATCAGAAACAGTTTAGTATGCATAATAAAAGTCTGGATATTCTCCTCATTTTATATATCCCTCTAAAAGAGGACGGTGAACTGCAGAGGAATAGCTACTTCATTCTGCAGTCTACTGGGCTCATGTTTCACATGAACCCAGGGCTACAACTACTACTACTACTACCGCTACTACTATCCTGTCTATCACCTTCCCCACCGCAATACAGAAACTAAAGGAAAGTTCAAGATGACAATTTGAGAGGACACAGCTATTGACCAAACATGACCAGACAAAAACTCTGGCTAAATCACAAGATTTATTTTTCCTGGGCTGCCTACTATTAAAAAAAAAAAAAAAGAGGAGGAGGAGGATAAAAAAAACATGCTGCTGTTCCTGTATTTAAAAAAAAAAGAAGTGTACCGGTAATTAAGTTTCGATGAACTTAAAGGAAAATGACAGTGGTACCTTTAACAAAATGCAAGTTAAGTTCAGCTCAGTGCTTAAAAGAAAAAAAGTTATATCTCTTATGGAGTTCCCCTCTGGTCTACTACTGTACTGTACCTGTAAATGGAATGGAATGTCTTACTTAGCTACTGTATGGATCATTATCATTATGCAAAGTTATGTTTCGCACCTAATTTTTTAAAAGCACTGTACCTGTCTTTTCAGTTAAACCTCACAGTTATATCAGCGAGTTCAGTTTAAAATAAGAGACAATAAGCCCCCTCTATACTGTTCCTAAATGGATCAGTAGGCCATGATATAATGTATATGCTAGAACAGAGGGAGCAGTTATACAGCTATATACAGTATATAAAAAAAAAGGGGGGGGGGGCTAACCTTAAACTCCTATTGTTATCTTTTCAAAATATACCTGACTCTGATTTCTGTTATGCACTTTAGGTTACAACTCTTTATCACATGTAAATATCTACAAATATTACAGAACAACTCAGCTGGTAACAATCTGTACTGTACGATTTTAAGCAAAAGATCATGGACACTCCCCTAACACTACATCCTGCCTCCATATTTCTCATCCTTCTCTGAATGTCAGAAAATATACTTGCTCCTCCTTCCTTCCCCCATCCTTGCTCTGTGCTTCATACTATCTGTCTACAGCCAGACACCTTGATCCCATAAGGAATGGTCACAGAAAAGAGAAACCTCATGTTGACCTGTCTCTTGCTATTTCGCTGCCCTCCCCCTAACTTTTACTGCCATCACATAAATAATTTCCATATAACACTTTCCATCATCATGGCAGGCAGGGAAGTGTTGGTGAACTTCCATGAGTGTACACTTAATTAAAAAGATAACTGGCTTATCCACAAAATCATAAAGGTTTGTATACTGGAGAGAGACCTGGAATACAATATTTGCAAGCCAAGATAATGAGGCTAATAATGAGATTTAAAGTACTGATTTTTGTCAATTTAAAATACAAGGTACAGTATAGCATGTCATAATTATAATAGCTTGGTTATGCATTTGAAAATATCACCACTTTCCCATACATCTGGAGCTGCCAGTTGGGGGAAAAGGCAAATCACACCTACACTCTACAGGTATCAATGTGGAAATGTTTCTGCAATTTAGTGAGGAAATATAAGCAAAGGAGAACATACAAGAGGCAACATACCATATAAAATGGACTTACTGTACATACTGGTATATAAAATGAGACACAACATTATTTTTATACAAGTAGCTACATTACATAAAGTATATCACTTCATGAAGAACTTCCAGTAAACAACACCTCCAAGGACTGCAAGCTCAAGTATAATAATAATGATGAGGAGAATCTTATTATACAAAACGTTACGAGACATGGAGCGGATAATCCTCCGGCTTCTGCTGATTTCACCATCTGTGTCCACCAACCTATCTCTCGTCCTGGTCAGCGTCTCCCTCTGACTGCCCAATTCATTCAGCACCTCCGTACCCACCTGCTCTGACTCTACTGCTATGGTTGTAGAACGTGCAATGCTGCCAGATGTTCTTTCAAGAACTGCTGTACCCTGTTGTACCTTAAAAGATGAACAAAATCATCAAGACGGGCAATGGTTCCTAATGGTTTATGATATTTCCAGCTGTGAACTTGACAATAACATCATTGCCCTGACATCTGTTTCCCAACTAAGGATGGAGTGAGGTGAGATCCAAAAATGCGGAGAGATACTGTGGAAACATAATGACTAAGTTCTTGTGACAGATACATAAATGGTAGCTTACTAAATATCTAAGTGAGTAAAATAAGAGCAATGATGGATCAAGTAAAAAATTAATTCTACACTGGTACTGTTTGGGTATTTAAAACCAAATACAGCAATGCAAAATGCTTCAAAACAATACTACAGTATAAAGACAAAAAGTTTTACTGCATGTACCCACACTTCTGCCTGAGTGTAGTTCTTGCATACCTTTTGCCGAATAACAGCATCAAAACTGTCCTCATCAGCTGTATTGGAGAATAAGACTGCTCTATTGGTCATATGTGAGTGTGAAGATTTTTCCTGTTCATACCGCTGTTGGTGTCTGAAAAAATTGATACAGTTTGTGTTCAATTAATGCTGCATCATTTAAAGATGTTTCATTAATAGGTTGCTGATGAATTAGCACCATTTCTTCATTTAAAATTAATTGTGATTCATAATGAAATTTTTAACATAAAAAATGCATGTTTTTTGCTCTTTTAATCCCTCAATCATGAGTACAGTAGATGCTCGATTTAACAAACACCAATGTAACAGAAGCCCGAGATAACATTATTTTTTTGCAGTACTTTTGCCCTGTTTAACAGAAAATTTCCATTAAATCGAGCATAATTCTGTTAAGGAAATTCTGTACACAATAATGCATTTCTGGGGGTACTGATTATGGGTTCAGACTGCTGCCTGTAGCACTGAGTTAGCATAGTTTGCTAGGTCTGGGTTGGCGTCAAAGATTTAGCAGATAATAGCTTGAAATACAGGAAAATTTTCCTTTATATTTAGCCTTGGTTACGGTACACAATGTAGCGGAAAATTTGAGATAACGGAATGGGGGTTGGCTGAATTAGTTCGTTAAATTGAGCATCCACTGAAGTTCATTTGTTTTCATCTGACAAAGATTCTTAATCCTTTTCAGCTCAGTTGATAGCCATGTGTATTCAGACTGAAGAGCTGATTAGACTAGTAACCAAGAAGACTCATTTCATTCTCATAACTACAGCTCATCAAATTTCATGCAGCCACAGCTTAGAATTCAAGCTGATTGGTACAATTTCATCAGATGAAAACATATCATCACTAGATCACTAGGTATGTATGAGGAACTGAAAACTTTGAAAAGTACCTAAGTAGTATGGTTTGTTCTTACATTAAACCAATGCAGTCATCCAATACCTAATTAATTCATCACGGTACCGAAGAACTTTATTATTCATTGTGTTCCGGTATTCAAGTGGAGCTTTCCGTATTTCAAGGTCCATCTCTGTGAGTGAGTCACTGGCATCCTTCAACAGCTTCTCCACCTCTATAAGCAGACCCTTTCGCTCCTCTTGACTTTTGCACCGTCTCACATCACACTGCAAGACGTGAAACAATACAAAACAAACAACTAATGTACAGTATACTGTTTTTACTTTAACTTGCCCTAAAATTGCCATCACTCCATTATGAATGCTGAGTTGTGGCAAAAGATTAACACTAGAATACAATGTTAGTCACAAAGATGAGTTGTGGATAGGATGTATGTGCCCTAAAATTGTTTTTCTCTATAACTGAGCTACGTGAAATAAGCCAGAAAAAGTATAATAAAAAATCTGGGTCAAATTAATGTGAAAGGCCTATGCCTATTCTTTGTCTTTTAACGTACATTACTGTGCAAAGATATCAATAACACTCATGCTATAGCTATTTTCAAACAAAGATGTATATTTCTTTTCTTAACATCTTGATTACAAAGATCTTACTTAGGCCAAATAAAATACAGTACCATATATAAGACATCACCACCATCTGCCCACTCTGCTATGAAGGGTCTCTTCTCAACTAAATAAATTCATATCACTATGGCAAAATAAATAAATTAAATAAATAAATAAATAAATAAATAAATAAAGACTATCAGAAAACAAATGAAATGTAACAAGGAACTAGTAGGGCACCATAACCTGCATGACAGGTTATAACTGTCTAACATTTTTCATCCTCATCAACCCGATATCCTAAAATTTAAATGGATTATACAACCATGAAACAGGAAACAACACATACTTTAACAGGAGAAACTATCAATACAGATTCTGGTGATGTAATATTCTAAATACCGTAAGTGATATACCCTAATTCAGTAATTCTATCTATCTATCTATTGCCAGACGCCTCAATCCCGTTTGGGGTGGCCACAAACAAATCGCCTCCAAGTCGCCCAGTCCCCCGCCATTTCACTACCCTGCTCCCAACTCACACCCCCCTCTCTCATATACCTCTCCACCCCATCCTTCCATCTCATCCTCGGTCTCCCCCTCCCTCTTCCACCCTCCACCTCACTCACATACACTCTCTTCGTCAGTCTTTCACCCTCCATCCTCTCCACATGGCCAAACCACCTCAGTGTGTTCCTCACAACGCTTCCTATCACATCCACATCAACACCACAACGCTCCTTTATATCCTCATTCGTCAGCCTGTCTCTCCACGTGACTCCACAAGCTCCTCTTAAATAACTCATTTCCACTGCTCTCACTCTTGACTTGTGTCCTTCCAACAACGTCCAAGCTTCACTTCTGTACGTTAGAGTTGGTATCACAATACTGTCATGTAGTAACTTTTTTACTTCCATGCTCACTTCCCTGTTTCTTATCACTGCTTTCAAGGAACCAGCAACTTTTCTTCCCTGCTGTACCCTTTCAAGCACTTCACCCTCCAAACCTCCATCCTTACTCATCACACTACCCAAATACTTAAACGTACTCACATTTTCCAATTCCTCACCATCCAACCTCGCTATACATTCACTGACTTCACCTCTCTCAAAGACCATCACTTTACTCTTCCCTACATTCACCTTTAGGTTCCGTTTCTTACACACTCTCTCAAACTCATCCACCAAGCCTTGCAGCTCCCCTTCATCTTCACTCAACAACACAGTATCATCTGCAAACAACAGTACAGGGAGTTTCCAAACACTATCCTCTCTCACCAGGGCCACTCCAACATACAATTCAGTAATTAATCTTTCATTAGTGACATGCCTCACCTCTAGTTTGTCCGTAATCTGGTCAAGTATGCCCTCCACCTCCTCATCCAGTAGTTCAAACTTGTGGGATGACGCCATCTTTTTAGCCTGCTTCAGCACTGATCTGTGAGTGGCATCACTATCATCAACATGATCCTATTTCCCACCTAAATGTGGGTGAGGTAGGATCCAAAAACAAGGAAAGAGAAAATATGGATCTAGGAAATTATGGTAAGCTTCATGGAGACGCATGACCACTTCTGAAATATTTTTAAGATAATAAAAATACCAATCTCTTAACTGATTCCATGACTTTGTAAACATGGCTGAAAGCGAATTTTCAAGAATAATGGGGATCCATATTAAACAGAATACAATTACCTAGGGGTTAGACTTATCGTAGTTAGGTTAGGATAAGTATGGTTAGGTTAGGTATGGATAAATTAGGTTGAGTTATGAGAAAATAGGTTACATTTGGTTAAATCAACACTGATACAGGTAATTTTAAGCAAAAAATGGCTTTCTATGATGGCATGTGTCATACAAACTGCTTATTTCTTGGGTACATTGTCTAACAGTCCATTTTCCTTCTTCCTTATTCGAAGGAAGAATTAATGGGGTTTAAAACTGGTTACTTATACTGCTAAAAACGTCATGGAGAATACCCCCATCTTATTCAGACTAAAAATGTAAAAGAAAAAAAAATTGTGAATTATGGTGCTGAATCTTTATATTTACCACAATTATACTTGGTGAACACATTTAATATGAACACAAGAGGTTAAACTAGTCTGTAATTGTTTAAAAAAAAAAAAAAAAAAAAAAAAATCAGTTGCATAAAATGCAAGTAAACTGAATGTTGGATCTGAGCATAATTTATCAAACTGAGCCGAAACTATTCAAGATTCTCATTAAGTTACTGTGTACCTTTAAAACAATTAATATTTTAATCAATCACTACCGAGCAGCAGAGTAACACCTTGCCACGACCCAACATAAAACTTTTTACTAAATACTTGAACTTTTTTCTTTATATCATACCTATCAGAGTGAAAAATGTAAAAGTGGGCGACGATATCCTCCTACTTCCAGAGAAAGTACAGATCCTTTAGTGGCGTATCAGACATTTCTCTGCATTCTATAATATTACTCTCTCCCTCCTCACTCCCTCAGCCACCAGTCAGCTGTCACGAGAATGTTTACGTTCGCTTCGCCCCGCCCACTAACATTCAAAAAAGAAAAATACTGCACACAATCTTCAAAATAAGCCAAAATTATACATATTTAGGATATGGGAATGTTCACCAATAAAAAAAAAAAATCCAATATCCAATAAATGATCAATAAAAAAAATAAGCAGCATTTTTAAAAGTATTATCTAGTCACCCAAATAATACTCGAAGTTAATAGTCTTCCTAATAACTGCTGATGAAATATGAAAACACCTTGAACTCTACAACTGTCATGAGATTTGCTCCAGCCTAAGAACAGCGCACGCACACACACACACACCACCATCATATCATCTATCCATCCACCCATCCCACTCAGCCTCACTCACACACACACACACACACCACCATCATATCATCTATCCATCCACCCATCCCACTCAGCCTCACTAACACACACACACACACACACACACACACACACACACACACACACACACACACGCCATACCAGTCAACTATATGCCCCAAATGAGGTCTATTAAAGTAATGAGATGCAATTAGGCCCTTTAATAACCTACCATTGTCACACGGCATTCCACTGTTTCAGCTTTGGATTCTTTTTTGTGTCTACAATAGTTCTGAATTTAGAGAATGTGGGATAACATTAATGACAAAAACGATGATTGTGATGATGATGATGATGATGATGATGATAATGATGATATGATAATAATAATAATAACTACAACTGTAACTGTCCTGCAGACAGTCACTAGTCTCCATCTACTGTTTCTTACAATGACCCTGACGCCACTGGGAAGATTTGGATTTTTTTCAGTCAGCAATGGCCCATACCAGGATACATAACCTGGGTCTTTCAGATTCCTTGCGCAGGTCGCATTGAAATCTCCAGTAGACACGACCACCTTAATCTCATTCACAATATAATACTGATATGACCCTTTCTGAGGTGCCTTTCTACTGCGCGTAAGGGATTTGGATTTTTTTTTTCTATTAGCAATGGCCCATGGCAAGACACATAACCTGGGCCCTTCAGATTCCTTGTGTAGTCTCCGGACCTCCTGGAGACGCGAGTAATAATAATAATACCAGCGAAAACAATACTCTCCACCTATGTAGTAGGTGGAGACTAATAATAATAATAATAATAATAATAATAATAATAATAATAATAACAGAAATAATAATAACAGAGAAGGAGAGGAAGAAGAACAAGGAGGAGGAGGAGGAGGAGGAGAGAGAAGTCAGAACACACACACACACACACACACACACACACACACACACACACACACACACAAATAAACACACACACACGAGATAATCACACCAACACCAACACCAACGCTTGTATCTCTCACTTCTTGCTAACAATTGATCTTAACAAACAAACTACCTAAAATCATCCTAACTACGAGAAATCACACTGTCCCATCCCTTCTTCACGCGAGTCTTGCAGCTGAAATTACAAAGAAGAAGAAATAACGAAGGAAATGCCAAAGAAGCTGACATAAGGATGTAAAAATTATAATAAACTGCACGAAAACTATACAAAAAAAATGTCTCCTGTTCTCAGAAGCCGAATTCGATATTGCCTAAATGTTTTCTTCTCATTTTCAGAAAATAATTGTCGTAGGAGAGAGGGTTAAATCTCTCTCTCTCTCTCTCTCTCTCTCTCTCTCTCTCTCTCTCTCTCTCTCTCAATGGACGATTTCGATTTTTTCGCAACTTTGAAAAGTTTACGCGTATTGAAGGAAATGTAAATAATCTCAGGTCTTCTAAAAACTATATCTCTAACTTTCAGGCAATTTTATTCAGTTTCAAATGATCTTCTTACTGAAAAAGAAGCATATATCATCGTTTCAGTCCTGGCCTCCCCATTTTTAATTCCTCCTCCCCATCTAACTGAAAGCCAACCCGACTAAACTTCCTTCAAACCTCTGCTCCTCTCTCTGAACCCCTTATTCTCTCCCTCAACCTCCTACCCCCTTTTTTTCAACCCCCAGGGGCTAAAAGCGACTTCGTTATATCAGTCTTTGTTTAACTCTTACGCTGCAAAAATCTAAAACTTAGCCAACCCTTTTTGTTTTGATCAGACCCTCTAGTCTCCCCTCTCAGTCCCTAAACTGCATTGTAAACCCCCTAAACTCCCTCTCAACTCTCTTGTATACCTCCTAAATCTCTTCCCAACCCCTTTGTTAAACCTCCTAAATTCCTTCTCAACCCCCTTGTAAACCCCCTAAACCCCTTCTCAGCTCCATGTACTCTCTCGTAATCCCCGGGGACTGAAAGAGCCTTCGATAGATCCGTGTTTGTTTACATCTTATGAATCCTTTGCTATACCTTCATACGCAAGCCCCACTAGTCCTTCTAACCCCCTCACAACCTCCTATAACTTCCCTCGACCCCTGTCTCTCTCCCTCAACTCCCCGTCCCTCTCTCAACCCCATCAAAAACTAAAAGAGACTTCATTTAATCCGTGTCTAGTTAGGTCCTTTTCTATGCTTTAAAAAAAGAAAAGAAAAGAAAAGAAAAAGAAAAAAAATACACTTCTTTCTCTTACCTAAAACCCTTTTGTATTTCCCTCTAATCCTCTACACCTCCTTCTAAGCATTCTAACCCCTATTCTCAACCCCCTATCCCGTCTCTCAACCCCCCGCGGGGACTAAAAACGACCTTGTTAATTCCATGTTTATTTAGATTTTTTCCAATCCTACGCTAGATTTTTATACGCAAGCCCCTCCTCCTTCTTCCAACCCCCCCTCCACCTCTTATAATTTATGTCAACCCCTTACCTCCTTTCTTAACCCCATCCTTCCTCTCGCAACCCCCTCAGGACTTAAAGTGACCTGGTTAAATCCGTCTTGTTTACCGTCTCCGTATACAAAAATTTCAGACATACACAACCCTTTTTACCTTCCTCAGAACCCCTATACTACCTTCTCAACCCCTCTCCTGCCTTGTAAGCATTCTAACCCCCTTCTCAACCTCCTACCCCCTCTCTCAACCCCCCAGGGACGAAAAGCGACTTCGTTAAATCCGTGTTTGTGGAAGCCGTCAGCGGTCAGCCCGGGTCCTGATCAGTGTGTGAGTGAGGGGCGTGCAACTAACATGCCTAAGCTTAAGTTTAATTGGCGATGGCCTCTTTGATCTAGGCGCTCTGGCATGTAGTGAATGCAATATACCACGGCCACAGTCTTCAGCCCCCACCCACCCCCACTACCCTTCCCCCACCCCCTCTCTTGTCTCGCGAGCTTGTCTCCTCAGTTTGTGTCTCTCCGTCGTCTCTCTCCCGTCCCTCGATTGTCAGATGATCATAAATTTCGTGCCTGATCTTCTTTGACTTTCTTTTTCCACTCGCATCCTCACCTCACCCCCACACCCTCTCGTCTCCAGAGCTTGTGTCTCCTAGTTTGTCTCTCACCCGTCGTTACTGTCTCTCTTCTAAATTCCATATCTCCTTTAATTTGGCTTCTCTCCACTCCCTCCCTCCCTCCACCCCTCCCCTGCTGATGTCTCTCCACTGTCTGTCTCGCCTATCTCCTACTCTTTCGTGTCTCCTAGTTTTATCTTCTATTTCTTCTTTCGTCTGTCTCCTTTCCTTCCCTCCTCCTACTTCCCCACCCCCCTTGTCTCTCGAATTGTACCTCTTCCCCAGTTAGTGTCTCCTCTGTCTCTCCTATCCCTTTCCTTGAAGTCTCTCTCCCTGGCGTCTCTATTTATTCTTTGGTTAGTCTCTACCTCTTCCCTCCTTCACCCCACCCATATCCCCCCCTTCCTGTCTACACCGACCTTGTGTCTCCATTGTCTCTCCTACCGGTATATATCTCTTACATTGCTCTTTTCTACCTGCCTCATTCTCTCTCTCTCTCTCTCTCTCTCTCCAAGCATACGTTCTTTCATATCCCCTTCCTATTTCCATCTGTCTCTTCCTCTCCCCCTCCCTCTCCCTCCATCGCCCCCCGTCTCTGTATTTCTCCGTCTCTTCCTCTATCTCTGTCTATCTCATCCTACTTTCCTTCTCTTTCTCCCACCTCTCCTTGTGTCTATTCCTGTATCCGTCCATGTCTGTCTTCTCATATCTCTTCTATCTCCCTCCATGTCTTTCCCTCCTCCTCCCCCAGCCTCTCTCCCTCTGTTTCTCTCTTCATCTCTCAGTCCCACTTCTACCTATCTCTCTGTCTATCTCTCTACGTTTGTGTCTCAGCCATAATCCTCCCCCCCTCCCCCTAGCCTCTCTCCCTCCATCTCTCTCCATCTCTTCGTCTTTCTCCCTGCTTCTCTCCCTCTGTCTCTCTCACATCTCCCTTCCCCTCTCCCTCTCTCTCTCACTACATCTCTTCATCTTCTCGTCTCTCTCCTAGCCTCTCTCCCATGCATCTCCCTGTCTCTCTCCCTGTATCTCTCTCATCTCCCTGCCTCTCTCTATCTCTCCATCTCTCCGTGTCTCTCCCCGCCTCTCCAAGCACCCCCCGCTGCTAACTTTGCTCCCGTGGTCCCGTAATAGCGCTGGCTGTATAGAATTGGCGCACCATAACTTTAGATTACATTAGCCTACTCCTGTTCGCGCAACCACCCCACCTAAACCCTTCTGCACTACACACTTTGTTCTCTCTCTCTCTCTCTCTCTCTGCATCCCTTACTTTCTCTCCTCTCTCCCTGTATCCCTCATTTTCTCTCCTCTCTCGCCATCTTTCCTCCCTTTCCCTCACTCTTCCACCACCACTCGGCTCCTATAACCCACTTTCATAAAATTAAAAATACTCTGACCTTTACTGGGATTAAAATGCTAGAGTTGTGCCGACCATCAGGATGTTAGTGGCCTCTTGTATCTTATCTGGGCAACTACTGTGATGCTCAAAAGATAAATAACATATAAAAGAATAAGAAGTTCCAAAATAAATCGCTTAGGAAGAAGTGCTAGGATTCTCAAGCTCCTATGACTTGTAGCTTATCTATGCAACTATTTCGATGTTAAAAAAATAAAATACAAGAATAACGAGACGCAAAATAAATAGCTTAGGAAGATATGTTAGGACTCTCAAGATCCTATGATATACCAGAGTTGTTTCGACCTTGAGAGGGTTAATGGTCTCTTGTATTTTATTTGCGTGTACTATGCCAGTATTAAAAAGAAGCAAGTAATATGTAAGACGAAATTAAGATATAAATTAGATCGTAAAATAAGTTGCTAAAGAGGAAGTTACGAAGCCTCCTAAATGACTTAAACAGGGCCAATTGTAAAGGAACTAATGATAGCGACTCAGCTCTATTCATCCATTTGTCTATGTCCGCACCATAACAAGAAAATTAGACCCGCCAACACAACTACCGCAAAAACATAAACATCGTGAAAATTAGGGGATACGAGCCCAGCAAATGTATGAATGCGAGATGAAAGTTAACTGTAAGCGAGGACAGCGTTAGTCTGAGTAATATGTGTGCTTTTTTGAGGCTTAAAGTTTTGTTATTTAACATTACTGAGGCTGCTTGTGTTCTAAAAGTTATAAAAATAATTTGATTTGTCATATTTGCGAAGGAAATGTTGGGGAAAATAATTACTTTGGGTACGTTGTCTTCCTCATTTGCTTTCTTTCATTCTCTCTCTCTCTCTCTCTCTCTCTCTCTCTCTCTGACCGCCAGAAATGATTAAGTCTGCAACAAGTGAAGAGTTCATTCTTTCCTCCTTTACCTCGACTAGCAAGGAAGGAGAGGGGGTAGGAGGGAAGAAAAGCGGTTTTCTTTCTTAATTTCGTTTCTCTTCCAGCACTATTTTCGCCCATTAGGCTTTGGGATGATAAAATTTAATATTAATGAACCACAGAAAGCAAACAGAAATGTATAACTGATGGGCAGAAGGTAAACTAGGATCCATCATGAGTCGTGAGAAAAGGCCCGCGAAAGATGAAACAGAGGAGAGGACACCCCCCTCACCCACCACCACCACCACCACCACCACCAGCTCCTTCACTCCCTCCCTCGGGCAAGGCTGAGAATATTTGAAGGCTGGTCATACCACACCGCCACACCAGCCAGTTCAACCATAAGGCCCAACACCACCTCAAAACAAGACTAGATTCCCGACCTATCTTCATCGTGTGTCTGGCAGCCTCTCGCCCCGACGCCTTCAAAAGGATCTCTGGCCCCGACGAGAGAGGGCCGAGTATTTGCCTACACTACAATAGAGTGTCAATTTAAAAGGGGGAAATTGGCTGGATATGCGCAGTTTTACCCTCATATGCCCAGGGAAGTAAAATGGAATTCGTGGGTGATTTAACTCGGGTTTGGGATGGCCTGCGGGACGTCGTGGTGGCGGAGCATCTCGTGCTGTGGTTAACCCTTTCAGTCCCAGGATGCATTTTCGTTGCGTTCTTGCTATGTCGATAATGTTGAGCTTCGGGAAGACCTTTAGTACTGGATGGAGGAAAGAAGTCTTTTTATACCCTCTCCATTCCAAAGTCTCTCCTACGCCGCATAAATCCGCCAAGATGTTGTTGTTGCTTTTGCTTAACCTCAGTCTATTTGGTCGAGAAGACCCGTCGACCACAGGTAGGCAACTGCTTATGTAAGGCCGTCCTACAGGTACAGTACATACTGTACACCGTGCAAGGAACCGGCGTCCCTTTGTGGTAGTCAGCGTCTAGCGAGGGTCAGATTTAGGGTCCTTCCCATGGCTAGGTGCAGTGAATCACGAGATGGTTTGGCTCCTGGGTGGGCGCCGCGGCTGCTTAGTTAGCTCTGAGGAGGTAAGTAGACGTATATATACCCTCTTTAAAACAATGCCACTTTTAGTGTGGGGGGGCGGGGAGCATTTGTGTTATCGTCAGATGATTTTGTTCGGCTCAGTACCAAATGCCCGAATGAAAGTGTTACGCGTAGATGGCCATGGTAATTTTTTCACTAACAGGCAGCACCCGTAGGCTGAATAAAGCCATCTAGCGGTGACAAGACTCAATTAATTACAGAGGTCATCGTTCAGAAGGGGCTGGTCCTGATGTCTGCTCTGACGCTGCAGTTATATATATACTAAAGAATCCAATTTGGGGTCTTTAATACCGAAGGCTTAACTAATATATTTATTTCTTTGCTTTTTATTTAATTAATATATCTATTTATTCATTTACTTATTCATATATCTATCTTATAAGGTTTAAGAATTTAACAATAATATTTCTCATAATTTTCCAATTTTATGCATATTAGTCTAATAGCTAACAATTTTTTCGAAAGGATCCACACACACACACACACACACGCAGGATCTTGCATATAAAATACATGTGTGTGTGTGTGTGTGTGTGTGTGTGTGTGTGTGTGTGTGTGTGTGTGTGTGTGTGTGTGTGTGTGTGTGTGTGTGTGTGTGTGTGTGTGTGTGTGTGTGTGTGTGTTCGTACCCGAAGAGGAAGAAATTATTAAAATCTAGGCCTTATTAGATGCTGAAATGGAAAAATGAGAAATCTTGAGAGAGAGACTGCGTGTGTGTGTGTGTGTGTGTGTGTGTGTGTGTGTGTGTGTGTGTGTGTGTGTGTGTGTGTGTGTGTGTGAAATAATTATAGATACCGAGAGAGACAGTGATAAGAGAAGTTAACTCGATAAAGAAGAAAAGAGAGAGAGAGAGAGAGAGAGAGAGAGAGAGAGAGAGAGAGAGAGAGAGAGAGAGAGAGAGAGAGAGAGAGTCCTTAGAGCAGCATTATTAAGCCATAAGAGAGACACTGGGGTAAATAAGAGAGAGAGAGAGAGAGAGAGAGAGAGAGAGAGAGAGAGAGAGAGAGAGCAATAAACATCCCTCCTTCGAAGACACAAGAGAAAGAAAATGAATGGGGGGGGGGGCTTAACTAGGGGGGGGCCATTTTAAAGCCAGGAAGCATGGATGGGGCAAAGACATTAAGGTCCTTGTTTATACTGGGAAGAGAGAGAGAGAGAGAGACAGAGACAGAGACAGACAGACAGACAGACAGACAGACAGACAGACGGAGACAGACAAAGACACACGCACACACAAACACATAGGGAGCGAACGACACGCACACACAAACATGGAGAGAGAAAAATACACACAAACACATAGGGAAAGAAAACACACACACACACACACACACACACACACACACACACACACACACACACACACACACATACACACGTGGCTCAGAGTATAACCCCGTTCTCACTCCACGAACGCGGGTGTAATGAGATAAACACAAAACACACTAAGGGCAACTGCATGTAGGAAGAGAAAAACATTCCTATAATTGTTTGTAAAAAAAAATAAAATAAAGGAGAATTAAGGAAAGAAAAAGACATGAATGAAAATAGCAAGTTATCAAGAAAAAAAAATACTTAAAACAATCGGTGAAGAAAAGCCGAAAGTGAGACGTAAATATTAAAAGAAAATGGGATAATCAGAGAGAGAATATAAGACAATGCCAACACGGAAAGCGATGTGGCGAGCGCGGGTGTAAAATGAGAAACAGAAATTACACTTACATAACCTGCACTTAAACAATAAAAACACTCAATCATTTCTGTGTAAAAAGTAGCAAACGAGAATCAACTGAAGAAATAAATGCAAAGACACATGGAAGACAAAAGCAAGTTAACAAGGAAAAAAAAAAACAGTAGTTGGTGGACGAAACGCTCCAGGTGAGAGATAAATACAAAAACAACAAAGAAAATAAAACAATAGCTATAAGAACAATAAAGAAAATAAAAGATAATAAAGAAAATAATACAACAGCCATCAGGAAATGCTGGTAAGACAAACACAAAAGGAAAAACGAAATAAAACAGATGTACTCACCAAACGTAGCCCAAAGCAGCTCCAGACGCGAACTTACTGGAAAGAAGAGGGAATAAAAGCAGGATTAGTGGAATGTGCAAGTACGACAGTCTGCAGGTGTGAAGGGGGATGAAAAGTGCAAAGGTGTGGGTAAAAGTTCCAGCCAAGAAATAATGGAAGGGGAGAGAAACATGATTAACAAAAAGCTAAATAAAAAAATAAAAAGTGAGGAAGAGGAGGAGGAGGACGGGAGAAAGAAAAAAAGAAGGGAAAATTACAAGTACTAAACAGTTTTCTCTTCACCTAACATCCAAATCTTTTTCTCCCCATCAGGAGCGTAGGGACCCAGGGCTAGGCTAATCAGTCCCAACATTTATGGAGAGAGTGACCAGCCTCATTGCCCCTGACTGGCATTACATGAACAGTATATCCCAACCACTCCTTGGACAGAAACAGAATCCTCATCCAGTAGAAGCGTCTTAACCCACTAGACCACCAGGCGTCATCTAGTTATAAGGTTACCACCCAGCGTAATAAATGGTTTCATGGGTTCAGGATATCATTTGGTTTGTTAGTGTAGAGTCATCTAAAGGAAGCGCTATATCGAGTGGGTGGATGGTGGCTGCCTCCCACCTACCGTATGAGTAAAAAGAAAAAAGGTGATTAACGGAAAGCACCTGTGGAACGTTCGCCAAAAAAAAAAAAAAAAAAAAAAAAAAAAAAAAAAAAAACGAGGATCGGTAGAAAAAAAAAAATTGTAAAACTCAAAGTAAAAAAAAGTTCTAATCGAGAAAGTCTCAAAAAAGGAAAGAAAACAAAGGCAGTTAGAAAAAGATTAACAAAAAGCGCACTGAGAGACAATTGCAGGTGTCAGTGTGTGTGTGTGTGTGTGTGTGTGTGTGTGTGTGTGTGTGTGTGTGTGAGAGAGAGAGAGAGAGAGAGACAGACAGACAGACAGACAGACAGACAGAGACAGACAGACAGACGGACAGACAGAGACAGACAGACAGACAGACAGACAGAGAAAGAGAGAGAGAGAGTGGCAGAGAAAACCCCGTATGTCTCCAAAAAGAGTTAAAGAAAAAACAAAAACAACACTATATATAAAAAACAGATTAGCAGAAAACTCCCAGTAAGACAATTGCAAGTGTTTTACCCGCTGCTCAATACGACTCTACTGAAAGCCATCTCGTGTCACTGCCTTCACCGACTCTACCGCTGCAAAGTCTGAAAGCAAAGTCGTGTAGCCTAGTGAGGGAGGGAGGGAGAGAAAGAGGGAGAGAGGGAGGGAGAGAAGGGAGGGAAAAGAGGGTAGGGGGGAGATGTAACCTTATTCCGGAGTCGCTTGTCATATCCAGGTCATAAATTGTGGACAGTAATTGAAGGCACGCTTTCCGACGCTCCTTTGTTTTCTTCTGCGCGGATGTCCCCCTAATGCGCGCCATGAGGGATGCCACGGTTTGCCCCCATGCCATTAACCCCTTCACTACGAGGACTCTTTTATTATTACTAACTTCAGGGGGTTTTATTTATCTTAGAAACCTCTCATACTGAAGCTGCAGTTGGACGGAGGCTGTGTAATGCCTGTATATTTGTCTGTGTATACGATATCTCAAGAAGTTGTTGTCGGAGTCCAAGTAAATCTGGTGGATAGTTAGGCAGTGGGTCAAGGAAGAGTTGATTAGGTTTTGAGATGAACCTGGATCCGGATGCAATAATAAATCGTAAATTCTAATCGTGTTGCCAGAGGTATGCGTTCTCTGAGACTGTGTACCGGATCAGACTAAAACCACAGAATTAAATGACTATGTGAGATCGTAATAGTATTCCTCTGTCAGGAAAGAGGAATTGCAACAATCATAAATTTTACTGGCGTTGATGGAGGTATGCGCCCTCTGAATGTTTTTAGTGGTAGATCTGTAACCTCTTTCGGCTCGGTCTGATGGTCGAGTGTAGTCGGAGCGGAAGGTGGATCTGACCAGCGACCAACCAGCGACCAACCACAACTTAACACTGAAGTTGTGAAAGTAGCCCAATGCCGTCAGATGAAAACAAACCGTCTAGACTCTTAGAAGGATTTCAACCAAACCTTTGTCAGTGATGCAGTATGAAGGGACGATGAACTGATTAGGTCGGCAAAGTCAAGGGGTTAATGGTCAAGGTCACATGGGGTCATATTGGTTTATCATTGAGGGTGCGATATCTCTTGAACCCTTTGGTGGATTTCGATCAAACTCTTGTCAGTAACACAACACGAAAGGACGAATAACTGATAAGGTCAACAAGGTCATGGAGGCTGTATGGAGAGTACGGGCGCAAGGCTCTCCGGAGGCATTTCGAGCGATGTTATGTGTCGATAAATCGCGGACCATTCTCTGTGTTTCCTTTTATTTATTTATATTTCCAGTTACTTCTTTATTCATTTATTCTTGCTGTCGAGTGGTCAGTGTTGCAAGTTACGATTCTGTCCGCCCAGTAGTGCCGGGGTTCGATTCCTGGTGCGGGCAGCTGGCGTCACTGGTCTCTGGTGTCCATTTGCGTCGGTTGGTTGGTAAAATGATGACCTAGGGCGACACCTTAAAGATTTTACAGTAACCTGGATAATACAGTGACCGTGTATCCCAGAACAGTGGCTGAATAACCCTCCACAGGCTCAAAGGTCTGAATTACGAAGATAAACATGGCAGCTAAGCACCTCATTGCGTCTGCCTCTATGTTTACATTTACCTCTCTCTCTCTCTTTCTCAATAATCTAGCTTCAATATTACGTGGCATATTCACTTCTGGCGATGGGTAACCATGACATGGAGAACTGAGAATGATGGCTGGCAAAGTAAAAGACGATTTATTTATTTATTTATCATTATTATTATCATTACTTTTTTTTTTTGTTGGACCTGACACTGTGAGAGACGAGGAACTTTTCCAAACCTAGTAGCCACTCCACGTCAAACTTCATCCCATAATATTACAAAATTCCTCTTCTCTTTGCCAACGCCTGTCCCCTATAACGACAAAGGCGGGGTTTAGGGTGGATGATGGAGTGTAGGAAGGAGGGTAGAAACATTCTCTCTCTCTCTCTCTCTCTCTCTTTCTTTCTTTCTCTCTCTCTCTCTCTCTCTCTCTCTCTCTCTCCAACGTGGCCCTTAGTTACATATTTTTTGGATTCTCTATATATCATTTAGTACAGTCTCAGTTATTAACCCAAACGCTATTCCTATAAGAGTGCAAACAGAGGAAACAGACGATGGAGAGTGAGAGACTGACTAGGAGAGTGCATGTAAAGCGAAGGGAGGGGGAGGAGACTAAAATTGGATGGAGGGATGCTGTGGAGATTCGTATCAGAGAGGGGTGTGTGGGCTGGAGAGGGGGCAGTCACATGATGCAAGACGGGATGGGAGAAAGACTATTCGTTTTTGGCCACCCCTTACGGGATTAAGGCGTCCAACGGTAGATAGATAGATACTCGTAGATAGATAGATAGACTGATAGACAGAGATAGATAGACTGATAGATTGACAGACAGACAGATAGACTGAGAGATAGATATTGGCACATGGTGAAAAATTGCCGTACAAAATAAAATAAAAGGTACAGTGACACACCATGTTTAGGCTAGTCTCCCCATCCGCGCGGACCCCCTGGCTAAGAGAAAACGGATGACAAGGCGGGAATATGGAGGTTTCGGCCTTGTGTCTCCCCAGTGTAAGGGCGACGGGGCAGTTCATGGCTGGGAGTAGATTGCCTGATTAACTTTAATGGCGGTGTCGTGAGTTTTGTGGTTATTGTGGCTCAGTTGGGCTATCAGACGGCGTCCTTGGTCAGTGCCTGAGACCCGTAACCAGCGGCGTGTTGACATCACTTCGCCACCACCTTGTCGAAGAGGAGGAGTTTTGTTTTTTTCCCGAACTTCTTCTTTATAGTAATCTCACGCTCGGGACAACTAAAGTATTTCATTCCAGTTGCGTTAGACTACTTTACTGAGCTGAAAGGGGGTCATAGGCATGCTAATACTGTCACCTTTAATGACTCTCACCTTTAATGGCTGAGACAACTCTAGTTCTCTGTTCCACCTATCGCAACATGATTTGAATCGACTCAGGACGGGTCACAGAAGTCTAAAGGTGTTATGTTGCATCGGTATCAACGCAGAATAAATGGATCTTGATTTAACTACATATAAAGTCATTTTTGAAAGTGGATTTTAGTTTGAAAAATGAAAAATAACCCTGACTATAGGTAAAGGAGCATTTCAAAGCAACATCTAGGGTGAGAGATGGAAAGCGCGGGAAAAGAGGCCTGTGTGTAAGAGGGGGGTGTATGTCGCGGAGGTTGGCATAACAAAAGACACATTAACTGCGTAAGGGTCGGTAGTAAACACGTTATATCCTAGTTGTGTTGGGATGGTCTCTCTCTCTCTCTCTCTCTCTCTCTCTCTCTCTCTCTCTCTCTCTCGTGGTCTAGTTTAAAAGTGAAAGATCATATGAGTCTCGTTTTTATGGACTAACTTTCTTTCACGGTTGGAGAGGGAGAGAGAGAGAGAGAGAGAGAGAGAGAGAGAGAGAGAGAGAGAGATGCTCATGATAGACACAACATGATTAAACACTGAGAGAGAGAGAGAGAGAGAGAGAGATGTGTGTGTGTGTGTGTGTGTGTGTGTGTGTGTGTGTGTGTGTGTAATCATCTTATCAGCTAACATTAAAGCAGTGAATAATTGCTCTGATGCACGCGCGCGCGCACGCACGCACACACACACACACACACACACACACACACACACACACACACACACACACACACACACACACACACACACACACACACACACACACGCTCACGAATATACACATACGCATTTATTCTCTCTCTCTCTCTCTCTCTCCAAAAACCATATAGTAACAAGGTCCATCTCTTGTTCGTAACTCGCTTCTAAATATTTTTGTCTCCCCTTCTGACCACCATTTTCTCTGATCTGGTATTCTATTTGGGCTGACGAGAGAGAGAGAGAGAGAGAGAGAGAGAGAGAGAGAGAGAGAGAGAGAGAGAGAGAGAGAGAGAGAGAGAGAGAGAATAGGAGGATGACAGGAACAGGAAGATGTGAGAGACAGAGGAGAGGGGAGAATGAGGGAGAGGCAGAAGAGGAGGCGAGAGGGAGGGAGAGGATGAGAACAAGGAGGGGGAGGCAAGGAGAAGGGGGAGGAAGAGGAGAGAAGAGCAGAAAGGGAGAAGAAGGCAGTAAGAAAGTGAGGAGGAGGAGAAGGAATGAAAGGAAGAGGGGAGAGGGAGAGAAAGACAGAAGGAAGGGAGGGAAGGAGGGGGGAGGGAGGGAAGGAGGGGGGAGGGAGGGGAGAGGCCGAGGGGAGAGGAGGGGAAGGAAGGGAAGAGAAAGGACACATCATGAATGGTTTACGTGGGAGGTATAGAGTGAGGACAGCGGTGTGCGGGAGGGAGGGAAGGGAGGAAGGAAGGAGACAGGAGGGATAGAGAGGGGTAAGAAAAGGGGGAAAAGGGGTAGAGTTGGAGAGAGGGGGGAATGAAGATGGCATAGGGTGAGAGGAGGGATGAGTTGGAGAGGGAGAGAAGGAAGGAAGGAAACATGAAGAGAGACGAGGTTGTTTTGTTTCAGGATAGACTTTAACATCTGGAGGGGTTAGTTACAATCCATTCACTGTTTTTTATCATTAATTTTGTTTTGTCTTACTTCACATTCATCGCAATTTCTGTCATCAGTGAGGAATAACTAATTAATGTTACTTTGAGACTGTTGGTGCTAGTGTGAGGAAAATCAGAGTCTTTCCTAATTCTGACTGAGAAACAACGCAGCCACTGTTCACTTGACCTTCTAGTTGCTAATATAATCAACCCTTCACACACACACACACACACACACACACACACACACACACACACACACACACACACACACACACACACACACACACACAGAGTAGATAACGAAAAGGAGACCGTAATTTCATCTTTTACTTTAATCTTGATACTGTACTCCATTCACTTTAACTTGGCTGAGATTCTTGTGTTTTTGCTGCCTATTTCCCTTAGCTATACTGTGGCTCAACATCCTTTCCATGGTACTTCTTCGTGACTAGCACAATATTCTAGTGCTGATTTTTTTTTACTAGAGCTCAGTAATTCAAGATGGAGAGGCGACAATTTTACGCCCAGTTAAAAGGAACTGGGTATAGAGGTGGAGAGGGACTCCTTCACGTGGTGGTATGGCATGAGTTCGATTGGTAGAGCTGCCCGACCATTAAAGAGTTGACGAATAATTAAAAGAGAGTTGGTGGAAAGATACAACCCTGCGGAACACCATTTTTCTTTTAATATCTTGTTTCTATAGTTTTTTTTTTTAATACCTTGTCTCAAATTTTCGTCTTTTTGCAGCTTATTTCACGTAGCTGTGTGGCTGATGGAGACAGTGCTACGCCTCTGCATCACTTCCCCAGCACTTCCTCGTGATTAGCATTATAACCTACTGTTTATAGCTCCGACACAGCATTCAGGATTGAGGGATGGCAATTTTAGGTCAGGGCAAAGTGAAAGGAGCATAGCAGGCACTTCTATGCGGTTTTCGGGAGATGCAAGGTTGTAAGATGTAATATAAGATGCTGTAAAATGCTGTAAGATGCCGTGAAATGCTGTAAGGTGCTGTAAAATGCGATGTTGTACGATGCGATGATGTAAGATGCTGTTGTAGAGATAATGAATTCAGTGGAGCTAGTCTTGTTAATGGGGAAACAAGGAGGGGAGGGCGGTGGCTGTGAATTGAGTGCCTCTTTGTTTATGTGGCCTTTATACACACAGTAGTCTCTCTCTCTCTCTCTCTCTCATCCCATTCTTGAGTTTAATGCGTAAATCTACATCATAATATTACATTCTGACTACTTACCACGACTACAACTTCGACATAAAATTATAATCACTGTTTCGTCGAATGAATGAAGTAAATATATAACTTCTATCATTATTATTGTCATTATTATTATTGTTATTATTATTACTATTATTATTATTGTTATCATTATTATTATTATTATTAACATCATAATAAGTAACTAATTAACCATTTAATTTCAATTGCAAAGACTTAAATCTACGGGACAGGGTAGGGCTGACACCTTAATTCTAGGGTTAATCCAGGGGGCTTAATTGGAAGTGATGGGTGAGAGATGAAAGCGAGAGATAGCTTTATTTTCTCACTCTCTATTCTGCATTCCTTATTTCTTTCTTCCATTCCTCTCTCTCTCTCTCTCTCTCTACATATATCTCACATCTTTCATTCCTTGTTTAACCATGGCCCATTCACTCTACCTCCCCCTCCCCTATACCCCTTCCCTCTCCCCTTTTCCCCTTCCCTTATCCCGCTTCCCCCTCCTCTATCCCCCCTTCCCCCATCTCTGTGTAGGTGAGGCCATCCCCTTAAATCAAGTGCTGGTTTGTGGTCCAGGTGACATGACAACCTATTGACTACCTGTCCTGATATGAAGTTTACACCTCCATGCTCCCTCACAATGCTTCCTTCCTTCCTACATCAGCCTCCATTCTATCTTCCTCCTCCTCCCTCTCCTCCTGCTCCACCTCCTCCTCCTGTCTTTCTTCTCTGCAGGCACCTCTTCGTTCTACCTCTCCAACTCTTCCTTCCATCCTGACTTAATGTTTACACTTCCATACTCCCATACTATAATTCCTTCCTTCCCACATCAGCTTCCATTCTATCTTCTTCCTTCTCCTCCTTCTATCCTCCTTCATTCCATCTTTCTCCTCCTCCTCCTCGTTCGCCTCCTCCTCCTTCCTATTCGTTTCTCCTTGGTATCTGGTTCTTTGCTAATACTCGTACCCCATTTCTTAACACTCCTAGCCTGACATCAAAGTAAAGAAAGACTGAATCTATAAAGACTTAATCTCCATCCTTTAAGACGTAATAGTGGCCACATTAACTGATGGTGTGTGTGTGTGTGTGTGTGTGTGTGTGTGTAATAAAAGGATGGTGAACGGGTATATGTGAATGAATTTGAAGGTGAGGGAAGGCCATGAAGGTAGATCAGTAAACAAAAGAGATATGGAAGTTGAGGAGATCGAGTTGACTGAATTAATTAAGAAGGAAGAATCACGTGACATTTCTTAGGCCCGTATTCTCTAGGTTCAGAAGCCTCCCTAACACCTCTCCCTTAGCGATTTATTTTTGGATATGCAGGGTATTTTTTTTTTTTTTATGCGAGGAAGAAGGAACCAAAGGCCATGAGCCCGCAGTAACAGTTCCCCCCAAGAGAAAAACAAAATACAATATAGAGCCAAATTCAAGATCCGATCATTTTGAGATGCCTGGACACACTGCGTTTGAAAGACTGGAGATCATAGGCAGCAGGAAATACAGACAGAGGGAGACAGTTCCAGAGCTGACCTGTTGCATATGTGAAAGACTGGGAGTAACGGTTAACTCTTGCATTAGAGAGTTGGACAGAAAAAGGATGAGAGTTTGCTGCCAGACGGGTGCTACGCGCCCGTCGTAGAGGTGGAGGAATGCAAGCAGACAGTTCAGAGGAGCAGTGACCATTAAAGTAGCGATAGAAAAGAGATAAAGATGCAACAGTGCGGCGAAGAGACAGAGGTTGAAGGGAGTCAGTAAGAGGAGGAGAGTTAATGAGACGAAAAGCCTTTGACTCCACCCTATTGAGAAGAGCTGTATGAGGGAAGCCTCCCCACACATGAGAGTTGTACTCCACACAGGGGCGGATAAAACCCCTGTATAGAGTCAACAATTGCACAGGGGTAAAGAAAGAGCGGAGACGGCTTAGCACACCCAATCTCTTGGAAGCAGATTTTACAAGAGATGTAATATGATCTTTCCAAGATAAGTCCCGAGTAAATGAAACCCCAAGCATGTTCAAGGATGATGCAGGATTAAGCTGAATATTATTAAACATTAGTGGGTATACCTGAGGAAGATTTTGTCGGGTTGAAAGGTGTAAGAACTGAGTCTTAGATGCATTAAAGACAACCATATTATTTTTACCCCAGTCAGAGATACGAGCCAAGTCAGACATTAGGTGTGCCATAGCCTCATCCCTTGTTTGTTGAAGTAACTGTTGAGATGGGCGTTGCGGGAACCGAATGGAAAGGTGAAGGGTGGAGTCATCAGCGTATGAGTGGATAGGGTTAGATGTACAGCTTAGAAGATCATTGATGAATAAAAGGAAGATGTACAGCTTAGAAGATCATTGATGAATAAAAGGAAGAGAGTCGGTGATAGGACAGAGCCCTGAGGAACACCACTATTGATAGATCTAGGAGAAGAACGATGGCCGTCTACAACAGCGGCTATGGAACGACCTGAAAGGAAGCTAGCGATGAAGGCACAGATAGAAGGATAGAAACCGTAGGAGGGCAGTTTGGAAATTAAAGATTTATGCCAGACTCGATCGAAAGCCTTTGAGATGTCAAGTGCAATGGCAAAGCTTTCGCCAAAGTCCCGAAAGGAGGATGACCAGGAGTCTGAAAGGTAGGTGAGAAGATCGCCAGTGGAGCGTCCCTGACGGAACCCGTACTGACGATCGGAAAGAAGGTTGTGATAGGAAAGATGCCTTAAAATTTTTCTATTAAGAACTGACTCGAAAACTTTTGAAATACAGGACGTTAAAGCAATTGGACGATAGTTGGAGGGTTGGGAGTGGTCACCCTTCTTTGGGACTGGCTGAATGAGAGCAAACTTCCAGCAAGAAGGAAAGGTACAAGTTGACAGACAAAGACGAAAGAGTTTGCCTAGGCAGGGTGTAAACACAGAAGCACAGTTCTTGAGAACAACAGGAGGGACCCCATCAGGCCCATATGCCTTGTTAGTACTGAGGCCAGTGATGGCAGAAAATACATCAACTGAAGAAATTTTAATGTCAGCCATGAGGAAGTCAGAGGGGGGAAGTGATGGAGGAACAGCACCGGAATCGTCTAAGGTAGAATTGGAGGAGAAAGTCTGTGCGAAGAGATCTGCTTTATCAGTAGAAGAAATAGCTACAGAACCATCAGAGTAGAAAAGAGGAGGGAAGGATGATGAGGTAAAGTTGTTAGAAAGATTTTTGGCAAGATGCCAGAAGGAGCGGGAAGAATTCGAGTTGGAGAGTTGAAAGCATTTAGTATGGATGAAATTATTTTTAGTAGAGCGAAGAACAGACTTAGCACGATTCCGGGCAGAAACGTAAAGATGATGTGATTCAGGGGTGGGTTGGCTCCGGTACCTTTTGTAGGCCCTCTCCTTGTTGCGGACAGCATTAGAACAAGCGTGATTAAACCAAGGCTTTCTTGCGTTAGTCAAAGGATATGAGAAAGGAATGTATGCTTCCATGCCCGAGAGAATAACCTCCGTAATGCGCAAGGCACACTCAGATGGCTCACGGCCATGGAAGCAATAATCATTCCAGGGAAAATCAAAGAAGTATTGCCTGAGGGCCTCCCAGTCTGCGGCTCCAAAATGCCATAGACGACGTTTCCCTGGAGGGTCCACAGGCCGTACCAGAGTGATAGGACAGGTTAAGGTAATAAGGTTGTGATCGGAGGAGCCCAACGGAGAGAAAAGATTAACAGAGTAAGCAGAAGGATTAGTTGTGAGGAAGAGGTCAAGTATGTTGGAGCTCTCTCCAAGGCGGCCAGGGATACGGGTAGGGTGCTGTACAAGCTGCTCTAGGTCATTAAGGATAGAAAAGATGTAGGCTTGTTCACCAGGTGGATCCGTGAAAGGAGAGGAGAGCCAAAGGTGGTGGTGAACATTGAAATCTCCAAGAATGGAGATTTCAGAGAAAGGAGAAATGGATAGAATGTGTTCCATCGTAGAAGTAAGATAGTCGAAGAATTTTTGATAGTCAGTAGAATTAGGGGATAAGTAAACAGCACAGATATATTTAGTCAGAGAATGACAGGAAAGCCGAAGCCAGAGTGTGGAGAATTCAGAAGAATCAAGTTCAGGAACACGAGAGCAAGATAAGTCGTTGCGTATATATACACAACAGCCACCTTTGGCTTTGAAATGAGTATAGAGAAAGTAGGAAGATACAGAAAAGGGTTTGCTGTCAGTATGGCGATATAGGACGGATTTATGTAACCCGGGGAGGACAGTAAGGTGTAATAAAGAAAATAAATCACTATCTACGGATGTACGTGAAGCCAATCTAAATAAATAAATAAAATAATAAAATAAAGTGCAATTGGTTATGCCTGAGAGATGACGTATGCTGGGTGATGGGATATTTCGTGACATCCTTCTCTTTGCAACTTATTTTGACCATTACACCTCCATATCCTCCTCCTTTATTTATTCTTTATTTATTTTTATGACGCAAACCATATCAATATGATCATGTACACAGCAAAGAAGAGAATTTGTAGGTGTAATGCGAAAATATATCTCGCCACGAAACCTCCAATGTCACCCAAAACAAACCTCGCCATTTTCTTCCTTACGCTCGACCACACACTACGCCAAATCATATTAAAATGTGTTGAGGCTGCCAGATGAGCCAAGATAGGGGAAAAAAAAAAAAAAACTAATTAGGCCCCCCGATTCAAAAATTTCCAGGTGATATGTTCGTGATCAGCAAAATGAGTTATTCCAATTAGATAAAAATAATGTTAAGGTACATAATTTTCGGGGAAGTATGGAGAGAGGATGATGAGATACACAATAAGGAGCGGTAGGATGGAACCACTGACCGTATAGTCCCATCCACCACACTGCCACTCCATCACCGCCTCCGTGTGTGTGTGTGTGTGTGTGTGTGTGTGTGTGTGTGTGTGTGTGTGTGTGTGTGTGTGTGTGTGTGTGTGTGTGTGTGTGTGTGTGTGTAGCGTGGATATAGAAGGTCAAGTGACAGGGTCGTAGGAGGTGACATATGATAAAGAGGGGGTCAGGGATATGAGCTATCGACTTACACATATCTTGCTCTTTTCACTCCACCCACAACCTCATAACTCCACTCTCTTCCTCAGCACGTATTCTCTCCCTCCCTCCCTCCCTCCCTCCCTCTCTCTCTCTCTCTCTCTCTTTGCTGTCAGCCTACATTTTTAACTATTTCTTTTTCATATATAATTTTTCTTTATATTTCTTACTCTCTCTCTCTTCCATATCGACACTCTCAGCAGGTAATTCCAGGTATCATTATGGTTCCCTCTCATACTCTCTACTTTCTCATTTCCTGTAAGCTAGCTATTCAGTTTTCCTCATCTATCTTTTTATATTCATTTTTTCTGTTTCTTTTTCGACAATCTTTTTATCTCTTTTCTTTTTTTTACCGTCTCGAAAGCGAAACTGCGATGCTGGAAGGAAATATTTATGGGAAACACACACCAGAAATTTTGACTGACTGGAGTTATGCAAATGTAAAAGAAAAAGGTTATAGGTAGAATTTCACGCAAAAATAAAGGTGCGGGAAGGAAGGACAAACACGATTATGGAAAAAAAAAAAAAAGTTTCTTGAGTGTTCTAGGCATGGCGTACGGAAGAATAATGCTTTGAAAGGTAAGTCAGATATCAGAGATTTAAGTGGGTGATTAAGAAGGCGGTTTTCTTAGTAGTAGGAACTGGTCAGCTCTGGAACTGTCTCCCTCTGATTGTATTTCCTACTGCCTATGACCTCCAGTCTTTCAAACGCAGTGTGTCCAGGCATCTCGAAATGAATGGATCTTGAATTTGGCTCTCTGCTGTCTTGTTTTTGCTTTTTGTTTTTTCGTGGAGGGAACAATTTGCGGGCTCCTGGCCTTTGGTTCCTTCATCCTTCCATTAAAAAAAAAGTGGGTCAGATATTTACACTTAGTACGGAAATCACGCGAGAAAGACTTTAAGATATTTATGGTATTTGTAAGTAATGCATATGACAGAAAATGCAGCGAATGTGTTAGGTAGATACTGAAGGCGTACTGAATGCTGTAAAGGGGCTGTGTGGTGGAGGTGAAACGTGTGTATATAGTTGTTTGAGTGAGTGGCTGAGTTGCATTGTTGGGGGGAGACTGGTGTGTGTGCTGTGTGATGCTCTCATGGGTGTTAGTTTCTCTCTCTCTCTGTCTCTGTCTGTCTGTCTCTTTCTCAAACGCACACGCGCACACACACACACACACACACACACACACACACACACACATTCATTCTCCTACTTCCCCCCCCTCTCTCTCTCTCTCTCTCTCTCTCTCTCTCTCTCACACACACATATATTCTTTCCCCCATTCTCCCCCCCTCTCTCTCTCTCTCTCTCTCTCTCTCTCTCTCTCCACCCCTCCACCTGGCACACCTTATCACCACCTGCTTTGTACACCTGCGTAACGAAGCGGTATCAATAGGCGTATTCACAGCGAGGGGGGGATGGCTCATTACACCTGGCCGCGACTGTACCGATAAATTAATATTATGTAATGGCCAGGTGTGGGGCGTAGGTACGTTTTTGGCGGAATTAGACGCGAAATTAGTCATCATCATCATCATCATCGTATTTTTCGTCATCATTATCATCATCATATTTTTCGTCATCCTTATCATCATCATCATCATTATATTTTCATCATTATCATCATCAACATCATCATTTTCCTCCTCCTCCTCATTATCATCATCATCATCATTATCATCATTATATTTTTCATTATCATCATTTTCCTCCTCCCCTCCTCCATATCATCACCATCATCATCATCATCATCATCACTATCAAATCCCCGACCCTTCTTTCCCAGCGAAGAATTGGGGAACTAAAATAGAACTTCTATTTCTCAACTATTCTACTTCTAATTAATTCTTTCTCTTTTTTATACTAAATGTGGGATAAAGTCGGGAAGCTAAATAAACACGAAAAGGTACTAGACGACGAGAGAGAGAGAGAGAGAGAGAGAGAGAGAGTGAGAGTGTACAGTAAGTGATATCTACATTGTTAACAGTATCAATGCAAGTGCCGTCCCAGTGCCAGTGTTAGTGTCAGCTAGCATCAGTCAGTGCCATTGTTAGTCAGTGCCATTGTTAGCCAGTGCCAGTGTCAGTCAGTGCCAGTGTCAGTTAGTGCCAGTGTCAGTTAGTGCCAGTGTCAGTCAGTGCCAGTGTTAGTCAGTGCCAGTGTTAGCCCGTGCCAGTGTCAGTCAGTGCCAGTGTCAGCCAGTGCCGGTGTCAGCTAGTGAGGGAGCAGTGTTAGCCAACGTAGTGGCAATGCAGCCAGTGGAGAGGCTGTGTTAGCAAATGCAGGGGCGGTGTCAGCCAGTGCCAGTGTCAGTGTCAGGGGGTGTTATCACCTGTGCTATCACCGCCTCACACGTGTCAATAATTATTGGAAATCTTGGTTATAGAGGCGAGGCGACGCTGCTCCCTGGGCACACCCCGACACACGCACGGATGGCGGCGACAGTGCAGGGAGGATGGGTGGATGGATGGGTGGGTGGATGGATGCATGCATACATGGATGGGTTTGGATGGATGGATGGATGGATGGATGGATGGATGGATGGATGGATGGATGGGTGGGTGGGTTGGTGGATGGATGGTTAGATGAATGGATGGTTGGGTGAATGAAGAGATGAATTGATGCATGGATGGATAGATGAACGAATGGATGCTTGGATGGATGAGTCCTGTAGATGCTGGATGGATGGATAGATGGATGAACCCAAAGATGAATGAAAGAGGGAATGGATGGATGGATAGATAGAACACATAGATCGAAACTAGTATTCTCCCTAACACCTTCTTCTCTAGTGAATTATCCCTAGCTATATACTCGTATTATTTTTCTTATATTACCCATTATCTTTGTCACTACGATAGATTTCACGTAAGTTGAACAAATCGTGAGAGAGAGAGAGAGAGAGAGAGAGAGAGAGAGAGAGAGAGAGAGAGAGAGAGAGAGAGAGAGAGAGAGAGAGAGTGGATAAAAGAGAGAGAGTTTCATTTAACTACAGTATTGGTAGCGTGTCTGTACGTGATCTTGGTTGACAGGCATCCCAATTGTGTGTGGCGCATCCCTACACACACACACACACACACACACACACAGACCAACCATACATGCCCCCCCTCTCTCTCTCTTTCACACACACACACACACACACACACACACACACACACACACACACACACAGACCAACCATACAAACCCCCCTTCTCTCTCTCTTTCACACACACACACACACACACACACACACACACTGACCAACCATACAAATCTCAATAATACAGATTCCTTTCCGTAATGCATGTTTTCCTTTCGCCCTGTCCTAAGAATATCCCCGCCGTGTACCAGCTTCTCTCTTCTAGATGGGGAAACTGCTCACTTTTTCCTTTCGGGTTCAAATGGAGAGTTTGGTGAAGGAGAGGGAAAGAAGGAAGGATCTGAGGGAAAGAAGGAAGGATCTTTTTATTTAATGTCCTTGTCTTTAATTCTCCTCTTCCTATTTTTCCTTTTTTCCCTTTTCTTTTCTATTTTTTTTTTTTTTTTTATGTACTGTACTTGCTCCCTCCTGTCTGATCAAAATGAGGGAGGGTATAAGGGTAGGAGCTGGGGAGAGAGGGTGGGGGGAGAGGGAGAGGGAAGGAAGGTAGTGAAGAGTGGGGGGATGAAGGGAGAAGAAGGGTAATGGTGAGGGAGGGTGAAGGGGAGTTGAGGATAGAGAATGGGGAGTAGGGAAGATATAGGGAAGTGATGGAGGGATTTTGACAGGAATAGGTAGGCGTGGAGAGGCAGGAGGGAAGGGAGAAATAGAGTAATGGAGGACGGGGTGAGGGTTGGGGACTGGAGAAGAGAAGTGTTAGAGAAAGAGAGGAGGTGGTGATAGGTGAAGGGGTGGGAGGGGGAGAGGATGAGGGAGGGGGTGTAGGAGGGGGAGGGGATGAGGTAGGGGGTGCAGGAGGGGAATGTGTATGTGTTGGTGTCAATCCCCCAGTCTGTGTCAAAAGCGAGACTATCATTCTCTCTCTCTCTCTCTCTCTCTCTCTCTCTCTCTCTCTCTCCCTCTCTCTCTCTCACCCGTCAGTCAATACCCACTCTTGCCCAATCTCCCGTCACTCGTCTCTCTCACCTGGGAAACGAAACGATCGGACGAAGTGGCTGACGTGACGAAAGGACGAAAGAAAAAGAGGACGAATTGACAAGAGAATCGGCAAGGGATGAGACAGAAGACTAACTGACGAGAGAGAAAAACGACAGAACTGATGAGGAGGCGAATAATTGAAGAAGAGACGAAATATCCAAAGGAACGAACAGACGAAATGAAAAGAGGACGAACAGACGAAGAGAAGAGAGGAATGGAAGACTGAGTTGATGGTAAAGTGATGAAGGGAAGAAAATAACAAGAGGACGAGTTGAACTGAGGGCTAATTTGAGCTGAGTAGAGGACGAGTTGAATAGATGACGAATTGGACGATAAGAAAAGGGAATAAAATGACTATCAAGGAAACGAATGGAGATGAGGAAGAATTAAATACGATGGCGAACTGAGGGGAAGGGTAAAGGGACGAACTGAACAGAGAACGAACTGACGAAGAGACCAGTTATTTAAGAATCAGTTGACGAATGGACGATATGGCATGGAATCTGATGAACTTTAGCTATGAGGTATGTTCAAATCTCCTTGGTTACTAGTCAAACCGACCCTCCCACCCGTGTACACCTGGCCATCAATTGAACTGTAATGGGTTAGGGATCTCTGCCAGGTGAGAGTAAACGCATTATAGGGAGTGAAATGATGCTTAACTCTCTCCCGACTGACTCCTACGTTTGCCTAGCCTCGTTCCCCTACGCTCTGAAGGGTAAGATGGGACTGGCTGGAAGAGGAGCAAATAATTACCCCTTCAGGAGGATGTTTCAAGGGGTGGGGCTGTCTGACGGGGGCCTTTTTCTCCTCTGATGCTGGTCCCTTTCAACCTGGGTGGCTTTGATCTGAGGTAATGGACGCTTACAGGGAACAAAGGAGGCAATGTATGGTGGTGGTCATCATCATCATCATCATCATTATTATTATTATTATTATTATTACCATTATCACCATCATCATTATCATCATCGTCATTATTACCATCATCATCATCATCATCATCATCATCATCATCATCATCATCATCACCATCAAGACCATGACTTCTTCCATTTTGCTGACGAAAGATGATTCAATTTACCTTAACAAAAAAAAAAAAAAAAAAAAAGGGAAAATAGGAGCTAGAAAGCCTCCATTAAAAGTAAAGTACAATCATACCCATTTATTTACTTATTTATTCATTTATTTATTTATTGCCAGTAACTTGATTTTATTCATTTTACGGAAGGCTTTTCATAATAAAGGAGTTGTGAATAATCAGCTTTATTTCCTTTAGCACCACAACCTCTTGTACTGTAATCAGCTTAGGAAGGCCCGGTCGAACTGAAGGGGTTAATAGAACGTGTTGGTGGAGGGGGAGGAAGGTGGGGGGTTGATGGAGAGGTGGAGATGAGGGGAGGAAAGGGGAGAAATAGAGGGAGGGAAATTGGTGAAGGAAGGGAGGGAGGGAGGGAAGATAACTGGAGGGTGGAGTGAGGGAGGGGAATGTGGAGAATGGAGGGAAGGATGGAGGGATGGTGTGGAGGAGAGTGTAGTGGAGCACGTTGAAGGAAGGTAGGGAGGAAGGAAAGGCAGTCAGGTGGAGAGAAGTGGATGGATAGAGGGAAGGGAGTTTGTGAAGGGTGGAGAGAAGGAAGGACAATATGGAGGAGGGAGGCAGGATGGAAAATAATATAGTGAGGGAGGGAGGAAGAGTGAGCAGGGGAGGGGACCGTATTGTGGAGGGGTGGAAGAGGGAGGGAGAGTGGACAGAGGAACAGTGTGGTGGAGGGATAAAAGAGGGAGGGAGAGTGGATGGAGGAAGGGGCAATATGGTGGAGGAGTGGAGGAGGGTAGGATGGAGGGGGACAGGGTTAGGGGGGCGGGACAGTGCCAGGCTGAGGGAGAGACGCCAGTGTGTTTCTAAACGAGGTGGGTGATACACGCCTTCCACGCCGCTCCACACCCCACGCGGCACCAAACCACGCCGTGCTATCTCTCCTCTCTCTCTTTCTTTCTCTCTCAGTCTCTCACACTGGTGGTCATATTCACAATCATTTCACGACGTTCATTTTCACATTCACACATTTCACAAATCCCATCTCACACTTTCTCTCACCCTCACTTCACACCACACATTATCTCACAGTACACACAATTTCAGATTCACGCATTTTACCACACACTCACATTTCTACAAACTTCCCTCTCATCCTTGTTCGCTCTCTCTCCGACATACACACACACTTGGTTTCACACTTGCAATCATCACAGCCACATATTCTCCCTCACACTCTTGATCTCATCCACCCACCCTATTCCACATACTCATTCTCACACACTCTGTTTCACATTCACACACCATTTCTCACACTCACAACGCCCTCTCTACCCATCATTCAGTTACCCTTCATCTCGTAAAAGTATTCTCTCAGGTAATTCATTCACACACACACTCCATTCACACACACTTTCCATACATACACTCCCTCCATTCACACACAAATTTCACACATACCCCTCACTCACACGCATTTTTCCTTCGCACACACTCACCATTCTTACACTCTCCAATCACAATACCTCCATTCTCACCTTTCCCTCACACACCCCTATCCTTTCATAAATTTAAGCTTCCTCACGTATACATATCCCTGTTTTACTCACACGCATATTTCCTTCACACACACACACGCACAGTTCTTACACTCTCCAGTCACAAAACCTCCATTCTCACCTTTCCCTCTCACACCCCTATCCATTCATAAATTTAAGCTTCCTCCCGTATACATATCCCTGTTTTTCTGCTGCATACATCCCCTCACTCATCCCCTATTCTGTAAAAATCACCATTACAGAGGATGTTAGGAATATCACTGTGCAGTAGAAGATGGGAGGCTTGGCAGTGTGAGATGAAGCAGTGTGTGGTGTGGCAGTGTGAGGGGTTGGATGTGGTGTGTTAGTGCGTGGTGTGGCAGTATGAGTTGGACAGTGTGTGGTGTGGCAGTATGTGGTGTCATAGTAACGTAGAAGTATATGTTACGGTGCGGTGTGGCAGTGTGTAAAGTGTGGCACTGTGTGGTACGGTAGCGAGGTGTAGAAAGGTAGTTTTTAGTGCGGTAGTATGTAAGATGCGGTAATGTGCGGCATGGGAGCGTTAGACGTGACAGTGTGTAGTGGGACAATGTGAAGTGGGGGAGTGTGAGGTGTGGCAGTGTGTAGTGGGATAGAATGAAGTAAGGGAGTATGAAGTGTGGCAGTGTGGCAGTGTGTGGTGGGACAATGCGCAGGGGGGGAGTGTGAGGTGTGACAGTGTGTAGTGGGACAGAATGAAGTAAAGGAGCGTGACGTGTGGCAGTGTGTGGTGGGACAATGTAAAGTGTGAGGTGTGGTTGTGAAAAATGTGACGATGTAAGATGTGGCAGTGTGTAATGTGGCAGAGTGAAGTGTCGCGGTGTGGCAGCGTGGGGTGTGGTCAAGTCGTCAGCTGCACACTGACTTTCCAACACCTTGTCTGTGTCCACATTTTCACACCATCATCTCTCCTTCAACACCCTCATTATAACCATTAAACCCATCAGCACTACACCTATATTCCCATCACCACCGCCACCACCATCATCGTCATAGCTGCATCTTCCCATCACCACCGCCACCACCATCATCATCATAGCTGCATCTTTCCATCACCATCGCCACCACCATCATCGTCACAGCTGCATCTCTCATATCCCAAAATTACCGAATCCCACAGGAACTTCTAAATACATAAAATTGACTGCGGACGTGAAGATGTGATGGTGACGGCTCTACGACAATGAACTTACGCAGAAGGTTTGTTTTGCGGTGACCTTCGTACCCGTGATGCCAGGTAGGATCAGGTCAGGCCAGGTCAAGGAGATGGACCTCACAACGAGATATTTCAACCTAAGTTACGCAAAAACGAATAATGGCATAATCTTGTCACCTTCACTTGGTCCAAATTTTCGTCCTTCTGTGGCCTATTTCCCGCACCTCAGTGGCAGAAAAAGACAAAATTATGGCCCAATATCCCCCTCGTAGCACTGCTTCGTGACTAGCACCATAATCTAGCGTTAATATCTAGTCACAACCCAGCATTCAAGATGGAGAGACGGCAATTTTAGTCCAAGTCAGAGTAAAAAGAGTAGCAACAATCTTTTAGCGGGCGGAGTCTCACTCAAGTATTTTCATCAGTCGACTGCCATATTTCATCAGCTTGGGGAAATATCTGTGCTCTGAGGGGTTAAGGTCATAGGACAAATAATACTACAAGGCTAGTGGATAATTCACCTATCCTTCCATTGCTATCCCCGCTCAGCTGAACAAAATCGTCCGGCGTTGAGAGACACTGAGCAAAAACTTGAACATCATGGCGGTGGAGACATCAAGGGACATCACTGCTAACGCCTTCAGTTCGAGAGGTGTCCCATTAGGATCAATAAAATCGTTTGGCGGTGACAGGAATGGCATCGTACTGAAGGGGTTAATGATCTGTTACTGCTTCTGTTACTCCTCCTGTTACTACTTGTGTTACTCCTTCTGTTACTATATATGTTACTCCTTCTGTTCTCCTTCTGTTACTTCTTTTGTTACTCCTACTGTTACCACTTCTGTTACTCCTTCTGTTACTCCTTCTATTACTCCTTCTGTTACTTCTTCTGTTACTCCTCGTACTCCTTCTGTTACGCTTTCTCTTACTCCTTCTGTTACTACTATTACCACTTCTATTACTACTTCTATTACTCCTTCTGTTACTCCTGTTACTACTCTTCACTACGATGGCACCCTTCTAAATTCTATTCCTTTTATCTCGGCCGATGGGAGAGATGTCATTAATTTTTGGCCAATTAATCCATCGACAACATCAATTTTTTGCCAATTATTCCACCGACAACATCAATTTCTTGCCAATTAATCCACCAACAACATCAATTTTTTGGCCAATTAATCCACCGACAACATCAATTTTTGGCCAATTAATCCACCGACAACATCAATTTTTGGCCAATTAATCCACCGACAACATCAATTTTTGGCCAATTAATCCACCGACAACATCAATTTTTGGCCAATTAATCCACCGACAACATCAATTTTTGGCCAATTAATCCACCGACAACATCAATTTTTGGCCAATTAATCCACCGACATCAATTTTGGGCCAATTAATCCACCGACAACATCAATTTTTTGCCAATTAATCCACCGACAACATCAATTTTTCGCCAATTAATCCACCGACAACATCAATTTTTTGCCAATTTACTCTTGCAACTCCCGGACGATGTGTGTGTGTGTGTGTGTGTGTGTGTGTGTGTGTGTGTGTGTGTGTGTGTGTGTGTTTGTGTGTGTGTTAGTAATTTTCTCCTGTTACTATACTCGACTCAAACAACTATTCATTTTTTCTATAATTCTCACTATAAGCCAACTACCAATTTGAGAGAGAGAGAGAGAGAGAGAGAGAGAGAGAGAGAATTTTCCAAGCCAATCTTTCACACAAACACCCTTTTCAGAGACACAAACAGGAGGGACACAGAAAACGGAGCAAAAAAAAAAAAAAAAGCGAGAACAAGAAACTTAGACAAACAGAAAAAAGAAAAAAAAAAGAAAAAAAAGAGAAAAAATATAGAAACATAAAAAATGGCAGAAAAAATATATATATATATGGATGGGAAAATGGTCAGTCCTTCCCCTGAGTCCTCCACTTCGAGCCGACCTTTCCAGCCCATAGATATTCCAGGTTTCCAGGTCCTCCCGCATACTGGAAAAGACCCCCTGGAAATCGAGTGACATGCTGGCTTCCTAATCTCTCTCTCTCTCTCTCTCTCTCTCTCTCTCTCTCTCTCTCTCTAAATGTAAGTAAGGGACACGACTGAGGATGAAAAAGATAATTGACTTTTCCAGACTAATTCTCTCTCTCTCTCTCTCTCTCTCTCTCTCTCTCTCTCTCTCTCTCTCTCTCTCTCTCTCGTGTGTGTGTGTGTGTGTGTGTGTGTGTGTGTGTGTGTGTGTGTGTGTGTGTGTGTGTGTGTGTGTGTGTGTGTGTGTGTGTGTGTGTGTGTGTTCATATTTAGTCTTTCTCCCCCTCCCTTCATCCTCGCTTCGCTGTGTTGGTCGACTTTTACCAGTTTTTTATTGTGTGTCTCTGTGTCTGTCTGTTTGTTTGTCTATCTGTCTCGCTGTCTATCTGTCTGTTTATAAAGTTCACTGTTTCACTTGTTTCATGTTTTACAGCAAGACCTCTCTCTCTCTCTCTCTCTCTCTCTCTCTCTCTCTCTCTCACACACACACACACACACACACACACACACACACACACACACACACACACACACACACACCTCTCCCTGCTGCCCATGTCCATACACACTCTATTACCCCACAGTGCGGACGTCACTCAACACTTCAAATACACTCGGATATTACATTCCTCTTTCTTATACATACATACATACATACACACACATACATACATACACGCTACATACATACACACGCTCACCCTTACCACACCAATTTTTCATACTTTTTTAATGTGTATCTTAATGTTTTTATAAGAATTACAAGTTTCCTCCCTCCGGTTACGTCTCTTTTCTCCTTGGTACCGTCAGATTATTTCGCTCAGCCTCAGAAAGTTTCGTCGTAGTACGTGGAATAAACAAGAGTCTCCATTAATAACAGGGCGATTAGTTTCAGAAAGGGAGAAAACGAAAGAAAAGAAAGAAAGAAAGAGGGAGTGTATAAATTCTTTCTCAGCTCGTTAATAATTTGATAAAACTCTTAGGACCCGGCCAGCCACGCTTCACCCTCAGCTTCTGGCCACTTAACCCTTTCCCTCCGATTAAGCGGGGCTGGACAGGGGCGCCTTCGCGTGGTGGCACCGATGCAACTCCTCGGTTATACATACGTCTCTCGCCTCCTTCCATTATCCTGAGGCCACAACAACAACAAACAACAATAACCACCTTCTTCACACGACGGAACTGGGCCACTCACAACACAAAATCGTGGTTAAACTCAATGTCTTAGTTATGAGGTAGAAATGAGTCTCCTTGGTTACTAGTCAAATCGAAACTTAAGAATACATTTTGTAATCATCCGGGCTGAAAGGGGTGAAGGATCTGTATCAGGTTGTAGTAGTAGTATTTTTTCCCAAACTCAACCCTTTTTCTTTCAGGGGATAGGGATGGGAGTGAGAGACGTTTATATAACTAAGCAGAGCAGCCGCCTGGTTATATCGGCGCCGCCCCGTGAAGGCTCTTTCTCCAGCACGTAGATTAAACACACTGAAACACCCACTTTAATGCCCGCCACGTCTCAGTTTCGAACCCCAGACTTTAGCAGAGCACACGCAGATAGATCCATCCATCTATCCGTGCTCGTCCAACTCGCCTAACTCGGGAACTCTGCGGGAGGTGAAAGTGGCGAGAGGGCAGACGGGGCCGAAAGCGTTAACCCTCGTGCTACGCTACCAGACGTCTCTCTTAAACCGAGATAAATCGTTTGGCGTGTCAAGAATATTTTTAAAAGTTTTATTTATCATACTAAAGGGGTTTAATAATGACCGTTTACCACTAGTTATGGAAATCCTTCTTTCGTGTGAATAAAATCGTCTGGAGATTGCAAAAACAGCGAAAAGGTCGTCTGGAGTTAGCAAAAACAGCAGGAAAATGTCTGAAGTTAGCAAGAACAGCAGGAAAATCGTATAAAGTTTGCTGGAACAGTAGAAAAATCGTATGGAATGCAAAAAACAGCACAAAAATCGTCTGGAGATAGAAAGAACAGCAGGAAAATTGTCATCGTCGTGCATGTGCTATACTGTGCTCTTTCTATTCTCACTTGGCCTAATATTACCATCTCCCTGTCTTGAATACCGAATCGTAGGGAGAAATTACCACCCGAATATGATGCTGGTCACGAAGAAGTGCCATTGGAAAGGGATGTGGAGCAGTAGCCTTGTCTTATTTTGCCACGGAGCTACTGGAAACTGGAAGCGGAACCACGAACATCTTCGCCAAGTTCGTGTGAAACAAGTATAGAATTCTCTCCTAAGAAAGGGTTTTATTTGTCTATCGGTAAATATATATATATATATATATATATATATATATATATATATATATATATATATATATATATATATGAAAAAAAGGCAATTTATTATACTTAGTGTGTCATTAGTGGTTGCTTAAATTTCTGATGATCCAACCGTCCTTCTTGAGCCGAAAAAAAAAAATAGTCGGGCAGTAGCAAGAGTGAAGAAAAAGGAAATATTAAAGAAATCAGCCGTAGTGGAGGGTGTAGTGTTTAGTCTCTATAGTCACAAAAGTCCGTCTTAAGTTGAGTAAAATGGTTTGGTGGCAGCAAGAACAAAAAAATAAATAAAATAAATAAAAGGGAAAGGAAAAAAGAAAAAAACTGGGAGCTTCATTGTAGAGAAAGAGGAGAGGGCGAAAGCGTTGACCTCTTCAGTTTGATTACATTTTATTATTAATTCTGGCTACCGATGACGCATTTTGGTTTGAATTCTGGCTACCGATGACGCATTTAATTTGAATTCTAGTTACCGGTGACGCATTTATTTTGAATTTTGGCTACCGATGACGCATTTTATTTTGAATTCTAGCTACCGGTGACGCATTTTATTTTGAATTCTGGCCATCGATGACGCATTTATTTTGAATTCTGGCTACCGATGACGCATTTTATTTTGAATTCTGGCTACCGACAACCTCTTTAAATTCTCGCTGCTGATGACGTATTTAAAATTTGATTCTGTGATTCTGGTTACCTATGATTTTTTTTTTTTCATCTCTTACAGCGACTATCAATTGCCGCCGTTTGTTATATTATTTTGGTGTGATTTTTTTTTTCTTTCCCCGCTATTCGTCTTTCTTCACTGCGTTTCATTGATTCGTTACTGAAGCACTGTATAGCGCTGTTTCGATGAAGTTTCTTTCCGTTGTATTTCACTGTTTTTATTGTGCATCGCTTCATGATTTTGCTGGTTTTCCCCCCGTTGCGTTTCCTGCCGCTTCCTTCCGTTTTTTCCGTTGTAAGTCGTTATGTTCCGTTGCAATTCGTTTTTATCTGAGCTTTTTTTCGTTACTTTCTTTCGTTGTTTTTCTTCGTTGTGATCTGGTGGTTCTCCTTTCGTTATTTTCTAAGCTTTTTATTCGTTTCGTTGCGTTTCCTTCCGTGTTTACCTTGCCATTCGTTATTTTACCTTCCATTTCGTCGTTTCGTTAGTTCCGTTCGTTATTTTCGCTATCCCGTTGTTTTCCGCTGCGTTTCCTTGCGTTTTACTGGCCTGGTGAACGCAAGAGTGGCTTTTTCGTAGCGCTGTATTGAGCTGGTGAACGCGAGAGTGGCATTTTGTAGCGTGGGGGGATTGGGAAGTCTCCATCAATCCCTTCAGTACCAGGACGCTTTTCTCACTTGAATTTTGCTTCCTTCAGACGATTTTATTAAGCATGGGAGAGAAGATCTTGGCGCGAAAGGGTTAACTGCGCACAATCCTAGCCGCACTCAAACCCAACCCAAACTCAAACGTAATTACGCTCTACCTAAAACGCACTCAATCCTAATTGCGTGTTTGGCTCAGTGCAAGCAAGTTGTGAGACTGGCGAAGTTGTGTGTGTGTGTGTGTGTGGTATATTATTAAACGATCCTCTCCGTACGTAATTAGTAGAATTTTATCACAATCTCCTTTAATAAGTACAGAATATTATTATTATTATTATTGTCTTCCTTTCCCTGGCTCTCTGTCCCTTACCCCTCCCTATCTAAAGGCGGAAAAGAGAGGCGGGATGATGATGATTGTTATTATTATTATTATTACTATTATTATTATTATTATTATTATTATTATCATCATCTTAGGAAAGAACTCTCATAAGAAAATGGACACTAGATCGAAGGTGAGCTGGGATCGCAATCTCTCTCTCTCTCTCTCTCTCTCTCTGATATAATTTTTTGGGCTTCAGATCTTTGGTTCCTTCTTCACTGTAAAATAAATAAACAAATAATGTAAATATATAAATAATACTAAATAAAAGCCACTGAACGCTCCCTTTCACAAAACAACGCTCAGTCAGTCATTCATCATCAGAATCATCAATCAGTTTCGTTCGGTCTCAGTATTTATCGTGTTAATTATTCCGTAATAGCCCAAGCAATTACTTTACGGTCGTTCACTGTAACAAAAATGCCTCTGATCAATAACCATCATATTGTTACTGCGTTTTCACCTGAGAGAACTGGCCCACTGACAATAATAAGTCGTGATTGCATTCAACTTTGATGAGGAATGAGTCTCCTTGGTTACTAGTCAAATCTGATCCCCAACCTGAGCTGAAAATGGGTTAAGAAATTTTGCCAAGTGAAAATAAACACACTACACTGCTGTATTAATTCTCATCCATCACCCAATTCCATTTTGCCCCATATAAACAGGAGCGTAAGGGCCCGGGGCTAGGCTCACACTCCCGATAATCTTGGAAACGGTGACCAGCCTCTGTCGTCCCTGAGTAGCATTAAGCGAGCAATAAACCCCAACCACCCCTCAGACGGAACCCACACAGGCTTAATAGTAGTAGTAGTAGTAGTAGTAGTAGTAGTAATAATAATAATAATAATAATAATAATAATATTAATAATATTAATAATATAAAAAAAAAATAATAATAATAATAATAATAGCAACAATCTGGTATTAGGCCATTAATAAACAGGAAGGAAATTTTTAAAAACGTGCATATAAACGAAAGGGTTAAGGAGAGTACACGTGTCTACCTGGGAAGAATGAAATAGTACTACACGTTCATTCATACGCACGTGGCTTTGTTATTGTTTACATCAGAGAACTCCCACGTGTTGGCGGGCATTTAAATTATGGAAGCATGTATCCTTTCACCTATCGGGTCATCTGCGTGTGTGTGTGTATGTGTGTGTATGTGTGTGTGTGTGTGTGTGTGTGTGTGTGTGTGTGTGTGTGTGTGTGTGTGTGTGTTCCTTTTACCTGTTGCTGGATTCTGTCATCTCATATATAATAATAATCTTATGAGAATGAAGTGATGATGATGATGATGATGATGATGATGATGATGATGATGGTGATGATGATAATGATGAATTAGGAGATATTTCTATTATTACAGGGGATACTAACAACATCCATTAATCTCCTATTCTATTATTTCTAACATCAGAAGAATTTTTAGGCTGAGAAAAGACAAATGCTGCAGAGAGAGAGAGAGAGAGAGAGAGAGAGAGAGAGAGAGAGAGAGATGTAGTAGCCAAAGCATGCACGTCTTTTAAGAGAGAGAGAGAGAGAGAGAGAGAGAGAGAGAGAGAGAGAGAGAGAGAGAGAGCTGTAGCAGCCTAAGCAAGCACGTATTCAAGTAATTAGATTAGACAGACAGACAGACAGAGACAGAGACAGCTAACACTTACCAAATAGTATCAGAGATGTTACGCAATTTAAACCTAACAGCTGAAGTAGGAGGGTGACGCAGTGTGACGGGAGAGAGGGAGAGGAGCAACAGAATCAAGTGATAATAATAATAATGAAATGGCCCTGGTGTGACTTACGTAACAATGACTAACTGAGATGGTGACGCAAGGATGTGACGCAATCAGACAAATAACGTACAGTGACGCAGGAGGGTAACATAACAGAGTGTGACAAGTGACGCAGTGTGAGACAAGGATGTAACGCAGTGTGATAAACGGCGCAGTGTGACGCAGGAGAGTGACAGTGTGACAAGTGATGCAGTGTGACGCAGGAGGGTAACGTAGTGTGACAAGTGCCGAAGTGTAACGCAGCAAAGTAACATAGTGTAACATACGACGAAGTGTGATGAAGGAGGGTAACGTAGTGAGACAAGTGACGCGGTGTGACGTAAGGGGCTGTGACGCGGGTGACGGGGGTCCAGCCTCCTGCTTCTGATGATACAATTAATTGGCAATCAGAGCGAGGAACCTTCAAAGTCAGGAGGCTGATCCAGCGACGGAGCCCTGTGTGTGTGTGTGTGTGTGTGTGAAGGAAGTGGATTTATTATTGTATTAAAGCTTTTACCACATATATTTTTGCCGAGAGAGAAATCCTTGAACTTAATGTCGATGAAGCCTCTCTCAGACACAGCCAATAAGCACTTCAATTTTTACACAGGCCACCCTCCCTACACACCCTCCCTCATTAGCACGTCGCCAGCATGGGCAAGGGTTAATTCTGACTATCACTCTCCCTCACAAAATAAGGTCCCGTAACTCAGTGTCGGAAAAAAAACATTACTTCCGCCATGCACCCTTTCCCATAGCACTTTTTCGTGACTAGCATTATTTTCTAGTGTTAATATCTTGTTTTAGCTCAGTAATCAAGATGGAGAGATGCCAATATTACGCCAGCTTGAAATGAACAGAGTATAGTTAAAATGAAGTGCTTAGGGGTGCGGTGTGAGATGGGACAGGGGACATGATTTTTGCGCATGACTGTACCTCTCCTCTTCCACCAACACATCATACACAACTTTTTGGGCTCACTGTCATTATTTTAACCCTCAACCCTCTCCTCTCATCTCATCTCCTCTCTTTCTATCTCTTCTCCCTTCCTCTTTCCGTGACTCTTCCCTCTTTCCTCCCTCTTTCATTACCATCTCCTCGTCTTTCTCTCCTTCCTCCTTCTCTCTCTCTCTTTTATTTCTCTGTTCCTCCATCGTCCCCACACGAAAAGTCGGTGAAATATTAAATGCAAGGGTGGAGGAGGAGGAGGAGGAGGAGGAGGAGGAGGAGGAGGAGGAGGAGGAGGAGGCGGAGGAGGAGGAGGAGGAAGAGGAGAGAGAGAGAGAGAGAGAGAGAGAGGAAGGGGAGCAAGGTGTAAGTATACAATGGGGAAGGAGATTTGTGTGTGTGTGTGTGTGTGTGTGTGTGTGTGTGACACCTTAATTCTTGCACGGTCATTATCCATCAGAACCTTTACTGCAAGAATGAACTGATCTCTCTCTCTCTCTCTCTCTCTCTCTCTCTCTCTCCTGCATACGGTACGATGGGCGGGCCAGCATCGTCCCCCAAAACACATAAAGATCAACTTCTCGCAATCTTTCACTGCATCAATGTGTAATTTTGCAACAACCTAACCTTCTCTGTTATGGAAATTGCCGAGTGTTTTATTCAGGTTAATTGGACGATATTTTGCTCACCTGACGTAAATTGTTGGTCTCTTTGTGTGTGTGTGTGTGTGTGTGTGTGTGTGTGTGTGTGTGTGTGTGTGTGTGTGTGTTTATTCTTGTCACCACCGATTTATGTTAGGAGTGAGCATTTGTAGAAGTGGAATTTGAACCTCCATTAACCCATTCACAACCTGACGCCTCTCCCTAAACTAAATAAAATCGTTTTGAAATAATACTCAAAGAATCAGAATTTTCGGATATTAGTAAATGCTTAACCAGTATGTCTCAAAATCATCCTGCATGGAATTTACAGTCTCTCTCTCTCTTGTCTTTCCAGGTCAGAATGTCTTCCTCGGCACGCCAGCCAGACGGAGGCATTAAAGAATAAACTGATATTCCTCTAAAACTCGCCTGTGTGTGTGTTTCGGAGCTCCGGAACTGGGCGCGAGGTGAAGTCTTTTTGTGGACCAACTAATGAGACCTGGTTCCCTTCTCCCTGTCCTGGTCATGTCCTGAACTTGTCCTGCCGTGGCCTTCCTCCATGAGGCGGAAGGAGAAAAGATGTACGAATGAAAAAGGGAAAAAGGATTGAACGAAAACTGTTTTGAAATATACGACCCCGAACTGAAGCACAGAAACGATACGCATATCTCATCTGATGTGGCCTGGTTTCTCCTCTCCCTGTCCTGCTCCTGTTCTGAATTTGTCCTGCCGTGCCCTTCCTATGTGAGGTGAGAGGAAGAGGATCAGAAAAAAGGAGAAGCTTGGGGAAACACGGAACTGAAGCATTTGACCTGTATGTGAAGCATCCAATGTGCCCTGGTTCCTGTGATGCTCTTGTCCTGAAATTGTCCTGCCGTGTCCTACCCATGCGAGGCGGAAGGCGGAACAGTGACGAAGGGAAAAGGTTAAAAAAGAAAAACAAAAACAAAAACACGTGAATATTACCTCTCGGTGGGAAAATAAAAACCTGAAGGTAAATTTAGCTGAAACACATGAAGCGTACGGCGGGATGTGGAAAAAAAAAATCGAAAGTGTAAACAGATGAAGGTGCGCAGATTCGAATGAGTAAATGGAGAAAGATCAGTGACTATTCAAAAGTGTTTACAGAGGGAGAAAAAAATCAAACTCAAAAAGGTATATAGACAAAGAAACATATAAATTGAATTGCGAAAACAGGAGGAAGGGCAAAGTTTCAGAAGTGTAAAGAAAAATGAAGATAAAACGGAGGAGGAACTAGGAGACAGAGAAAGAATCTCCCCCAAAAAATAGCACAGAAGACTACCGTAGGAGGCGAAAGCGGAGATTCTTGGAGACAGCAGAGGAGAAAGGCAGACGGTCCTAAGAAAAAAAAGACACCAGTATTGTGAGAAAACAAAATGAAAACACAGTAGGAGATAACACAGACGACGCGGATAGACAGAGAAGAGGGTCCTAGGAGAAGAAGAGAACAGCCTAGGAGAACTGAACGGACGATCCTAAAAATTTACGTACAATATCCTAGGAAAGTAATGCAGCCCTAGGAGACAATACAGACAGTCCTATGAGATCAGTGCAGCTCTAGGAAACAGATAAGGAGATCCTAGGATAAAAGGCAACGCTAAGAGACAACGCAGACGGTCCTAGGAAGCAACGCTAAATCAGACGACTCATGAGAAGGTCCTAGGAAACCGACGCAGTCCTAGAAGTCAACGCAGAAGGTCCTAGGAGACACAAGAGGAGATCCAAGGAGGGCGAGAGAGAGCGACCCTTGGATCTACAGAAGTCCCCCGTAATGGCTGCCTTCCTGCACATCACACTTGCCGTTTTCTTTACGCTGCTGCACGGAGGTAGGTGAAAGAGAGAGAGAGAGAGAGAGAGAGAGAGAGAGAGAGAGAGAGAGAGAGAGAGAGAGAGAAGGTACATGCAGAGATTGAGAGGTAACTGGCAAGATACTGAAGGCAAATGGAGAGACTGGGAGGTAAGTGGAGAGACTAGGAGTAAAAGAAGAGAGACTGTGAGGTAAGTGGAGAGACTGGAGGTAAGTGGAGAGACTGGAGGTAAGTGGAGAGAGACTGGAGGTAAGTGGAGAGAGACTGGAGGTAAGTGGAGAGAGACTGGAGGTACGTTCTGAGATCATTCCAACTAATTCCAAAAATCCTTTCAGTAATCTCGCCTATTTCTTCAGTTACACACACACACACACACACACACACACACACACACACACACACACACACACACACACACACACACAAATCTCACCACTACACGCGTCCCCTCCAGCCCGTGCATAGGAAACTTTCTAGTGAAGCGGGTGAAAAGCTAGAAGAGTGTACCTAACTCATCTAGCATTCTCGGTGTCTTCTCCGTCTTCTAACTTTTTCTTGCCGCCTCCAGACGATTTTCTTCAGCTTAAACCCCTTCAATCCGATGACGTATCTTTATATATATTTTTTTAATGTAGGGAAGAAGGAACCCAAGGCCAGGACAGGTAGTTATATAACCGTAAAGGTAATGGTGTTAATGAAGACGATTCCCTTTTCTTATATGCCCGTCTTCTGGTCGTTAAAGCTCCTAAACAGCTTTTCCTAAGCGATTTATTTTATTGCACCTTACTGTCCTCTTCTGCGTTACATTAATCCTTCCAGCATCGCCATACTCTCCATAAACAACGTACAAAAAAGATATTACTCAGCCATATCCAAAAATAAATCGCTAAGGAAGAGGTGCTAGGGAGCCTCCTGAGCCTACGAGAATACGAGTCAAAGACAGATTTCGAACAGGAAGTGAAAAATATCCTCGGTTTGAAGGGGATGGTAGGGATTCTGCGTGTGTGTGTGTGTGTGTGTGTGTGTGTGTGTGTGTGTGTGTGTGTGTGTGTGTGTGTGTGTGTGTGTGTGTGTGTGTGTGTGTGTGTGTTTCTCACATGACCGGATACACTACTCTCTTGGGAGACGGGGAAGGTAAGTGTAATGAAGGGAAGGAAAGGTGAAGACGGGAGGAAGAAAGGATGTTGAGAGAGAGAGAGAGAGAGAGAGAGAGAGAGAGAGAGCAATAGAAAAACAGAAAGAGAAAAAGAGATGAGAGACGTTTGAAGGCATTATACGGAGATAGATAGAAACAGATAGACAAGTAGATAGACAAACAGATAGATAGAGATTTTAGTACCACAGCACGTATTTTCTATGCTGACAAATATTCCATTCCCCTTTTAGCTCAGTCGATGGCCAGGTGTAGTCAGACTGGAGGCTTGATTTGACTAGTAACCAAGGAGACTCTACCTCATACTTCGTCGAATTTCCCGCTAACACGCCTTAAAATTCGAGTTGTGAGACTGGCCCTGTTCCGTCAGATGAAAAAAATAATGAAGGATATAGAGATGAGTAATGAATAGATGAGGAGGATGACCAGAGAAAAATGAATGAAGAAATATGAGAAATGAAAGAATGAAAAGGTATGCGGCTCTCTCTCTCTCTCTCTCTCTTTCTCTCTCTCTCTCTCTCATTTGTCTCAGTTCCTTCTGGCCTCGTGTTTGCCTCTCTCTCATTCCCTCTCTGCTAATTGTCTTTCTCCCCTTCACCTGTAATCTCTCCCAGCCAGTGCAGTAAGAGAGAGAGAGAGAGAGAGAGAGAGAGAGAGAGAGAGAGAGAGAGAGAGAGAGAGAGAGAAGAATCATATTTCACTCACGGCCGGAATTATCAACTTTTATTAAAACTGGATAAAAAAAAAATAAAAAGAGAAGGGATCGGATCCTGAAGGAGTTGAGTTTTTAAGGAATCTGATCCCCCTCCTCCTCCTCCTCCTCCACCCCTTCAATACGAGAGGCCTTTTCTTCTGTAGTCTACCTTTTGACTGTGACTGCATCCTGTAAGGGGAGGGTGTTTTTTTTCTGTCCTTATTCAGTGACGATTCTCTCTTCCTTCGATACACGATCTCTCTCTCTCTCTCTCTCTCTCTCTCTCTCTCTCCCCTCCAGCCTTTTCAAAACTTTGGCTCCATTCTTTCCTGGTAACTTCTTAATACGTGTGCCTTTATAGTACTAACCAGCTGCTCTCTCTCTCTCTCTCTCTCTCTCTCTCTCTCTCTCTCAAAAATGAATATCATCTATGGCATAATAAAATAACTGACTGACAAACTGAAATATAAACAGATGGACTCCTCCTTTTCAGAGAGAGAGAGAGAGAGAGAGAGAGAGAATAAAGCTACCTCCTACAGCGCGCTTATTACTCAGCAGAATACCTTATTATGTAGGAGTCAAAAATGTAAAACTCTACGGACATCATGCGACGTTTTTCATTCCGAAATTTTAACGCCTTCACAAAAAAAGAAAAGAAAGAAGGAGGGAAGGAAAAAAAAGAGAGAGAAAATGAAAGAAAGAAAGGAAAAAGGCGAGAGAGAAAGAAAGAGAGAAAATGAAAGAAAGAAAGAAAGAATGAACGAAGAGCATAAAAATCAGTACGCATAGAAAATGGGAAACAGAGAACATGGACTCCGTTTACATAATGAGAGAAGATGTGAGCAAATTTGTGGGAAAATACTAACAAGAGAGAGAGAGAGAGAGAGAGAGAGAGAGAGAGAATGCAGGGACTACGAGGCTAAAGAAGTTTCAAATCCAGACAAAAGAAAATACACGAACGGAGTCTGATAAAAGCGAGAGAGAGAGAGAGAGAGAGAGAGGAACAGACACAAACAGAAACACACAGAAACAGGCGGAAGAAGAGACAGACACAGACATCAACTGAAACAAGGGGGGGAGGGGAAAAAATCAGAGTATGAGACAAACAGGGAGATGAAGAGAGAGAATGAGAGAGAGGGCGAGGGAGAGAGAGTCAGGGGGGCGAGAGAGGACCTGGGTAGGGAGGGAACAAGTCCTTAAGTCCGGGTAGAGTCCGGAGTGACCCCAGGCCGGCCGTAAATAAGGACTTGTCAGGTCGCCCCTCCAACTCCCCTCCCCTGACTCAACTTTTGGGGGGTGTGGGGGAGAGAAGGGGGGAGGGAAAGGGGAGGGGGAGGAGGGAAGGGGATGGGAGTGAGGGTGAGGGAAGGGGGGAGGAAAGGAGAGGGAAGGAGGGAAGGGGAGGGAAGGTAGAGGGAGGAAATGGAGGGATGAAAAAGGAAAGAGGGTGAAAGGGGAGTGAAGGGTGACAAAAAAGAGAAGGAAGTGGAAAGAAAGAGGGAGGGAAGAGGAAGGGGAAAAAAAGAGGGAGGGTGGGAAAGAGGTGGGGAGGGGTGGGGAGAGACGAGGGACTGAGTGGGGAGGCAAGGAGGGAGGAAAACAGGAAGGGAGAGGGAGGAGGAAGGGAAGGGTGAGGAAGAGAGAGGAAAGAGGATGAGTGAAAAGGAGAAGGAAGAGGAGGAAGAACGGATGGGGCGAAAAGAGAAGG